>NC_050451.1:83582701-83947701 GCF_903995425.1 Onychomys torridus | reverse complement strand
TTTGATCTCAGGAAGTGATGGCAGGAGGCTGAAAAGTATATAAGGTGTGAGGGCCAGGAACTAGAGCCTAGTTAAGCTTTTAGGCTTTTAGCAGCAGTTCGGCTGACATCTGTTTGGATGTGGACTCAGAGGCTTCCAGTCTGAGGAAACAGGATCAGCTGAGGAGCTGTCTAGGTGAGGAAGCTGTGGCTTGTTCTGCTTCTCTTATCTTCCAGCATTCACCCCAATACCAGGCTCCAGGTTTGTTTTTATTAATAAGAACTTTTAAGATTCATGCTACAAGTGACAAGGATGGGCAGTTGAATCACAATCTCCCTCACTATTTGGTTATTTCACTTAGACTGACTTCTGTGTATGTATATATTTTAGGAAGTTTTTCTATATTAGGTTTCCATTCTTCCCCTCAAATAGCCCTTAATTTTTGCTGTCCCTCCTTGTTTCTCTCCCCCTTTCTCCTTTTGCCTTGCCCTCATTTCCTTTTCCCTTCCCCCTCCTCATCTGAATCCCTAATTCCACTCCAGTCCATCCACAACTATCTGTTCTATGTGTTTTCCTACAATATCAATCTGTATGCACTAATCCCTTACTCTATGCCTAACCCCTCTGGATCTACATATTGTAGCTTGGTTATCATTGATTTAATGATTAATTTCCACATAAAACCAATTATACACCTTATTTTCCTTTTTGTGTCTTGGATAATTCACTGGGGGATATTTTTCTTGTCCCATCCACCTTACTGCAAATTTCATGATGTTCTTTTTTAAACACTGATGATCACCTCTGCTTAACAAATTTTAAAATTATCATTTCAGAATTTCTAGTGTTCTGTTAACACTCTAGTTCTAATTATTTAGTATCAGTATTTTCTCTGTTAATTTTTATTCTTTGATGTTAGTTGGTTTTCCTTCATCTATTTTCTATTTTCCTGGTCTCTTCTCTTGCTAAGAGAGAAGTCCTTCACATTATGTATACCCTAGTATAAATAATTGATATAATGGATATCCTACAGCTGTTCTACTTTTATAAGTTCCATAAAGTAACCATGAATTGACATAAATAAGTAAATACCTACTGGAAATGTTGCTGGTTGTAGAATAAAATGCTAGAAAGCAGATGGCTAATATTTATTTTGTTTATGCTTCTTTAAAGTTGTATTATTTGGGACTTTCAGATATTTCTTTTTGTAGATTTCATGAGTGGATTGTGAGAGGTAAGAGATTTAAAGAAAATCATTACTATTTGTAGCCACCTATAGGGTCACTGTGGGATATATAAGGTTTCTTCAACAGCAATGATAGGTTTTTCTATTAGGATAAGGTTCTCAAGAAATATACCTGAAAAACAAGCCTAACGGGAAAAAAATGTTATGAGGACTGGTTTCTTTCTAGTAAAATATACTTAAGGCTGGTGGATGAAAGTGTATAAAAGAGCCATCTGCACTTGTTATAAATTTGATGATAGGGATGAGAATATGGTAGGCATTTATATTTTATCTCTTTCCTTAATCCTTACTTTTTCATTAATATATACTACTTACTAGATAAGTTATTCATTTCACTTATAAACCAGTTCATCATGTATTTGATCTGCAATAGACATTAGGCTTATATTCATGAAAAAAATACGGTTTTATTCTTTGCATTCTACTTCTACTTCTTTTTCTTTTTCCCACTTCTGGGCCATCAAATGAGGGCCTCATACATTCTCAGCAAATGATCAGCTGCGAATCAACAACCTATGCCTCCTTTATGTGTTTTAATTCTTTGGA
This sequence comes from Onychomys torridus, assembly GCF_903995425.1. Taxonomy (NCBI): domain Eukaryota; kingdom Metazoa; phylum Chordata; class Mammalia; order Rodentia; family Cricetidae; genus Onychomys; species Onychomys torridus. Next base: position 83,945,930 of record NC_050451.1, on the reverse strand, counting down.
TTATTAAGGACACATATCAATCAAATATGAAGTTGAAAAAGTAAATAATTTTAGATTGATTTTGGGGGTTTTATTTAGCATAAAATGTGGCAAGGAGTTGGGCAAATAATAAAAACATAGTGGTGAGATTTAATGGCATTGCAATGTGTTATTACTGAAGGCAGATACTAGTACATGATAACGTTCTCAACTCATGTAAGTACTGTTTCTGTGAAAGTCACTTTCTTTATTGGATTATGTGTGAGAGCAGCAAACAAAAGTTGGTGGAGAATACATTGTAGAAAAATAGTTTTTGGATTCATTTAATAATTCACATATGGAGTGAAATTTGACTTGAAAGGTAAGAAATTATAGCAAAAGCAATAATAAAAACTGTATTTATTTGTGCTATAAATAAGACATCTACTTATATTAATATAAACATACTTTTGTTTGATTAGAGGATATAGCTACTAAAATAGGAGAAGATACAAAATAAGAGCATTATAATTTTCTTTTATGATTTATTCCATAACATATATAAACATGATATAGAATAAATTTTTATATACATATATACGTATGCATTAATGGATTGCTTAATACAGATTTTTTTCAGTATACAACAAAAAAGTCACTTGTGACATAAAGTCAATGGCATAATACTTTCAGAAAATACAACCTTTCTAAAAAATTAGCTAACCTAAAAACAAAAGATAATAATCAGTGCTTGTGACAGATTAGTGCATTAAAAGACAATAGGGTAGGGAGGACAGGGGAACCCATGGCAGATATGTAAAATTAAAACACAAATATAATAATAATAAAAAAGAAAGAAAAAGACGTAGGGTAATAAATTGATAAAATGTTTTTGGAAAACTTTGGTAAACATTTGCTAATATCTTTTTAAAAATTACTTTTATTGTGTAATTTAATTTATTTTTACATATCAGCCATGGATTTCCCTGCAACCACCACCACCACCACCACCACCACCACCACCACCACCACCCTGCCTTCTCCCCAGTCCACCCCCCATTCCCATCTCCTCCAGGGCAAAGACTCCCCTGGGGATTCAGCTCAACCTGGTAGATTAAGACCAGGCAGGTCCAGTCCCCTCCTCCCAGGCTGAGCAAACTGTCCCTGCATAAGCCCCAGGTTCCAAACAGCCAGCTCATGCACTAAGGACAGGTCTGGATCCCACTGCCTGGGGGCCTCCCATACAGTTCAAGCTAATTGACTGTCTCACTTATCCAGAGGGCCCCAATCCAGTAGGTCTCCTCAGCTATTGGTTCATAGTTCATGTGTTTCCATTAGTTTGGCTATTTGTCCCTGTGCTTTTTCCTAGTCTTAACAATTCTCACTCATACAACCCCTCCTCTTTCTCACCAAATGGACTCCTGGAGCTCCACCTGGGACCAGGCTGTGGATCTCTGCATCTGCCTCCTTCAGTCATTGGAAGAGAATTCTAGCATGACAGTTGAGGTGTTTGGCCATCCTATCACCAGAATAGGGCAGTTCAGGCTTTCTCTGGACCATTGCCAGTAGTCTATTGTGGAGGTATCTTTGTGGATTTCTGGGGACTTCTCTAACACTTTGCTTCTTCCTATTCCCATGGGGTCTTCATTTATTATGGTCTCTCTCTCTCTCCTTGTTCTCCCTCTCTGTTCTTGATCCAGCTGGAATCTCCTGTTCCCCTAACCTTTCTTTCCTTTGACCCTTGTTCTTCATTACCCCCACTCACGTCCAGGTTGCTCATGTAGCTCTCATCCATTTCTCTGTCATTGGGTGATCCTTGGGTCTTTCTAAGGGTCGTGTTTTCTAGGTAGCCTCCCTGGAGTCGTCTTTGTTTTACATCTAGTATCCTCCTATGAGAGAGTACATACCATGTTTGTCTTTCTGAGTCTGGCTTACCTCATTCAGGATGATTTTTTTCTAGATCCATCCATTTGCCTGCAAATCTCATGATGTCATTGTTTTTCTCTGCTGAGTAGTACTCCATTGTGTATATGTACCATATTTTCTTTATCCATTCTTCAGTTGAAGGGCATCTACATTGTTTCAAGGTTCTGGCTATTACAAACAATGCTGATAACATAGCTGAGCATGTGCCCTTGTGGTATGATTGAGCATTCCTTGGGTATATTCCCAAGAGTGCTACAGTTGGGTCTTGGGGGAGATGGATTCCCAATTTTCTAAGGAAGTGCCATATTGATTTCTGCAGTGGATATCGCTCTGTGTAAATAAATTTCTGATTGGCCAGTGGCCAGGCAGGAAGTATAGGCGGGACAAGAGAGAAGAGAATTCTGGGAAGTAGAAGGCTGGAGAGAGACACTGCCACCCACTGCCATGAAAAGCAACATGTAAAGACACTGGTAAGCTATAAGCCATGTGGCAAAGTATAGACTAACAGAAATGGGTTAATTTAAGGTAAAAGAAGCAGATAGCAAGAAGCCTGCCACGGCCATACAGTTTCTAAACAATGTTTCTGTGTGCTTTCTTGGTTGGGTCTGAGTGACTGTGGGCCTGGCGGGTAAGAGAGATTGGTCCTGACTGGGCCAGGCAGGAAAACTCTAACTACAAATGGCGCCCAACGTGGGGCAAGAGTTTCCACCTAAAACCTGAGAAAAAAGATTCTAAAACAGAGCTAAAAACAGCTTCCTAGTTGTCTCTCTCAAGTTAGCAGCAGCCTGCCGGTTTGAGCTACTATGGCGGGTTCCTGGCATGTGCGTCTGACCTGCAGTGCAGCAGGAATGAAGAATCTACAACACTTTACTCTGCTGCATGGTAGATATAGCCTTTGTCAGTTTAAAAAAAAAGATTTCTAGGCTATGCGCTGCTTTGATAGAACTGCTTCTGATAGTTGATGGTACACATGGCTCAAGACCCAGAGCTGGCAGTAAACTGTACCACCGCCATGTTGGGAAGCTGAGGTGGGTGGAGCCAGCAGCCACAGCAGTGTTTCAGTCTTACAAAGATGGATATTACACAGAGAATCTGGTTTGTCTTGTCTTTGGGATTTTTAACTGCAAAAAAAGATTTGACCATAAAAGCTGTTGAGTTAAATAAATATGTAAATTTTAAAGGTACCTTGACTTCAAAATTTGGATATAAGGATATGTTGCTTTGGAAAAGAATCTCTGCTTTTGTTTCCACAGAAAGCCAGAGGCTGTGGATTTGTTCCAGATTAAGATACATCAGGTTTGATCAGCCAAGACCACCTGAAATGTCTCCAATGACACCATGGCCCAGATGATCCAACATCCAGAATGGTTTCAAGGCAACTGGCTCAGAGGTTCACCCTAATGGACTACTCCATAATCCTAAAATTTTCTTTGTGTCCCCATAAGATACAGCGCCCCCCTCCAGCAGGAAGTAGTAAGAGAAACTATGCCCGCATTCCCAAAATTATCAAGCTGGCTTTGGAGATGGAATTGGCTCACTCCTTCTCTAAACCCAGACGTATTTTTAAAAGAAAAGGTTAAGAGATTCTTGTGTCCCAAATCAGAAGAGCCCTCTGGTGCAGGACAGAGAAAAACCACTATTTTATTTTAAACAGGTTGATTATAAATGCAATCTCTTTCTAAAGATAAAAAGGGGATATGATATAGATATGATAGGATGAAAGGGTAGATTAATGAACTTACTTCTAAAGAGCAACAACTTGTTTAAAATGTTTTACATTGGTATAGATTTTAGTCTATTGATACAAACTTAAAGTTAATTTTGTTATACTGTGTGCATATTTCTACTCATGTTTAAGGTATTATGTTTGTATAGCTCATTTTAAATTGAAATGGATAATTAAAAATAGATTAATAATTAGTCATCTATGATAATCATACTCATAGCCATGTTAGTTAAGTCTTCTAGGTATACACAGAAATATTTCAGATAGATAGGTAATCTTCAAATACTTCAAAGACCTACAGAATATGGCATTTAAAATACTTTTAAAATTTAGACTTTCTGGACAGTGAGACATGTCTGCTCCTGGCAACACCGATTTACTTCAGAGAGGAGAATGGGCATTGAAGACACTTCATATCTTATCTTCACCTTGGCAAAAATAGCCATTTGGGCAAGAAACTGTTCTTGCCTGGACTGCTTGATCAACTGGACATGCAGGACCCATAGAAAGGTGACCACTGAACTTTGCTTGACAAAATGGTCCTTCAGGTTCCTGCTTCACAGAGGAAACTGCCAGACATTCTACAGGACACTGAGAGAAGTGACTCAGAGACTCTAGCCCTGTGGGCTGAAGACAGATGCCCCAACTTTACAAAGGAACATTAGGTGACTGTCCAGGCTGCCAGCTGTCTCTGTCTACTCTTGCAAGACTCCTGAAAAATGCTTACATTCTTCTCCCATTTCTCAGGTAATATTATATCCTTTTGAGGTCTTTGATGTGGTTGAAGGCTAGATAGTTATAATTTCCTCAGTTATGATAAAAGATAAGTTAGATATAAAACCTTAGACTCACAAATATAAGATAGATAGGATATCTTCTTTAATATTGTAACTGTAATTCTTGCTTGATAATTGTTTTGTTATATGTAATTGTACTATGTAAAAGTTAAAACCTTCCTTAAAAAAAAAAGAAAAGGGGAAGTGCTGTGGATATCGCTCTGTGTAAATAAATTTCTGATTGGCCAGTGGCCAGGCAGGAAGTATAGGCGGGACAAGAGAGAAGAGAATTCTGGGAAGTAGAAGGCTGGAGAGAGACACCGCCACCCGCTGCCATGAAAAGCAACATGTAAAGACACTGGTAAGCCACAAGCAATGTGGCAAAGTATAGACTAACAGAAATGGGTTAATTTAAGATAAAAGAAGCAGATAGCAAGAAGCCTGCCACGGCCATACAGTTTCTAAACAATGTTTCTGTGTGCTTTCTTGGTTGGGTCTGAGCGACTGTGGGCCTGACGGGTAAGAGAGATTTGTCCTGACTGGGCCAGGCAGGAGAACTCTAACTACAGATTTCCAAAGTGGCTGTACAAGCTTGCATTCCCACTAGGAGTGGAAGAGAGTTCCCCTTGCTCCACATCCTCTCCAGCATAAGCTGTCTTCAGTGTTTTTGATCTTAGCCATCCTGACGGGTGTAAGGTGGTATCTCAGAGTCATTTTGATTTGCATTCCCCAGATAATTAGGGATATTGAGCAATTCCCTAAATTTCTTTCAGCCATTTGATCTTCCTCTGTTGAGAATTCTCTGTTTAGCTCTACAGCCCATTTCTTAATTGGACTGTTGGGCATTTTGATGTCTAATTTCTTGAGTTCTTCATATATTCTGGATATCAGCCCTCTGTCAGATGTGGGGTTGGTGAAGACCTTTTCCCACTCTGTAGGCTGTCGCTTTGTCTTGTTGACCATGTCCTTTGCTCTACAAAAGATTCTCAGCTTCAAGAGGTCCTATTCATTGATTGTTTCTCTCAGTGTCTGTGCTACTGGTGTGATATTTAGGAAGTGGATCCCCTATGCCAATGTGTTTAAGACTACTTTCTACTTTCTCTTCTATCAGGTTCAGAGTAACTGGATTTATGTTGAGGTCTTTGATCCACTTGGACTTGAGTTTTGTGCATGGTGACAGATATGGATCTATTTGCAGCCTTCTACACGTTGACATCCAGTTATGCCAGCATCATTTGTTGAAGATGCTTTCTTTTTTCCATTGTAATTTTTTGGCTCCTCTGTCAAAAATTCTGTGTTCATAGGAGTGCAGATTAATGTCAGTGTCTTCAGTTCGATTCCATTGGACCACATGTCAATTTTTATGCCAGTACCAAGCTGTTTTTATTACTGTAGCTCTATAGTAGAGCTTGAGGTCAGGGATCTTGATGCCTCTAGAGGTTTTGTTTTTTAGTGTGAAGGAAAGAAAGAAATTAAATACTTCCTAGAAATCAATGAAAATGAATACACCACATACCCAAACTTATGGGATGGTATGAAACCAGTACTAAGAAGGAAATTTATAACACTAAATGCCCATGTAAAGAAGTTGGAGAAATCTCACACTAGTGACTTAACAGCACACCTGAAAGCTCTAGAACAAGAAGAAGCAAAGTCTCCCAGGAAGAATAAATGCCAGGAAATTATCAAATTGAGAGCAGAAATCAATAAAATAGAAACAGAGAACAATATAAAAAAAATGAAACAAAGAGTTGGTTCTTTGAGATCAACAAGATAGACAAGCCCTCATCCAAACTAACCAAAAGGCAGAGAGAGAGCATACAAATTAACAAAATCAGAAATGAAAAGGGGTACATAACAACAGACAATGAGGAAATCCAGAGAATCATCAGGTCATACTTCAAAAACCTCTACTCCACAAAACGGGAAAATCTAAAAGAAATGGATAATTTTCTGGATAGGTACCACATACCTAACTTAAATCAAGACCAGATAAACCATTTAAATAGTTCAATAACCCCTAAGGAAATAGAATCAGTCATTAAATGTCTCCCAACCAAAAAAAGCCCAGGACAAGATGGTTTCAGTGCAGAATTCTACCAGATCTTCAAAGAAGAGTTAATAACAGTACTCTTTAAATTGTTCCACACAATAGAAGCAGAAGGGACATTACCAAACTCCTTCTATGAGGTTACAATTACCCTGATTCCTAAACAAAACAAAGATGCAACAAAGAAAGAGAACTACAGACCGATCTCTCTCATGAACATTGATGCAAAAATATTCAATAAAACACTGGCATTTGCTAATATCTTTAAATTTATTGTACCTATTGACTATACCATTTATTCAAACATGTCTCAAACTATAATCTAAAGTGAAGATAAACACTAGAAAGAAATATTTATTAGTTTTAATGAAATTGGAGCTATTCCAATGATAGAGATGTATATAAGGACTACATTTCTACATAGGATGAGCATTATAAATTCAATAAACATATATTGCATTCTTTCTTTGTTCCATGAAAGTGTCACTAAAGTGGACAAACATGCATTTCATCTTGAAAGAAAGAACTTATACCATGTTTGCTATGATATTGACTAGTATCCTTTTTAATGTATACTCTATGCAATAAAATAATTTATAGGTTATTTAACTTCCAGTTGCAAGTGTATCAGTGTATGGATGGGACAAGATACAAAAAAAGGCATAATCAAAGTTCATTCTTCATGTTTGCATAAGCTTAAAATTTCCCCCCTTTCCCCCTGTGTGTACAGGTTTTTTGTTTGTTTGTTTGTTTGTTTGTTTGTTTTGGTGTTTTTTTTTCTTTTTCTTTTGGTTGTGAGGACATGACTTGGTCTTACATTTTCTCAAATTTCAAGTTATGGTCTTCCAACTTGGAACACAGTGGTTTTTTTCATCATCTACTTTGGAGTGTAAAATTACTCTTCAATGTCATATTTTTTAATTATGTTTCATTGTAAACAGAACTGAAGCTCCCAATTTGTTGGTAAGTAAAACTTTGGAGTCTAATAATCATAGTGCTGGTTTTGGTTTAAAAAAAAAGGACACATTTGACAGAACAATATTAATATAATATTAACTCTTTAGTAAAAAATTTATATGCATTTATCTGCTAGTTTATTTTATGTCTGTACAGGAAACACTTACAGATCCTTAACATTTCCAAAAGATATTTTTAGAACTGCCAGACTGATTGATTTATACATCATACATCCTGTTCTTACCCTGTTGATGACTTAAACATTCCTCCAATAAATCAATTCTTTTCTTTCTACTTCTTGATTTGACAAGCAGCTCCACTTATATTATCTGAATATATGTTCCCTAAAAGTGTCTCTCTTGCTATAAACACACACACACACACACACACACACACACACACACACACACACACTTGTGTATGTATATATCTATATCTAGATCTATATTCTTATCTATATCCATACACACATACTTGTAAATATGTCTTTAATATCATTATTTTAGCTCCTTTCTGAGAATAATGTCCAATTGTGTTTACTATTTTACAAAAAGTAAGGAAAATGTCAAATAAGCATGCATTTTTTTACTTATTGTATAGACAATGGCATTATCAATTAAATTGCATTTGAAAACAAGTATTGTTACATGTAGAAAATTATGATATTAGTATGGTATTAAAAATTATTCTGCAGCTTCAATAGAAGAAAGTAAATAGTTGCCAAAGTGGTTTGCTGAGTCAATATTAGATTCAAAAAACAATTGTATGAATCAAATGCAAATGTTGGTTAAATTTCTTTATCAGTGGCCGAGAGATTTGTTGTATTTTTTTTTTTTTTTTGTGGCATGAAGAATGAAGTCAGCACTAGTTATATATTGAGTAAATTTATAACTAGGTAAATACATTTCTGGTGATGTCAACTCATAACATTCACTTTCCTATCTTCCTATTAATCTGAGCTTAATTAAAATAAGTTGTCATGAGCTGAATATGTTACAGATGTTGTGTCCAGTTTTTAAATAGTGAATATAGTCTATATGTATTTAGCTCGTATCCAGCAGTTCTAATTGCAGTTCTAGCAAGCATTGTACCATGACTTCTGTGATGTTGGAATTATTTCCTGATTTGGGATTTAGAATGAGGAGACTCAAGCATCCTTCATCAATATGGAGTTTGTGGTTTATAATCTTTGCACTGCCCTTACTACATAGTCACAGTCCGTCAAATTGTATAAGATAATTACCAAACAATCAAGTGGAAATTAAAAACAACACAGTCATCAACTTTATTAATTACCAACCTTAGTAATTACCAATTATATTAACAATGTTTGTTCGGGCTTCTCATCAGAAAAAGTCATGGGACCTTACATGTCTGCTGCTTTCCCCTGTGGCTTTTTCAATGCTTTGTACAAATATCAGAAAGACACTCAAAAACATAAATAACATCATTATCCTATTGCTTAATCTGTTTTACTTGAGAAAGTACTCCTTACCCTCTCCTTTAAGATCTCATAGCCTACAGATCTTCAGAGAACCACCCCATGTCTAAACCCAATGCTTCAATTCTACTTGTTCCCTCCCTCCAGCTTCATAAACTTTCAACCTCCCAAGAATATGTTTGGTGCAGCATTGTCTTTTGCCTGATACTCTTTTATTATAGTTCTTAAAATCTTCCATCTATCCAAAATAATCTTCTGAATAGTCTCACAGAAGATGATCTATAATCTATTGACTTTTAATTTTCCATTTTGTGTTCTGCCTTTATTAATGGTACTGACTATACATTGTGTTATCTGATAGACTTTTTTTAGTCTTTTCCCTTTGAATTGGAAGGTATGTATCAGCAGAGAATGTATTTTATTTTAAAACCAGCACCTAGAACGGTGTAAAAAGGAAGTAAGAAAAGTAAATATTTTAACTGTAAGTCATTTTTCCTAATGTTATTAATTAGGAAAAGCTGCCTTATTTTCTTAATAGCTTTGTTGAATCTGAAATAAATCTATTATCTTCATGTCTGCTGCCTCTTATAATAGAATTTCATTAGTAAGTTTATAAGAATGAATATATGTGGAGTTATTTGAGGTTTATGTAAGAATAAAATTTATGTCATTAATATAATTCCCTCTAATACCCTTTAGCATGGAATATAAGAGGGTCACTCTGAAAGGTTAGATAAGTTCATACAAACAGGAGACCTTATGGGGAATAAAAGAAATAGGCAATTTTGTTCTTTAAACTCAATGCTATGAGAATATCTCTGATGACCAAAATTTCAGTGGAGAGACATCAGCAGGGCACAGTGTAAGGAACAATCAGGGACCTTGAAGTCCTTGAATGAATAATTAGAATCAGCTCTAGGGCCAAAGAGAATTGAGAGCATGCTGCCACTGGCATATGTATTTGCTCTGGGAAACACTGTTGCAATAACCAGCCTGTCTCAGAGTTCACATTGGCAATGTGATTGATCATGGAAACATCCACTAAACAACCACCATCTGTCTGAAGGATGCTATCCCAAAGCAAACCACAAGTTAGGGAAATACCTTTTGTTGAAAGACCACTGCTATTTATGAGGAAATCTGAATATCAAATACATCGACACAAATAGTAAAGATTCTGCTGAACCATGAAGGATTGATTTTCTCCATCTTTGGCAACGTATCACTAGTAGACAAGATCTAGCCTGCTACAAAATCACCCAGCACAAACCAACTGAGCTCAAGTGTTTATGGTATGAATTAGGAGATCTGTATGTGGATGGTCCTTAAACTTTGACCTAACAAACAATATGAACTTATTTAATTATATGATTTAGACATTGTCAGGAACCACATATTTCTTACTGACTCTTAAGTATTTCTAACCCTATAGCACTGAGTTCTAACTACCATTGTCTCTTCTTACAAGACAGTTGTCTCTGATGAAGTGGCTTCATGTTCAAGAAAAGAGCAAGGCAGAACTATGGTATAAAAGAAATTCATGAAAAAATAAAGAGCAGTCAACTAAAGGGAATTTGTGGATTATTATATACTCTAACTGAAAGATAAACAGTGCTGGTTACTTTATAGAAAGGTCATGGTCACGACAGAACCCAGTGTTAATTTTTAGAGCTTTATTAGAGAGAAAGGAGGGGGAGAGAGCTGAGCAAGGCCTGGGGGAAGGGAGAAGAGCAGAGCAGAGAGCAGAGAGAAAAGGTGAGATCTGCATCTGGTGTTTAAGGTGCAGATTATGTGACCAAGCCACATGGACCTAGTTGGCAGCATCCCCTGATTATGTATGATGCAAGATATTGAGCTGCACATGTGCAGGAGTGAGGGGAGGATCCTAACACTAACTTCTCTATCTGTCAAGATAAGTAAAAACTCCATGTATTCTCTACTGGGACACAGAATTCCTAAACCTAATTAAGCTCCATTTTTTCCAACTTGCCTCCATACTTACTGCTTTCCTTCATTCCCTTGCCTTTCTTTCATAGTATTGCTATAACCAACTGAAAGAAGCAGAGGGTTTTTCATTTCTACTCTTACACTCCTTGGTGTTTATACATATGAAAATCAAAGGCTAGCATGAAAGTGTCAGGGAAGAATAGTTCTTGCTTCTTGGTTGTTCCTAATTCTAGTAATTCTTAGCATTATTTGTCTTAGAGTCTTAGACACCATGATCACTTGAACCTCTGCTTCCATCATCTGCTGGTTTTCAACAGTATAGGTTTCATTATATGTCTGCACCCAAACTTTTTCCTTCTTTTTCCTTAAATAACACAAAGCACAGGGTTTTATAGTCCAAGGTAAGATAGACATTATCTCATCTCAATTTAATTTACAAAGTGTTTATTTCCAAGTAGAGTTATATTCTGGATGTACATAAATTTGGCGGAAACACTACTGTGGTTTTTTGTTTGTTTGGTTGGTTGGTTTTTGCTTTTGTTGTTTTTTGTTTTGTTTTTTAGCTAAGCCATTGATTATAAGCATAAACTCTCAAAGTCATGACTTAAATTAAATCTGTATATTGGAGAACCCATTTCTACCTAATGAGTTAAAAAAATACTCTAGAAGGCCACCATATCAGCTAAAAATTACCACCCCCATAGCTCCTAGTTCAGTGCATGGGAGCGATGATTCCTCATTAAGGCTTTTGAAGGAAGCACAGACTCCACTGAGTGAGGAAAGGGGTTAAGTACCAAAATGGAAAGAAGAAAGGCTATTAGAGACCCACCAATGTCTTGAGATTGAGACTGAAGATGAACTGTGATGGTGGTGGGTTGGCAGCAGCTGATTAGGACACTGGTGAAAGGAGAGATATTCATTTTATAACTCCACAATTAATATCTTAGCAATGTCACCTAGAGGTAAACATATGATGTTGAGAGCTAATAAAATGTAATGTCCTTAAAAGTAATGTGTATAGATATTCAGTGAGTGAACTTTTCTACTTTTATAGTTAATGAGTTTGAGAAGTAGGATGTCATAAATATATAAACAACCAAAAGAGAAAATAAAATTCTTTACCCAATCTCCAGACCAGAGTTATCCATTGGACTCAAGACATTTTGATTGGAGAAAATGTTCCTGTTATTTAGAAACAAGATTTAACACTATGGTGATTGTATATAATGTAAGACATAAACTGCTTTAGTGTTTGATCAGAATCCAGGAAATAGATGATAGATGCTTGACATTACTTTAGAGGAGGGAAGTGAATACAACCCAGCCATCTTCCCATACTCAGGTGGTTTGTTTGTTCCTTCACATCTGTTTATTGGATTTTAAAGGAAGTATGTTGTGATGCTATTTTATCTGTGTACCCCAATAAAGCTTATCTGAGGATCAGAGGAAAAAGCCAGCCACTATAGTAAACAAAGAAGTCAGGCAGTGGTAGCACACACCTTTAATTCTAGCATTTGGGAGGCAGAGATCCATGTGGATCCCTGTGAGTTCAAAGTCACACTGGGAACAGAGCCAGGCATGGTGGCATACACCTTTAACCCCAACACTAACCATGGAGGTCTGTACAGATGTACAGACAGATAGGAAGTGATAGAGCTGTGCAGAAAGAGGAAGTGATGTAGCTAGGTTGAGAGAGGAAGTACGAGGGCAGGACAGAAAGGTATATAGGTGTGGGTATACAGGAAATAGGCCTCTTTGGAAAGCTTAGGAGTTGGCCAGGTGAGGTTGGCTGTGATTTGTCCTATTCCTCTGATCTCTTGGGTTTCACCCCAATATCTGGCTCTGATTTTTTTGTTAATAAGACCGTTTCGCAATTAGTCTAACAGTATATATCCTAATTTGCTACCTGTTGATATTATAAACATTATGACAAAAACTGTATCTTAGAGAGAAATGGATTTATTTCACCTTACAGGTTATCCAGGTAGGAATCTAGAGTCAGAAACTGAAGCCTGGACCATAAAGGAATGCTGCTTCCTGCAGGATTGTGTTTAGCTATGTGTTTTATGTAATTCAGGATAGCTTGAACAGTATGGGCACTGACCACAGTGGGCTAGAGCCTCCTCCATCAATCATCAATCAAGAAGATGCCCCACAGACATGCCATGGGCTATTGCGATATAGAAAATCCTCAACTAAAGCTCATTCCTCCCAGGTGACTCTAGTTGGTGTCAAGTTGACAAAAGAAACTAACTATGACAGTTAATCAGCCACAGTCTTGAAAGCATATTAGAAGACAGAGTAGAATTAATTGGCACACAAGTACATTTGAGTAATAAAAATGGTCAATGATGCCAGTTATTAGTACCCCAAATAGGTTCCCCTAGCGATTATTTTAAAATAAGTTTCTTCAATTTTAGTGTTATGCCAGAGGGGTTTATCTGGTTTTGTTTATTAACTATTGCAGCTAGAATGCTTGGAAAATGACTCAGACATCTCTCTAGAATCTGTCACTGGGTTGTTGATAAAAGACACTAGAAGAATAATTGGAAGAATACTCCAATCCCTCAGTCCCCAGGTTCTCACATTTGAATTAAGCTCTAGATTGTCCACAAGGAAAAATATTCTCATTTCATGTTTCCTGCACTTTGGGTGACAATCCTCAATCTTTCTGCAGGCACAGGCACATCCTGTGTTTGAATCTCAAACATTTTCCCAAATTTTCATTACTGTCTTGAGAGAATCAAAACAAAGGAAACATCAATTAATAATGCAAGTATTATAATTGCATAGCTATCTCTTTGTTCTCTGTGCTTTCCCTATAAAATATTTAGTGCGGCATTCTGTATTAGCTGTTATATTGCACTTTTCCCTTTGAAGTTCCCCTAGATTGCCAACCAGGACAGAGAAGGAACTGAGTCTAAATATGAGTAGACTTGTTCACACTTATTAATTAAATTTTGTCCTTAGATTTAATTTACAACCAATTCAATAATGTGTAGTATTTATTCCAAAATGAATAAAAAAAAACAGTAATTGTGTCATTCCATAATTTTCTAAACACATCATACCTAATTTCTGTTATGGATTTCAGCGTTACTGCTCTTTAAACTTGTAGCTGATACTCAAATCCTCTATCCTCTTCTTCCTCTAAGCAGAAAATAAATAGCAGCTTTGCTCTCAGGTATCTGAAGTCGGAGTGAGGTAGTGTATACTTTTTCTTTTTTCTTTTTCATTATACGTGTCTTTACCTTGGGAATCATCAATATTAGAGTGATGCCATGTTTGTTTTGTTCTCATAGTATCATTATCTTCTTTTTGTTGTTGGAGTCTATCTCTTCTGATGTGTTGGGCTCTAAAGGGAGAAAAATGCTCAGGAAAAGACACTTGTTAAAACTGACTGGGTATAGCTTCCTCTTATTGTTCAGATTATCACCTGCCAATAATGCAAATGCAATGAATTCATTTGAGAGTTAATCTTACTGAACTGCTATCTAAGAATTGAATAGTGACATCAAAATAGATTTGAGATGGCTTTCTCTGTCATCCATAACTACCCCTACAAGGCATTCTGCCGAGAATTAAGTCAGCTAGGCTTCAGCTGTTCTCCCTTGCCCCAGAGGTTGTTAGAAGATTCCGGTGTTTTGTTTTGTTTTCTGCCAGCTCTGAGACCTATGGGGATTTGGGGAGGCACTATTCTCATTCTTCTATTCCTTAAATCACTTCATAATCCCGATGGTGTTAAGCTCCTCTAGGAAGCCTCTGCTTTCAGAGATATTCAAAGATGTGTGCAGAAATGTCTATATCTGTATATGCTGACAAAATTATTAGATAGGAAAAATATAGGAAGCTTATTCTTTTGCACAACTTTTGCAAAACTATGGAAAGTAGGCATTCTTATACCTTAAGAATTTTGCAACTAGAATATAGATGATAAGATGTAATTGTACTTTTTGTAAGCCCTGTAAAATTTGAAGGCCTATCTTCTCACATTATCCTTTGCCTTTTATTGATACCCAGGGAGCAAGAGCCAGTTATTATAACTCTGGTGTTCTCTATCCCCCATTTTCCTTAGTACTTTTCTTCATTTGTTTCTTTCATTCATTTTCTACTTTTTATAAAAAAAAATGAAACAATGAGGTCAGAATTATAGTTATGGAACAGACCAAACCCAACCAATCTTGTAACTGCTTATCTCTTTGGGCTATCCCTTTCTGACTATCAACCCCAGACTTACAGATTTCTAATAAGAATGGTTTATTGTGTTTTAACAATTTTTTTGCACAGGTTTTTGAGGTCATTAAACTTTTATGTTTGAAATTGTAGTATAATTATATCATTACCCTTCCTTTTCATTTCTCCCTTATCCCTCCATGCATGACACCTTTCCCTCAAATTCACAGTCTCTTTCCTTTAACCATTGCTTTTAATATACATACACACATACATTATATATATATATATATATATATATATATATATATATATATATATATATGTAATGCAAATACAACCAGTCTAGTCTATATGTTACCTGTATGTATATGATCTAAGGACTGACCACTTGGTGATGAGTTATCAACCAGTGATCTCTTACCTGGAGAAGATCATTTCTCCCACTCTTAAGATTTCCCTATTGCCCATGTTCTTTGCAGAGGATTGAGGCCCTGTGAGCTTTTTCCTCCCATGTTAGCATGGCCACTGGTGTCTATTTTCTTTGGGAATCTATAGGCAACCATCTTGATGCAAGTTCATGGCTGTAGCCTCTCTGATATTTCTAGGAGACACAATCTCACTTCCCCATGGCCTTAGCAAGTTACTTTACCCTTCAGAGCCTCGTTTGCCTATTCTTGAACATAAAACGCCACTATCTGAAGACTTCTTTAAAAAATTAAATGATAACTTCTGGCAAAATGTTCACGTCTTTCAGTAAGTTTTTATGAACCATGTTTTTCATCTTTATTCTCCAATTAAAATTCTCCAGAGAACCATAACACATCACATGGTCCTTAGGACTGAAGGATATTAAAATAAACAACCTGCATAACACAGGAACATAATGTAGACTCTACATTTAAGAAACTAGTCTTCAAACTGCTGCAAGGTCTAAATGTGTTTTGGATGAAAGTCATCTGTGATTCAAGAAAGTGTCCAGTAAATGTTGTCCACAGAAGGATGACAACCAGCACTCTGACATATGCACAGGTCATCAGTCCACTCAAAGTCCAAAGTACAGGAAATAACACCATCAAAAGCAGAGGAATCAAGACCAAGAAATGCTCAGATAATATTTCCCACAACCCTGCAGATTAGAGTACACAATGTTCTTAATATTCAGTTCTTTCATTGCAATGTATTTTATTATGTGCTGATTAAATATGCACATATATTTTCCTATGGTTTAGACTTAGTTTGTATCAATGATACAGTAATCAATTAAGAAAAATCAGATAAATTGGCATGACCCCAAACATTTACAGAGAAACTGTACCCAGAATGGCAAGTGGCTAGCAGAAGCTCTAAACCTATCTTTGGGCACACCTCCTTTGCATGCACTGTGGTTTTTTTCTTTTTGATATGGCAGCTTTTAGACACTTACCACAGAATGAGGTTTTTAAATGAAATGAAAATTGACTCTTTATACACCAGGGCTCAATATTCTTGGTGACTACCAGAGAAAAGCAAAAATGAGCTTTATTGATTTAGTGGGAGGAGACTACCTTTCTGTTTCCATGACAAATAATAAATAAATGATCTGCCTTGAACTTCACTGCTGCCATAGCCTTCTTCTGCAATCAGTTCCTTGCCCCTCATTTTTGAAATGATTTCAGTTTCTCCCAATGTTATTCCTATTTTCCTTTCTTTATATCAATGAGAATAATTTTTTTCTAATGAGATTGGTTAGAGTTGTGATTTTGGCTTGTTTTTATTTTATTTTATTGAAGACAGACCTTCCCCCACAATAAAATGCCCTCCAGAAAGAGGATACTCAGACATTTATCTCTGTATAAAACTGGCCTTGCTTGAGAAAATTTGCACACAATTGAGTAAATGCTATGGACAATAGCAGAAGCTGAACTGCTCATTAACTCTCAGCTTCAAGCCACACCCATTGGTGAAATCAGATGCCAGTAACACAAGGTGCTCTTATCACCACCATTTACCAGAGATAAAAAGAGAAGAGGCTTATGTCTTAATAGCTCCAAATATGATACACTTGAAAGGGGCATACTCGCTTTAGGAGCCAGAGACTACACAGCAAAGCCCTTTGCTCTTTAACAATTGCACTTTAGTGTACCCTGAGCACAGCATCTCTCAATATGGTCAGCACTTCCAGACAGAACTGTAAAAACAATGTAGTGAGAGCAAGGACCATCTGTCTTGAAACCTTTACCAACTGGCCATAACAATTTGCAAATGACCCTTGAAGGTCGGTGGAAGCACACTCCAGCTGATCACATACCTGCAGAATTCCACACTGAGAAAAGAAAGCACTACCAGAAAATCATCAATATTCTCTATGAATTATATTTACAAATGAAATCTTAGTGTTTAGTCTTGTAGTTGGACAAGAAAGCCTGACTCAACAGGAAGAAGGGTTTAGCATGCAACACAAAATAAAAATGAAAAAGTATTTTGAAGAATAAAGAGAAAGTATTACAGCAGTCATGTCTTTAACATACTGAAATGGTCCCTCTTCCATCACCCTAGCCAGCTTCCCCCTAGATGAAGTTATTCTAAGAATTTTTACGAAACTCTCAGGTCTCTTTCCTCCTTTCTTGTATCTTAAACCAAGTCCCATAGAAACATGTCTGCCTCTCTCCACCTCTTCTAATGATGTTTTACCTCAGTGATCTGCCCAGGAACTCACCACTAGGATATATGGAGGTTCCCTTGGTTTTATGCTTTGTTGCCTATTAGTCATACTAATGTCCTTCTATGTCACCCCAGAATGAGTCATTTTCTCATTCTTCTAGTCATTTAAAAGACGAAGTGAAATGCTTCTTGTACAAATAAAAGTTTATGTTACCCCTCATACCTTCCAATTTGACAGTTTTTAATCATTCCCAAAACTCACTCAATTTATCACCATTTGGGTAACTCAGACACCACAGTGTTCAGCTCTTCTCTTTTGGAATAGTCCGAAGTCAGGGCTATCCAAAAGACTCCTAAAGCCTACACATTATTACTTTCACCCTTGGTTGTCCTCCAGTGGTGGTAGGTAAATGCTTACTGCTGAAGACACATATACTTCATAAACACTGCCCAGAAACCTATGAGCTAGTCCTGACTTGTATGGCCCAGTCATGAGGACTACTTTTCTTTAAACTATAAGGTACCAGTCAATCTCCCAATGGAGTGAAGCAACCATCATTCCTACCCAGCAATGGTGCCTATGAACCACATGGCCAGCATAGAATGATGACCCTGAGGGTTTAATAGTGGAACACATTTGTTGTCAGTAACCAACAACTCTCTGAATGGACTAAAGATACACTCAACAAGAAGGAAACCATGCCTGGTACTGGAAACCTAGCTAACTATTCAATGCTTGTAAAATCATGGTTATTGCAGTAGAATCTATAACTTACTAAACTTATTAATCTGTGACTTAAACCAGTGTAATTCCTAACAATAACAAACGAATATTTGTTCCTACCTCCAGAGACAAGAGCAATAGACTTTAGCTCTCATTAATAAAAAGTTCGTTGGTGGCAGGAGAGATAGCTGAGTGATTAAGAGCACTGGCTGGTCTTTCAGAGGTCCTGAGTTCAATCCCTAGTAACCACAAGGTAGCTCATAACCATCTACAGTGGGATTTGATGTCCTCTTCTGGCATAAAGTCCTACATGAAGATCAAGTACTCATATACATAACAAATAAATACTTTAAAAAAAAGAAAAAGAAAAGAAAACTTCTTTTTCAATAGACTGATTACTACAGAAAAACAGTTTCAGCAAGGCTTCACAGGGAATATTATCACATTTTGCTGTACCTTCAGCCTCAGCAATTGGATTAGATTTAATTGTAC
Organism: Onychomys torridus; assembly: GCF_903995425.1. Taxonomy (NCBI): domain Eukaryota; kingdom Metazoa; phylum Chordata; class Mammalia; order Rodentia; family Cricetidae; genus Onychomys; species Onychomys torridus. Next base: position 83,927,117 of record NC_050451.1, on the reverse strand, counting down.
TTTTCCAAAGAGGCTCAGTCAACATGACTAGACTGAAGACTTTTGCTGGTTGCTAACTAGATAAATTGCTACAGACTGTGACACTCTTTATGAGTGTATTAGCTTTCTTACAACATAGAAGTCTCTTTACCACAAGGCAGTCTATGAAACTGACATATCACATCCCTCCCATTACATTAGTTACAAATACAAGGCTGTGAGATCTTAAAGAGTAAGAGATATAAAATTATATTATTTTATAGGAGTGGAAGAAAATCTTGATACTACCTTTAAGATAAAGACCTGTTCTCTATGCTCTTTAAAACAGAGAGCCAGCCTATAATCCTACTTGCCCTCAGTAGTGTGGAGTATATCAGAATGCCCAAAAATTAATTTTATTTATAACTATTAATTTTCCCTAAGTTACAGGTGATGGAATAGTTTTATGCGCTGTGATTGAAAATACAATATATCTGATTTGTTTATTTTCATTGCCTACATATTCCCTAAGTCCATATTATATTCTTTATTTTATCAGGTAAATAATTTTCTTAATTCTTAAATCTCTAAGAAAAGCTAGAAATAGAGAATGAAATGAATTAATGTTCTCATCAACATACTACTTGAATAAATCAGATTAATGTGTCAGGAAGCAGCTATTATGTAAATCAGCTCACTCTCTTAATTTGGAACCTCCCTATATGGTTCTTCTCTTGGCTTCCTGTATTCCTCTGTTTCTCAGTTGGAGATAATCTGTATTTTTTACTATCTTGTTGCTTTCTTTTGACCCTAGTGAGCCTTAAAATAAGGTTTTGAGCATTGGTTTGATTGGTATTCAGGTTCCGTGGGCAAGGACACCATACACAGAGCAGTAATTCTGGCTTGTAAATTTAAATATCTGATATTGAATCACTTTCCCCCTCAACAAACAGGAATCTTCCTAGAGAGAGCACCATGTGTGCAGAGATATGTTACTCTTTCTACTACAATATTAGTAGATAAGGAAAGTATCTGTGTACTCCAACAAATCCTTCTCCGTGGATTTCTTTTTCTTTTGTTCTATCCTATGCATTGCCCAGTATCACTGGATTGTTCACAAATATAAAATTGTGTAAGTGAACTTCCTATCACTTTGATGAAAGGCATAAATGCAGCAAGGACATCCACTGGTGCAGAAGGTCCTTCAGAGAAGAGGGTCTGTGGCTATTTTCAAGAGTTATCTAATAAAAAAAAAGGCAATACAAATTCCAAAACAGGCAGGCTGATTTCATGTTTGCCTCAGGCAAATCAAATGCTCACTGTTGATTCACTGTTGAATTGCAAGGGCAAAGGGTTTTCAAAGCAAAAGCAATCCTTATCCTTCTTTGTGTTTCCCCCCAATATGGTTCCTTGATACCCTAAAGTAATATAATTTGCTGAGATGTATTTGTTAGACTTATAATTCTGGAAACTTCCAATCACTTTAATTTTACAGTCACAAAGCATTAAAAATCAAACAATTTCTGTGAGAAAGTCTAATAACATCACTACAAATAAAAATGGTAGAACTGAGTTTCTGCAGTATCTTTTCACCTTAGTTTCATTTTGAAAATGTGAAGCTGAGAAAAAAGCATAACACCACAAAATGGCTTTTTTTAGGGGCTTAGTGTTCCTTTAGAGGTAACAACATTTTATGAAGCCACATAATAAAGTAAGAAAGTCAATATACTCAAATGTTAGCTCCTATGAGAACAAGATCATTTATTGTAGAAGAATATCTTTCCCCAAATAAAGTATCATTTCTTGTCCCAGGGATATATAATAACAAATTATCATGAATTGCCATACATCAAAAATTTACAGAACAACAATTTGACTAAATATTAAGAGGATGGGTTTTACACTTCTTTCTTTATTTCTTTAGCTTCAAAGTGTGATCAATCTTTTATACCAACTACTGGTTCTAAAAATGTCCTTCTTTGTTTTCCTATAAACAGAAAGTGAAGTAGAAAATATTTCACATTATGCTTTTCTATTAGTTACAGAACAATGTTTCTGACATTAGTTAAGACTTTTAATTGAAATTTAGTTAAACACTAAATAAACCTGATTCTTTGAATTGCCTCATATTTAGCTGCAAAAATGCGCGGTCTCTGGAATTTGCATGAGGCCTGGTTTTTATAGTGTGGAGTATTCGGTAACTCCTACACTAAATCCCCAAAATGTGGTACCTTTAAAGATGAGAGTGCATAGACTCAAGTTTTAGGAGACAAGGAAAAGAAGTGAAGTCAGGAGAGTTCTCCCTGAGTCCCCAGATCAGTAACTATTCCCAGCCTCCCTTGTAGAACATGTGATAATCAATAGTGTTCGTTTTCTTGCATCCACGCCACTCCAGTTTTGTCCCCAGATTCTCAGGTTTCCTCCTTGAGAATCTCTTCTGTCTGGTAAAGGACATCACATGAGCAAAGGACTGATGTCCAAATAAGACCAGATTCAGACTTCTGAAACATAAAGACTTCAGCATCTTGGATGGTGGTGGGGGCAGGGAGGTTTCAATCCATTACAAATTATTGTTCAGTAGAAATCAGGTACATAAGCCTGGCGGTGGCGGCACACACCCTTAATCCCTTGGCACTTCGGAGGCAGAGCCAGGCAGATCTCTGTGAATTTGAGGCCAGCCTGGTCTACAGAGCAAGATCCAGAACAGGCGCCAAAACTACACTGAGAAACCTTGTCTCAAAACAAAAGAAAAAAATCCAAAACAACAACAACAAAAAAAAAAAAAAAGAAAAGAAAAAGAAAGAAAGAAAGGAAGGAAGGAAGGAAGAAAGTTAGGAAGGAAGGAAGGAAGGAAGGAAGGAAGGAAGGAAGGAAGGAAGGAAGGAAGGAAGAAATCAGGTACATAATAATCAGGAAGACACCATGGAGCCTGAAGGTATTGATTAAACTGTAGAAATATAAGTATCTACATATGTATGAATGTGCATCTGTGAATCCCGTGTGTATTCCAGAGTTGGAATAGCATATTGCTTATAGACCTGTTTTTCATTTTAAAGAAGGCATGGAGCTGTGAAATTAGAAATTAGATATTTGCAATGGTTTTGCACCATTGTAAGTTTACAAATTACTTATCTGTTTTGAGATTTCTTAACTGGAGATCTACAGGAAAACCCTTAAGATAATGATTTAGAGCTTGTAAATATTTTTTTTTCTCAAAGAAATTCCTCAAATACTTCAGTGCTTTAATTAAAATAATGTTTGTCCTAAAGATCTGCTTTCTGTTTTTTATATAAGGAGATCCATATTTTCCTGGGAGAAATGTATGTAATGACTTACGTTATTAATATCCTGTTTTAAGTTTGTAAAATTAATGTTCATCACTATGTTTTTGTTTACACGATTCTCCAAAGTAGTTAAAATTATACTTTGTAGTAATCAGTTTGTACAGGGTAGTATTGTATTATATATAATACAAACTAGAAAAGAATTCCTGCTGGGCAGTGGTGGCACATGCCTTTAATCCCAGCACTCAGGAGGCAGAGGCAGGAAGATCATTGTGAGATCGAGGCCAGCATGGTCTACAGAGCGAGACCCAGGACAGGTGCAAAGCTACAAGAGAAAACCTGTCTCAAAAAGCCAAAAGTGAAAAAAAAAGAAAGAAAGAAAAGAAAAAAATTCCCAATGTCAGCAAGTTATTTCCTTTGCCATTGGAACTCAGGAAGATAGTTATTTGAGTTCAAGAAATTATTAATCTAGAAAGCAGAAATAAAGATCTGCAGGTCAATACTAATTTAATTTGATTCAATGAGCAATATGCTTTCCTTTCTTTTGTATGTACATCTATTGGGGGTATATACATGTGTGTTGTCTATATGTGTGTGTGTTGCATACTTGTATGTGGATGCATTTAGTTGGGCAAAGGCATGCAGAAGCCACTTCTGTTTCTCTCTCATGGTTATTCTTTTTGACAGGGTCTCTTATTGAACCTGATATTTTTGGATAGGCTAACTTGCTAGTGACGTCCTGGGATTGGCCTGCATACTCCTTCACAACTCTGTGATAAAGGTAATAGAGGGCATGACTACTTTCCTATGTGGGTGCTGTGAAGCAAAGCACAGGTCCTCATGCTTTGGCAGTAAGTGCTCTAACTTACTAATTCACCTTCTAAACCCCATCTCTGATGTTTTCTGTTGGTGTGGTTATTTGTCTGTCTATCTGTTTGTTTGTTTTGCTCAAGGACAATTTTATCAGAGTGCAAAACAAAAACAGAACATGTTAGGAGAAAACGCTAGCTGCTCCTAAGAGGAGAGTTGGAGAAAAGATCATAAATTTAAGTTAGGCATCAAATAGAAATATATAGTTTCTCAAAAATGAAAAAAAAAAACCACTCCTTAGTATTCATGTGGGCTAGTGAATGGAGTAAAGTGTCCAAAAGCCTTCTCTTTTACTTACCAAAGATAGTTTGCCAATCATGTGCAAAGCTAAAATTCTCTGTTTGTAAAATATGTGAAACTGCTGTGCATTCTGATCATTTTTAACCTTAAATTTATTTGCATGTTATGTACTTTCAGATTGCAAGCTATGTCAGACAGTAAAGAGCATACGTGGCATTAGTATCTCTTTCTTTAAATTCACTTTCTGATTTTTAAGCACAGAACATTCAGGGAAAGTGTAATGGAAGATAATTTTTATTAAATATGCATTTTCACTTTCCAGCTTACAAGGTGCTTAACAAAATGCTGTGTCTAAATCAGAGAGAATAGTATCATCGTTGTAACCAATTCTTTCTCTAATTGCCTGGAGTAGGCTTCTTGACTGATGAGATAATAAATGGGAAAGCAGCCATGAAGTGTGCATGCTAAACACAGCAAGGAAGGATGTAGCCTAGACTCACCAGCTCCTCTCCAAATCCAGAATCTGGCACTGAAATCCAGCATCTGGAGATGTAATTAACTTCTCAGAAGGTCAGGGAAATCAGAAAAAAAAGTGCCATATGGAGGGAAGGTTATAGCAAAATTCTCAAGTAAGATCCTTGCAAAGAGGTCTGTAAAATGTTAAGGGATATTATTGGTATTCCAGGACTAAGGCACTTTGGAAATTTTATACTAAGACTAGATTTTTATTTATTTCAGAAATTCTTAGATTCCCATTTAAGACCATGTACATTGTGCAAAATGAAAATTGGAATGATTTTCAAATATGTATTTAGCATGAGATATAATTTTACAAGGAATTCCTTTAGAAAACATGACCTGCAGATGCCTTTCATTGCCATGGTGAAGATGTCACTGAATGTGTGACAACAAAAAGCCTTCTCAGAAGACACAGCCTCTGGATTGTAATTTGATTTTATTAAGATAATTAATATTGGAAAAAGAAGTCAAACTTTCTACATATTTATTACCTTTATGAGAATATTTTTGTATTAATATGAAATAAATTTTTGAATACTAAAAGTACTACATTCAAAACTTCTATATTTCTTATACCTTAGTTTCTTTTAGTAAAACATTAATAATTAAAAATAGTGCTTTTCAGAAATATAGTGCTATAAACATCTTTGTCATTTTAATGCAATTTGTACTAGGAAAGTGGCTATTTTTTCATTTTTTATACAAAGTCAAGTTTATCAAATAATGAACACATGCATTCTATCTTCATTGAAATATAAGCAAAATAAAGAGCATTCACTTGTTTGTTACAGAATTATCCCTGAAGTAACATCTGTAGTACAAAGTCCTGTATTCTTGCCTAGACACACAAGAATGAGTGGTTTAATTAACATGTTTTATTTCTATGGAGCAGAGCAATAAACTCAATGAACATCTTTGTTCTTTCCATTTCTTGTCTTCACCAAAAATAAATCTTGATTACATTTGGTAAGTGAAGGCTACTTTTAAAATGTAATTTAACTGTGCAAAATCAAGTTTCACCGCAGTTCCCCACAAGAACTGACTGCCAGAGTTAAACATGGCATAAAGCAACAAAACCTCATCTCATTATACAATGCACTGCCTTTTAGTTTTCCGGTCCTCGACAGTAATTGATAGGTCAAAACTATTTTAAGCAGCAGCTATTGAGAGATTAACAACATATAGCTAATTAAGTTCTCTCTCTCTCATTTCAAAATGTAAATTACTCCCTAGTCAAACATCAATTCAAGGAAACATTTTCACTCTTAACTTGCCTTATCAAGTTTCATTGTTTATATGACATTCAATTCCTATCTTTAATTCCTTTTTCCAGACACTTCTTCATTATAAAACAATACAATAGAATCTCTTCAATGATTTTCTATTGTCATTGAGATGAATGACAAATTTCCCCCAATGTTATTTGATGGGGAGCTGCCCTTGGATTCTAAGCATATGTACATGTGCTACTTTAATCTATGAAGTCCAAGGGTGGTGGCAGGATAGAACTGATTTTTTTTGCACCTTTCCACCATCCTGCATTCATACTGCCCAGAGCAGGCATCAGTATAGCCAAAATAATTTTGATTGTGCTATCAATTTAGAGCTTCCTCCTTCATCATATCCTTACAGGAGAGGAAATAGTGGTCAGACAGGCTTATTTCAGTCATCACAAAGCAGTGTCTGTAATCTGTGATATACTGAATAATTGCCTCCTCCCCAAACTGTCTGTATTCTATGTCATAGATGAATAATATTTAATTTGGTAAAATGACTTGGCATATTTAACTAAATTAAGGATATTAATATAAGATCGCTGGAGGGAACCTTATATTAAAATAGAAAGGAGAAAAGTGATGTGATTATAGAAACAGACATTCCAGTGTAGTAGAAAGTTCCGACAAGTTAGTAAGCCCAGGAAGGTAGACATCTACTATAAGAAGACACTAGGAACTCAGGAACAAAAACATTAAATGACATGAATCTTTCGCGTAAGACCTGAGTGAGTGTTAAAACAAGTTTCCTGCTGTGCTTATAAAGTTGGATATAAAAGGGGATGTCATACTTGTTTGGAAAGTATAAGCAAATGTATGGATCCTAAATGCAGGCATGCTTACAAAGTATCTGTCTCATGGCTTCTTCACTAGTTAAACAGACCCTGTGATGCCATTATATTTGTACTATTTGTCCACTGAGTTGGTGATTTTTTATAGAGTAGGGAGTATACATTGACTATATCTATCAATGAGCTCTCAGATTCTACAGAAGAAGAGAACCAACTCTAAAAGCTGTCCATTGACATTCACTTTCCACTAACTCCTCCAAAATCCTCCAAGCTCCCTCTTCTCCCAACTTCCTGCTCTTTTTCTGTAAAATATAAATGCATTGTGTGTGTGTGTGTGTGTGTGTGTGTGTGTGTGTGTGTATGTGTGAAGAACAACACAAACAAAAAACTAAGGTACAAACAAACAAACAAAAAATGCCATACAATAGGCATTTGGAGAATATGTCACCTACACAGCTAGATTCAGAATGAAAAAAAAAAAAAGAAAGAAAGAAAAAATGCTGACAAAAAACAGACCCCAAAATAAAACAAACAAACAAAAAAATAAGGAATCTGTTTATGTTATAGGTAAGAGATAATGAAAATATTTTAACAGTTATATTCTGTAATTTTATTAAAATTTCCATTATCTCTTACCTTTAAATATCAGTTTAGTTAAGGGGGGGGTGGGCTTTTAGCTGAAAGCTTTTCTCCAGTCTTGCCTGGTCCTGCAGTTCTGCAACTGCTTATAAAATAATCAACCAAAGGCTTAATATTATTTACAAACTCTGTGGTCTATGGCACACCTCTTGCTATCTAGCTCTTATATCTTAAATTAACCCATTTCTCCCCCCCAACCCCGAAATGAGGACCGAATACAGGGCCTTGTGCTTGCTAGGCAAGCGTTCTACCACTGAGCTAAATCCCCAACCCAAATTAACCCATTTCTATTAATCTATGTTTTGCCATGTGTTCTGTGGCTTAATGGTCTGCTGCCATGTTGTTCCTTGGGTAGTAGGCAGGCATCTATCTCCACAGTCTGCCTTTCTCTTTCCTATTTCTCTCCTTGGATTTCTTGCCTCTTCTAAGCTGCCTTGCCATAGGCCAAAGCATTTTATTTATTAACCAGTGGGAACAACATATATTCACAGTGTACAGAAAAAGATCCACCAGCAGGGCCTAAATTTATAAATACATGATTCACATGAAATGACCATGAGTTCTGAACTACAAACTCTGAAGTAAGCTGTAGATGTACCGTCTTGTTAAATAAGAAACACAGAACCAATTGCAGAGTTAAAAACCACGAGATCAGAGCAAGAGCGGAAAACCTTACCCTTCACTGCTTCTGCTGTCCTTCCTCTCCGCAAGAGACCTACTTCTGTGTGTCCTGTCTTTTTTATAGACTTTCTGTTCTGTTTTCTCATTGGTTGTAAACCCAGCCACATGACCTCCTCGTCACTGCCTGTTTGTACAGAACTCCAGGTCTTCTATGGTTGGTATTGAGATTAAAGGCGTGTGTCTGCCATGCTGGCTGTGTTCTTGAACACACAGAGATCCGCCTAGCTGTGCCTCCCGAGTGCTGGGATTAAAGGCGTGCACCACTACTGCCCAGCTTCTGCTCTGGCTTGCTCTGACCTCAAGGCAATTTTATTAACATACAAATAAAATTACATTTCAATACAAATAAAATATCACTATATTTCCCCTTTTCTATCTTAAAAAGAAAAAAGGACAAAGTTATAACTAATATAAGAAAAACTATATACAAAAGTACAATAACTATATATACCATATACACAAACAATAAATACCTAAACAATGTCTAGTCCATTTGCATTTGACAAATTCAGAGAAAATAATTCCATTATCTATCCTATTTTGGTAAGTCCAGAATGTACCTGATTCACTTTCTATCCTAACTTATATTGCTAACAGAACTGTCTTATAACGTCTTTCAAATTTATACACTTACAGCTCTTAGTGAGTTTTTCTGAAATCCTTAACAAAGATAATTATAACTATAACTAACTGATCTTCAACTCCCTCAGAGACCCAAGAAGGAAATAATACTACCTAATAAAAAATAAAAACAGGAAGTGCATGCAAGCAGCTTCCCAAAAAACATGTGAGTTGACAGAAACAGCCAGCTGCCTGGACAGTCACCTGAGGTTTCTCCGCAGTGTTGGGGCAGCATCTTCAGCCTATAGGATTAGCATATCTGACAGACTCATTTGTGAACTAGGATGTATACAAGGTCAACAGTTTGACCTCACATTTTGTGAGAGCAGTCCATGTACCAAAAACACCTGAATTCCATTAGTGTCATATCATGATTCAGGATTTTAAATTCTGGAAATTATTGATGTCTTTTCAATTCAGCTGTCCATTTTCCTTGGCTGTGTATATGTGGCTTCATCTCGGCATCCTGTTCTTCTCCACATCCCTCTATTAAACACCAGTCTACTATTGAGAGAGGTGAGCTTAGTTATTCTTCAAGAATAACTGTTTCATCTGCTGTTCCATTGCACATCAGAAGCCATTGGCCCACTCCCTGTTCAACTACCTTTGAAGAAAAGGGCACGGTACCTTTTACAGACTGCAAAGGCCACTCACTTCAGGGATGGTGCCATATTGTCCTGGCTTCAGAAGATGCCTTTTGTTAAAGCCACAACCACACTTGTTTGGCAAGAATCGGTAGTCCTTGGTTTCATGTCCTGTCTGTCCTGTTTGTCAGCAGTTGATTCGAGGATACTTTGTTGTCCAGTGGCTAACTTTTGCCACAATGAAAGCTAAGTCCATATGCAGTTTCTTCAATGCCCATATTTTCTCTGAAGTAGATTGGTACTGCCAGGAGCCAACATGTCTCATAGTCATAGCAAAAAAGAAAAATTCCTAAGTTATTAAAACATTTTAAATGTCATATTCTGTAGATCTCTGAAGGGTTTGAAGATGACCTGTCTATCTAAAATATATCTGTTTGATCTTGAAAACACACCTAATATGACTACAAGTTCAATTGTAATGTCTAACCACTAATTTTCATTTCTATATATCCTAATAGTTGGTAATACTAACATTCAAGTATTAGCAAATTGCATTACATTGTTAAATGAATGGTATAAATACAATATCCCGAGCAAGATTAGAAATATGTGTATGGTATATTCTAACAATCTCAATCTCAGTAATAATAATAATAATTTGTATGCAATATAAAACAATCCAATCCAATGTAAAGTATTTAAAACTAGTAATTGTCTTTTTCTTTTTTCTTTTCTTTTTTTTTAAATAAGCACCTTTTGCCTAGCCCTTTTCCTAACCCTTAACAACAACTTGTAACCAACCCTCCTAAACAATGTAAACTATCCCAGACCCAATACCCATAAAAAGACCAAAAAACCACCCACCCCACACCACCCCTTTGGGAATGTGGGCGTCAAATTCTTAAAATTGCTTCCTGCTGGGTATGGGCGAAGTTATCTTTATTCTGAAAAGAAAAATTTGGGGTTAATTGACAAATTCTAGGAAAGGTAACTATATTCTTTGTTATCCATAATGCCAAAGTTCAGGGTTTATCTCAAGTCCTTATTCAAGTAGTCTTTGAAACTGGATCATCTCAGCTAGTCATCTCAGAATTGCTCTAAGCACTTTGTAGTCCAAAGCTGATCTGTAGATGATGTTTGTCAGCTTAGTGGCATTATTTTCCACATGGAATTGTCATTGTGGGGCCCCATCTTGCTGGAGATTTCAGTTGATGTTAGGTCTGGCTGTGATTTCCTGCAGAAAACTGAAAAGAGACTCGAACACAAAGACATGTATTTTGCCAAAACAAATAGACTAGATATTATAACTACAATTCTTGCTTGGTAATTGTTTTGTTATATGTAATTTTATTATGTAAAAGTTAAAAACTTCCTTTAAAAAAAAAAAAAAGAAAAGGGGAAGTGCTGTGCATATCGCTCTGTATAAATAAAATGCTGTTTGGCCAGTTGTAGGGAGTCACCATTCTAAGATGGCACCGACTTCCTGACAGCTTTGCTGTAAACAACTCCATATTTGGCTATGCTTGCTGGGCTGTGAGCCTCGAGGTTTGCGCATGTGCGTATATGGTAATTTGGCCTTATGTCCTCAGCCTATCCCGTGGCTCCCCGTGCTTGCATTCTGGTGGGATCCAATCATAGATTGACCCGTTTACTTGGTTCCCTATATAAGCAGCTGCCTTTTGGTTCTTGGGGCCCCTCACCTCCCGCTCTCCCTCAATCAAGAAGTGCTCCAATAAAGTGTGATCTGAGAAGAATCCTCAAATGGTGGTCGTTCTTCCTCGCTGGTCGAGGAGCTCGCCGCAGCCAGTGGCCAGGCAGGAAGTATAGGCGGAACAAGAGAAGAGAATTCTGGGAAGTGGAAGTCTGGGGGGAGACACTGCCAGCTGCTGCCATGAGAAGCAACATGAAAAGACACCGGTAAGCCACAAGCCATGTGGCAAAGTATAGACAAACAGAAATGGGTTAATTTAAGATAGAAGAAGTAGATAATAAGAAGCCTTCCACGGCCATACAGTTTGTAAGCAATATAAGTTTCTGTGTGTTTACTTGGTTGGTTCTGAGCATCTATGGGCCTGGCAGGTGAGAGAGATTTGTCCTGACTGTGGACCAGGCAGGAAAACTCTAACTACAATAAGCAATCTGGAGAGATACATGACAAACTCTGTAACAATCAGCACAGTCAGAGGTTGGTCAATGCCAGATAATTTCATTGGTTTTTCTCTGTTTTCCTTTAGAATCAACATAAAAACCCAAAGTGTCTCATCAGGCTATATAATGGTTTATGATTAAGCTGTCTTCATGTGCCCTCTGCTAAACCTTTAACAAGACCATATCCAAAACTTTTTCTTTACTAAGCTTTCTGTTACTCACCATCCCTGAGTATGCCCAAAAGCCATTGCTACATCTGATTTCTTTGTTACATACATACTCTAAGCCAGTGGTTTTCAACAATGCTAATACTACCACCTTTTAATATGGTTCCTCACATTGTAGTGACCCCCAATCATAAAGCTATTTCATTGCTTCTTCATAACTGTAATTTTGCTACTGTTATGAATTGTAATGTAAGGTGTTGCAAAAGATGGTCCACCGGTTGAGGACCACTGTTCTAAGCCTTCCTCCTCATTGGAATTTATAACATCTGTGTCCATAGATATACAAATGTGGTGGGAAATACACTGTCTAATATTTTTATGTATCTTAGCAACTTATGAATAAACAGCTATTTTGAATATCATCTGTTCAGTTAAATTTAAGCTCTTGAGTAAATCACATTTTTGAAAAGTGCTAAGGAATAAATGGACAATAAAGATGACTTCATGCTTAAGCATTTATTTTACTGATCTCTACTTTGGTTAAAATTTGCCCATTGTTGTGGGACATGAAACAGAGGGGTTACTACTCAAAGAAGAAACATGAGGAGAAAAGGGGAGGGGAGGGTGATAAAGGAGGGGGATGAATTAGAACATACCATAAGGACACATATACATGAAAACACCACTGCTCTCACTATGTGAAAACAATTATTTAGAAAGATAACCAAAAACTTGAGCAATAAATGAACTTTGAAAACCTAGATTTCACTTAATTCACTTCCTAAGATTGTTATACAAACATTAGTATCCTCCAATTGCAGATAAAATAAAAGTACAATAATGGATAGAAAGCTTTTGTAACTGACATCTGAAAATTTCAATTATAAAAAAGAGAAAGTGAAGACATTTCTAATTATAATTTTACTAGGACATATGATTAGGCAATCAAGAAGATTCAAAAGGGCTTCAGGATCTACTATGGGGACCAAAATAATTCTTTAGGTTAATGAAAGACAATCAGATTACTCCAACCTCCAATAATATCATAACTCAGTCATTATTCCAAGGTTTGAATGTAAAGACATAATAATTGACTTTAGTCATTCTGGCATAGTGGAATATAGAAATAGAAATCAGTTTGTCTTATAGGAAAAAATAAAGTTTCATATTATACATATATTGAGAAAAAAATTCTCTCTCTCTCTCTCTCTCTCTCTCTCTCTCTCTGTCTGTGTGTGTGTGTGTGTGTGTGTGTGTAAATGTGTATATATGCATGTGCAAGATTGTCCATGTATATGAGCATACATGTGTGTGATCTGATGTACTTGAATATGTGTGAATATATTAACGGATGCAAGAGGTCATCCTTGGGTGCTGCTCCAAAGATATCATTCACTTAGTTTTTGGAAGGCATTCTCACTATGCTGGGGATTGTCCACTATGCTGGGGTCTTTGGCAAGCAAACCCCAGAGATCTCCATTCTACAATTCTTCCTCATTGAGATTACAAGTACACATAACTCCATGCCAAGCATTTTGCACATGGGTGCTTCAGTTGATTGGGTTCCCTCACTTGTATATCAAAACCTTTATTGACTGATCTACCTTCCCACTGCCTTGGTGGGCATTTTTTGGTGTTCATTCCTTGACTGATTTTTTCTTATACATTCAGTTTTTAGAACATTTTAGTATCCTTGACAAGGGGTGAAGATTACACTTACTTGTGGGTATAAGGAATATATTAATAGATTAATGTTAAGGAACTTCTATTTGTAACACACTGAAACCATTACAGAAAAACAAAACCAATCAAAATGAAGAGTTATTGAGTATGGGTATATGTAATCACATGTAAGGTTCAGGAAATATAGTACAGAGGGGACAGAAAGAATATAAGAGCCAGAGGAGCAGAGGAAGCAGGAAGTTTGCTGTAAGAGTATGTCTACTAGTAATTTCAGAAGACACACACATAAATTTTCACCTATATGACTGCCTAAATGCTAGCTGAACAAGAACAATACCAATGGGCATGCCAAAGTGAATGGGAAAAGCCCAGGAGCCTTCAACTGTATACAAAGAACTATACTCAACTGAGAAAAAGCAAGGAGTGAGAGAGTTAGTCGTCCCCGGGAAAGAACACACTAATTTGTTTTCCAGATTTTATTTCACAAATGATCTGGTTTGAAAGCATCCATATAAGTAGCATTATGTGAGCTGAGAAGGTTTGGAACATGTCTATACATATCCATTCACTCATACAAAAACAGTTAATGAACAAAAGAGGCCATGGGTTTGAACAAGAGGAATGGTTTATGGAGTAGGAGGGGAAGGGAGATGGTTGATTATATGATAAACTTAAAAATGAATTTAAAGAAAATGGTAGTATCAGGTACTATAGAGTTGTCTCTGTAGTTAAGCATATACACTGATATTTCAGAGGACTGTTTTGTTTCCAAGAACCTATATCTGACAGCTAAGAATTGTCTCTAACCTCTAACTCCAACTCCAAGAGCTCTTACACCTCTAGTCTCTGTAAACACCTGCACTTACATGCACATAACCATAAAGACAGATATACATGCACACACACATGCACATATGTACACACGTACACACACACACACACACACACACACACAGGCATGCACTCACAAACACATGCAAAGCACACCGATTTTAATTAATAACAAATATCAGGGCATGAGGTGATGACTCATCAGTTAAGAGCATGTGCATCTTTCCTAGAAGACCTATGTTTACATTCTAGCTCCCAATGAAGAATTTTACAATGCATGTAACTCCAATGCCAGAGAATCCTATGCCCTCTGTCAGCCTTCATGGGTACTGAATACATAAGGTTCCCATAAATTCCATCCCTTTTTCTCACATATAAAATGGGTGAATAAGTAAATATTTTAAATGATCATATTATATATATATATATATATATATATATATATATATATATATATTCAATGTCTCTGTTTTTACCAAGAAACAATTACTGTGACTAATATATTAAAAATAAATGAGTATCCTTTGCTGTGGGATAATGTCCCTGAACACTAGTTTAATAAAACACTGATTGGCCAGTAGTCAGGCAGGAAGTATAGGTGGGGCGAGCAGACTAAAGGAATGTTGGGAAGAGGAAGAGCAGAGTCAGAAGTCAACCAGCCAGAAACAGAGGAAGCAAGATGTGAAGGCAGAACTGAGAAAAGGTACCAAGCCACATGGCTAAACATAGATAAGAATTATGGGTTAATTTAAATGTAAGAGCTATTCAGTAATAAGCCTGAGCTAATGGCTGAGCAGTTATAATTAATATAAGCCTCTGTGTGTTTACTTGGGGTGGGAAAGATTTGTCCTGACTGTTAGTCAGCCGGGACACAGGAAAACTTCAGCTACAATCCTTCTTGAAGACACGTTGGTTTCTTTGTCCTGAATTTTAAGGTACATTCTTTAAATTTTTTTCTCTCTTTTTACTAGGACTGCCAATCATTCTTTGTGACACCCTTAGAATTTTTGACAAATCAAAACTCTTTTCTTCCTATGTGAATATTGTTTAGATAACTCCAATTTTCTATTTATAAGGTTAGTCAATTTAGCATGTCTTATTTGTTTCTTCTGGCATGTGTGGTGTTTGCTACAGGAGCCCAAAAATGCTCTTTTGTGAAGGCATTTCACACTCATCCTACCTAAAAAACACTATTGATTATTATATTTGCTGGTGTACCACATTTAGTACTGAATTTGATATTCTACTGAATGGGGACATTTTAAATGGAAAGTATACCCCTTAATTGTCTTTTATAGAAAAATTCACTATTAGTTTGTTCAGTTTATATAAGATTATTTTTACCTATAATGCTTCAAAATGAATTTCTTTATATAATTTAAATTGCTTCAAAGATATACAGTTTAGTTAAATTAACTTTTGTATTGTGGAATATCATTTAAAACAAAATATGAAGATAAAAGTTTTATATGTCTTAATGCTTTATGCTAACTTTGAGTGTTAATCAAAGTATAATATTAAAAAATAGAATTTGATGACTATCTTTAAAAAATTATAGTTCCATAATATTTTAATTAAATGTTTATGATAAGAGTATAGGCTCTGAGGCCACAATATTTCTGTCTGAATTTTGATAGCTGCATATGTGACTATACATGTGACATAAAATTTATTGTATCTAAGTTTCCTCACCTGTTACATAGGGACATTTACAAATCTAAGCATGCAGTGTTTCAATTAGTCATAAATGAATCAGAGAGCAAAACAATGTTCAGCTCATGGTAATTTATTGATAACTATATCCTATTAACACTATTAGTAATTTTGATGTCAGTGGTCCAAGAATGAAGCAAGTGATTTGTATTTATGACAGCAAATGTCAGCCAAGAAACTTTGTATTTCTTCCTACAATGAATTATTCTACCAAATCTACCAAAGACAGAATAACATCAGAACATCAATATGCAATTCTGTTCTTGGTTCCACACACAGGAAAGACATCTCAGGCCTTGGACATTGTAAGACAAAGTACTAGAAAATAGGAAACACTTCAGTGGATTCCAGATCTCTAAAAAAAACATTCCCAAACACCTGGAGAATCCATAATGCCAGGTACTTACAGAGTGAACCTGGAACAAATATACACTGAGCATATACCTGGAGCACATCATTCCTTCATATTGGGGTACTAATCAGAGGACAGGTTTTCAACTGTGAACTTTTTTATAAGCCATGTATGTGTGCTTGGATTTTAAATAGTAGAAGTGACAGGGGGAAAATGTTGTCAAGGAAATTTTATTATGATGATTAGTTTTTAAAATATTACTGATTATATTTGAATTATAGACATCAAAGAACTTTTAAAAATACTATTGAAAGCACAGGAAGGCAAAGGAGGGTGATGTAGTATTTAATATTACCACTGACATGTTCTGAGCTTATTTTCTTCTGTATAATGAAGAATAGAATAAATTTCTAAGGTTTTGGCATTCAGGGACCTTGGTTATTATGAACAAATCAAAGAGATCCTGATGGATTTTCCTCCTGATAGCCTTTACATAAAAATTTCTAAGATGTGAGGCTGAAAGTAATGTGAGATCAGAGGGTATCATCTCACTGATAGTGCCTCGGGGCAGAAACTCTTTTGACGAGACTAACTGTCCTCCTACTGCCTTTATCTGAGCACAGGAGTCAGGCTGTGTGTGGCATTGACATTCAGGAATCAGTTCTTCCCATGGACTCTTGACATTTCAGATTTTCTCATAATCTGAACTTCTCTGAACTGAGACCCTTTTCATTCTTGAATAAAGCGCTCTCTCTCTCTCTCTCTCTCTCTCTCTCTCTCTCTCTCTCTCTCTCTCTCGCTCTCGCTCTCTCCCTCCTTCCCTCCCCATACATATGTCTGTGTTTCTATATGGAATCTGTGTTGTGTTATGCATATATAAATTTAGGAATGAAAAAATACAACATTTTTCTTTGTCTTTTTGTTATTACAAACTATTTGGTCTCTGTCTCAGGCTTCTTGCTAGCTATTTTTTACAACGTAACTCAACCTATTTCTATTAATCTATGTTTTGCCACATGACTTCACCTGTTCTTTCACATCTTCCTTCTCTGGTCAGAAGCTTGGAGTGTCTCTTCTGACCCTACATTTCTTCTCTCTCTGACTCTCTTGGATTTCCTGCCTGGCTCCATTCTGCCCTGCCATAGAACAATGAACTTTATTTATTGACCAGTGGGAGCAACATATATTCACAGCATACAGAAAAACATCCTACAGCACTTCCTCATTTCTGTTTAATCAAAAAGAAAGGTTTTAACTTTAACATGGTAAAAATACGTATAATAAAACAGTTATCAAACAAGAACTACAGTTACAGTATCTAGCTAATTTTATTTGGTAAAATTAAAGAAGATATCTTATTTTTGTGAGTCTAAAGCTTTATATCTAATTTATCTTTCATCATGGGGACTCTGAGAAAATTTAGGGTTATGGTCAAGTTCTGACAGAAGTAGTCTGTGAGGCTGATTCATCCCAACCAGCCGCCTTGAGGTGTTTCTGGATGCAGAAAACTCAGAGGAAACTGCAACAGAGGAGCTCTGAAAGGTTGGATCATATGGGCCATCTGTTCCTATTGGAGATTTTTCAGGGAGTCTTGTTTGATCAAACCATATTAACCGGGAAGCAATCCACAGCTTCTCAGCTTCTGTGGAAACAAAAGCAGAACCTCTTCTCAAAAGCAAACATATCCTTAGACCCAAATTTTGAAGTCAAGATACCTTTAAATTATATTTGTTGGTTTAACTTAGCAGTCTTTACAAGCAAATGTTTTTCTGCAGTTAGCTCATTAACAGTCAAAAAATTCAAAGAAAACACAATAATATATGTAATCCAGACTTTATATTTTCCGTCATTACATGGCTTTTATATTACTTTTACTGTCTCTTTAAAGACTACATTTTTAAAAACTATTTCTCTATATGATTGCCTACACTCCTTTTCCTCTCTCTTCCAAGCCTTAGTACATTTTTACATACACTGGAAACCATTTAGAGGTTTTTTTCAGTCTGAATCTGACCTATTTTGAATCTGTAATCCTATTCTGAGCAGTAGAGATTTTAAACTGTTAAACTGTGTGGTTTGGGCTGCTGATTCTGCCCTGCCCAGCTTTTCAACACGATGGAGGTACATATACCTCCAACTCCAGGAGCCTTGCTCACCACCCTAACTGGGAAGCATTGAGTTGGGTTCATGCCACCACCCAGCAGCTTGCAGCACATTGCCCACAACATGTTTAATTGCTCCATAGCAGGACCTCTCAAAAGAGTCCTCCACGCAGCCAGCACGAACCAGGAAGCTGTCTAAAGGAGCTATGTATTTGTTTGCTGCCAGCAAACAGAGCCTCTCTGAAAAAAAAAAAAAAAAAATGCATCTACCAAGAAGCTGCACTTGAATCCTGCTTTTTGTGGATCTAGAAGCCCTCTTTTTTATTAAGCTTTTTTAGATTTTATGTGGGTGTACATGCACCATGTGGCCACCAAATGTGATAGAAGTTTCTCTCCTACCAGTCCCAAAGCCTTTCAGTTCCAAATAAACACGCAGAGGTGTGTGTCCTGGAGGGATGGCTCAGCGGTTAAGAGCAACAACTGTTCTTCCAAAGGTCTTGAGTTCAATTCCCAGCAACCACAGAGTGGCTTACAACCATCTGTAATGAGATGTCTGGTACCCTCTTCTGGCCTGCAGGTATATGTGCAGGCAGAACACTGTATACAGTAAACACATAGAGGGTTATATTAATTACAAACTGTTTGGTCTATGTCTCAGTCTTTTTGCTATCTAGCTCTTACAACTTAACTCAGTCAGTAGATCAAGAAACTCTTAATCTCAGGGTGGTTCATTGGTTTGAGCCCCACATTGGGCACCAAATGTAGGGGCAAGTTAGGCTTTTATTAATTACAAACTGTATGGCCTATGGCTCAGGCTTCTTGCTAGCTTACAACTTAACTCTTACAACTTAACTCAACTCATTCCTATTAATCTGTTTTGCCACGTGGCTTTGGGGCTTTACCTGTTCTCTCACATATTGCTTCTCCTGGTGGGAAGTTGGAGCATCTCCTCTGACCCCACCTTTCTTCTCTTTCTCTTGGATTTCCCACTTGGATCCATCCCATCCTGCCATGGGCCAATGCAGCTTTATTTATTAACCAATGGGAGCAACACATACTCACAGCATACAGAAAGACATCCTATAGCAGCAACATATGTATTCCTGGTGCCTACAGAGATCAAAAGAAGACAATATAGATTCCCTGGAACTAGAGTTATGAGTGTTTATGAACCACCATGGTGAAGCTGAAAACTAATCCTGGGTCTTCAGCAAGATAATCAAGGGCTCCTAAGTTCTGAGTCAATTGTCTAGTCCTATTTCAGTAAAGAAATCAGCCCTGAAAAAGATATTAATAACATTCTACAGACTAAGCAGGTTATATTTAACAATATATGTATACGTACAAATGTGCATATGCTTGTGAAAACAATTAATATAGAAAGAAACCATGAATGTAAAGGTCAGCAAGGAAGAGTATATGGGAGAGTTTGGATGAAAGATGGGGAGACGTGGTGTAATTATAACCCTAAAATAACAGAAAAATGAGAAAAGGGAGGCTGCTGCATTACATAACTATACTTCTATCTTTTTTTACTTCTTACCCCTTTAAACAGTTCTGTAACTGTTTAACAAAAAAATTTATACTATCTAAATTTATCTTATATTATCTAAAATTAATCTTGTTGTTTGCCTGTTGTTTGCTCAGAACTTTTATACTAATAATGATGATTCAAATTGCCATTTATTGAGGGACAAAATATTTTCTGAGTAGATTCCACATAGTTGAAATATTGTGATGATTAAATGAATGAAACGTAACTAACAGGTGGGGTATGGATCTACTCACAAACTAGTGGAGGTTTTGTTTGGTGTTGGCCAGTTTTTCTTCTTTTCCTTTCTTAGCATTGACAATTATAGAATAATGTCATGAGCTGTGAAAAACATTGAAGATGGTCCACATCACACCATTTAAAATATTCACTCATTTTTAATTTGTATGTAAAAGTGAATAAATACATCTAAGTACAGAAAATTATGTTTTGTTTGAGAGAGCTTAGAAAACATCAGTGATCATGTTTATGTTCAGAAGCAGAGAACATGTGGCCAGTTTCAAGAACCAGGTTCTATGATTTCACTGCCTGTGCCTTCCCAATGCTGGGATTAAAGGCATAAACCATCCCTGCCAAGATGAATTTTAGACTCTTGTAAATATATTATAATTATTAAATTATTTAATATATAAAATATATTTTAAAATCTTAATATTATTTCCCTAACTACCTTAAAGGCAAGAAAATATAAAAAAAAAAAATTTCAAAGGAAATTCTAATTTATTTTGAATGAAAAAGCATTATTATAAAATAATTTTGGACATGTGGGTAAGCACATCTTGGAGGCAGATGCAGGCAGATCTCTGTGAGTTCAAGGCTAGCCTAAACTACATAGTGATTTCCAGGATAGCCGGAACAGCATAGTAAGACCCTGCAGGGCCGGGTGGTGGTGGCACACGCCTTTAATCCCAGCACTCAGGAGGCAGAGCCAGGCAGATCTCTGTGAGTTTGAGGCCAGCCTGGCCTACCAAGTGAGTTCCAGGAAAAGGCGCAAAGCTACACAGGGAAACTCTGTCTTGGAAAAAAAAAAAAAAAAAAAGGGCTGGAGAGATGGCTCAGAGGTTAAGAGCACCAACTGTTCTTCCAGAGGTCCAGAGTTCAATTCCCAGCACCGACATGGTGGCTCACAATCATCTGTAATGAGATCTGGCACCCTCTTCTGTGTACATAATAAATCTTAAAAAACAAAAACAAAAACAAAAACAAAAAAAAAAAAACAAAAAAAAAACGGGCTTGGGGATTTAGCTCAGTGGTAGAGCGCTTGCCTAGCAAGTGTCAGGCTCTGGGTTCGGTCCTTAGCTCTGGCAAAACAAAACAAAAAAAAAAGAAAATAATTTTTATATCCATATACTGATATGACTAAGAAAATTAGACTAACAGTCTAATCATATGTGTGGTAAACTTCTTTAATTACTGTAAATTTAAAACCCTTCAGTATGGGTCCATTGGAGGCAGTGTCTATAAACTAAAACACTTAAAGCCATGAGCCAGTATTAAAAAATAAACAAACCAAAAGACAAAAAATCACTCTCCTTTAAATAGTTCTCTTAGGCATTTTGATAGTAGTAAGAGAAAACGGTAATTAAAAAACATTGTCTGAATGATGTTTATGTTATTTTCAATTCAAGAGTTGAGAAATGGGTACCATTTTTTCATCCTAATGTATTTTAAATGTATATAGAAAGATACATACATTTATGTTTTACATATATTCATTATGCTTTAAAGAATATATGAACAAATATAGTGATGACTAAATGTTATGCTTTATTACAATGATGTTGATTTCTTAAAAGGAACCAAATAGATTAGCATGTCAAGGGTAGAGTGGTAACCTAATTTTCCCGAAATGAGTTAAAATTTATAATTACCAATATGTCTGAAATTACCTCTAATACATTATAAAGTGAATGTTACTAATTGAGGGACCACAGGCATAGACAGCCATGCCTGTCAGAAACTACCTTCTTTTTATTTAACTTACATTAACTGAGACTTCTACCCACACGTAAAATTTTTACTAGGAGTGATGTTTCCAAGCTGTGTCTGAATATATGCCATTCTGGCTTACAATATAAATAAAGACTATGAGAATTCCAACCAGCTCCAAATGAAAGTAATTTCAAGAAGTGTTTTCCTTTTTGTAAGGGATTGGGATCCCTGTCCATTTCACAGGCACAATTGTAGATATCTGGAAATGTAAGTAGAAGTGAAATCATACAAATAACTGAAGAATCTGCTCTGACTTATCAAAGCATAGTTAGCCATTGATCTTGATCAAGGATCTATGTGTTGAATCAGTTAGGAGCCCTTGATGTGTTCCAGCAGTTCATAGGTGGAGTGAATGTTGGAGTGGGCCAACTCATAGCCCTGGTTTGGGGCCTGGGGGGTAGCTGGGTTGGTTAGCCTTCCAGCTCTCCCTCAACATCATCAGGGTGAGCTGTCTAGAGGCACCCACACCACCATGGCCGGCTCTACTGTGCTCCCTAGGAGAGATGCAAGACACACCGTCATAAGCACTGCAGCTGGTAAGGGGCAGGGCCTGCTTTTTCATGGTTCTCGTGACCCAGGGGACAGATGTCCCACCTTCCCAGGTAGTGAGGGGCTAAGGGTAGAAGGGGAACTCTCCCTTGCCTCTGCCACTGTATGACAGACAAGTGGGGTGGGGGGATCAGGTCTCCTGCTTTCATGCCCTCAGGGCCTTCTCACCAATGCAGCTGTTCTTCTGTAAAGCCCTGGGGATGTCCAATGTCTGCTCTCTCACTGTCGTGAGCCCATGGCCAGCTTTCCTGCCTGCAGCAGGTGTCTTAACCCTTGCTATATGTTGGTTTTTATGCACTTCCCTTTTGGAACATTTTTTTTTATTTCAAATCCATTCAAAGCAATTTTCAGAAATATAATATTGAACATGATTTTCACACTTTAAAACAAGAGTCTCAGCAACCAGTTTAATTATCAGGTATATATACTAGGTATTACAGTATATGACCAAATAGTTAGAAAGTTGTCATGGTTACTTGGAAGATCAGAATTAATATCAGAAAAATAGACTAATAACTTAATATTATTAAGTGACATACATTTATGATGTCAGACCAAAGCTTGGGTTTTACTTACAAAATTCAAAACATACTATTCTGCATGTTTTAGCTGCAGTTATTGATTTTGCCACATCTCATTGGTTTTTGTTTGTTTGTTTGTTTGCTTGTTTTTATGTTTTCTGGTACAGAGGGAGAAATAGCACAGTATATAAGTCAAATGTTCATGCAAGGACAAAAGACACAGTCCAGGTAAACCATGAGAATTTTGAGTTATAAGAGATGGACCGTATGTATTTTCCAGGGTGACATTGAAATTGCAATTATAATTTATAATGCTACATCTAGCTATTTCATTCATAGATCTGTTTAATGTGGTAAGTATGAGATTTGGAATATTTATATTTTCCCAATCCTTGGGCTGGCAGGTAAATAGCAACTCTAAGAATTCTGTCTCCTTTTTGGCATGTCCAGTGGATCTATGTTATAGAATTCATAGAGATTTTTCTGTTTACAATGAAAATAATATAAAGAGTAAGGGTTTATTTTACTATACCATTGAAGCGAGTACACACATCATGGCCAGAGAACATGGTGGAGGGAACGCGGGGCAGCTGTCAGCCTTGCATGTGAGTGCCAGTGCTCAGACTACGTTGTCCTTTGAATTTAGCCTTGGCATCCAAGCCCACAGGATGGTGCTGCCCACATGTAGGAAGGGGTCTTCCATTGTCTTAACTTAATATAGAAAATTCTTCACAGACCCACCCAGAACTTTATGTGCTAATACTAAATACGGAAAAACTGACAATCAAAATTCACCATTACATGTGACATGAAAAAGTTTATGTCTAATCTATTTCCTCCTTTATTTAGCAAATTGTGTTTTGTGTCTGTACCCCCTTCTCCTCCTCCCTTCTACCCTTCTCTTTACCTGTCCCCTCTCCCTCTCTCTCCTTTCTTCTCTCCCTCTCTCTTTGGACATACTTTGTGTTTAAAAATTTCTAGTAAGCATTTATTACACATACAGGGCTTTAATAAAATAAGCTCCCAGTTTACATTTGATCTACATAATTTGATTCCTTAAAAAAAAATGTTTTCTATGCTCCCAAAAGACAAGAGTTCACACGGAGGCACAGATAGAGCAAGCAGTCAAGGCTCCTCTCTTCAGGGGATGAAGTGAAAGCAGAAAGGAGAGACTCCCTCTGAGGGAGAGGGTAGGACTGAGAGGAAGTGCAAAGCGATGCCTGCATCTGGACAGAGAGACCCTAGTCTTTCATCTCTGCTACCCTTTGCTGCATGTGGTATTCATTTTCACCCAATCTTTGCTTTCACTGCAATAGAATTATTTCTAATCAATTGAAGAAGATTTGAAAATGTATGATGATAAAAGGTATTTTCTTCATGTGTTTGCAATTGGAACTGCTGCATTTCCTAAGGAAACTACTACCTACAACCATCTAATTCACCTTCTCATGTTTCAGACAACATGCAAGGTCTTTGTTAACAAATCCTGAAAGAAAAATTAAATTAGAAAGATCATACAATGATTACTCTGGTAAATATTTAACAATTCCTTCTGCAGTTTTATGTGACAGAAACTTCTGAAACAATTGACTTGGTTTATCGAACTATTTCAGCTTTTGCTAGAGGCACAAATTACTTCTTGTACATTGGTTGATCTTTCCTTCTATTGGACTTGTTTCATCTCCTGACAAAGGCAGCAAACTTGGCTTTCCCAGATTTCCTGAAAAAAATCTTACAATTCTTCTATTATTTTCCTGAAGAAACATGAACAAAGCCTCGTTCCTAAAGGTAGAAATGTATGCACATAAAATAAATGATTCCACCAAAGTCTATCTTAGCTGGCTAATGAGATTACAAAACTATGTTTGAAGAGTAAATTACAGGCACATTTGTGACTCAAAGCAGTTGTGTTGCTGAAAAGCCAACCAAGTGTAGAGGACTACAAGGAATGCTGCAACCCTGAAACTCCATACATAAATTTCAGGTAGCTTAACTGGTTAGAGGGACCCCTTGGGATCAATTGCTATTGGGATCTTGTAAATCTCATAAGTGTCATGATCTTCCTGAGCTTTGTAAGTATTCCCTACTTCCTGAGCCATAGAAATTTCAATAATAGGCTTGTGAGGTGGTAATGGTTATAAATACACTTGCCACCAACCCTGTTTACCTGAGTTGATCTCTGTGTCCCATGTGGTAGAAAGGAGAACAAACTTTTCCATCATGTCCTTTGACTTCCATGTGCAATGCCACAGGGCTTATGCATGCACTTATACATGTATAGGTGCACATATGCACATACACACACAAACTAAATGAATAAATTCATAACATAAATAACTCAAATTTAAAACATATTAAAAATAAGTTTCACTTACCTTCTTAAAATATGGAAATGTCATTTAATTTCTGAGTCTTAGATCCTTACCAAACAGAATCTTTCAATTTTTAGTAGAATGCTATAAAACAGCAGTTAAAAAATACTTCACACCAATCAGGAAACCTGCATGGGACTGAACTTAGGTCCTCTACATATATGTGACAGTTGTGTAGGTTGGTCTACTTGTGGGAATCCTAATAACATGAGCTGGTGATTTCCCTAACACTTTGGCTAGTTTGGGGGAACCTATTCCTCATACTGGATTGCCTTGCCCAGCTTCAATACTGGCGAGGTGCTTAATCTTACAGCAGCTTCTATGCCATGATTTGTTGATACCCATGGGAGGCCTGCCCCTCTCTGAACAGAAACAATGAAGGAGTGGATGGGGTGGGCAGAAGAGAAGTAGAGGGGAGTGGGAGGAGATAAGAGAGGGGGAACTGCAATCAGGATGTATAATTAATTAATTAGCTTCTACTTCCTACCATTTTGTATTTTGAGTATTAAAAAGGAGAGTCCATGAGTTTGAAAGCATCAAGGGGTGGTAAATGGAGAGTTTGGGAGGAGTAAAGGGGAGACAAAAAATATAATTATATTATCTCAGAACATAAAAAGAATACTGAGGGGCTGGGGATTTAGCTCAGTTGTAGAGTGCTTGCCTAGCAAGTGCAAAGCCCTGGGTTTGGTCCTCAGCTCTGAGAAAAAAAATAATACTGAAAGGAATGGCTGACTGTTAATAGACTTTTTTCCTAATGACTTAGACTTCTTGATAACTCACAAGTCTGCCACAAGGTTTAATGTAGTCTCTCTATATTTCCATTCATGGTCTTATAAAAATTAATTCATCTATTTGTCCCTTTGTACAATATGGATTAAATGCTTAGGAACCTTACTGGTCAAAATTTAGTCTGTTTTCACAGACATCACCTTAATAAAACTTCTTCACAAACAGCTGACAATTTACCTTTTTTCCCACATCCAGTTAGGTCCACCTTTCCAATCCTGCTTGTAATTAAGCTTCTTTCTTCTTGAAATTCTTTAAATATTTTGCAAACCCAATCTTTAGATTGTTTTCCTTATTAAAATGACCTCTTCTGTTTCTATTACTTTCTGCCCATGGTAATAAAATGTTTATTATTATTATTATTATTATTATTATTATTATTAATTTTTAAAATAAAATCTCCTCTTAGCAATCAAGATATGTTTTGGTTTCTTTGTCTTCAACTGAAAGTCTTTTGTAAACTTATAGTCAGTTGTGATTCATGTGAGAAAAAAAATTGTTAGAAAATTATTCTAATAAACCTATTTACACAATAAATATACTTATTATCATTCTCAGAATTTGGTGGCTTAATATATATCTTGTAGATGAGAGGAAAATTAGCAAGGGAACTTAGAATTAGTTTTAATGATAGTTTAAATTTCAAAATAGATAGTTACACTCAAACTACATTATAACCACATGAAAAAAATTCAATCAAGTACCATAACATGGAGAACCACAAAAAAATCTCAAGTGTTTTTGTTTTCAATTATGATGGTGTTCTTGTTTGAGAATGTACATTGGGAAAGCTAAAGAGCTTCACTCATAGCAAAGAAAGTTTTAGTAAATATCAAAGATGTGTATTTTGATAGGATATATTAAGTCCAGGATAAAATAAAAAAAAAAAAAAAAGGATTTCTGTGTATACTTGAACAATTTACTTAACACTTTTTCCCTTGAGCTTAACCAAGGTCATGGCACATAGTGTATTCTGACTGATGTGTATAGAATAAATCCACTCTGTCTGCACTGGTGTAACTATACCTCATTTATGTGACTCACTCAAACCCCCCCAGTGTCAGTTCCTGACATATGATTGACAAGCAAGAATATGCATATTTGTACTGCACAGAGACAAGAGATTCTGAAGGAATAGGAAGTGACAAGTATCTTTTTATATCAGCTTATTTTTGAAGTCTGTTAGGCAACTCCAAATTTTATGCCTAGTCACACGGAAAAGAAGTTTTAAATGACTTTTTTTGTCTCTTGATTGTCTTTGTCACTTTTTTATTAACCTGAAAATACACCATGACCAAGGTAGCTTATAAAAGAAGCATTAAATCAAGAGTTTGCTTATTGTTTCAGAGGGTGGGTCCATGGCTATGGTGGCAGGCAGGTAGCAGGAAGACAAAAACGCTAGAGTAGTAGCTAAAAGCTTATGTATTGAGACAACAATGAGACAGTGTGGGTAACTGGGAATGCTGGGACTGGTGTCTGGAAACATCAAAGTCCACCTCCATCAAAAAGGCCACCAATGTCATTATAAACCAACACACTTGTTATTGACATGTTTTTTTTTTTATTGTGATCTTATAAAGTGATAATTAGTTCATATCAGGAGAAGTAGGGGTTAATGTTATGATAATTTTAAGGATTTAAGATTTTTAAGAATGTTTTAAATGTCCTATCAAATCTAAATAATAATTTTCAAAATTAAAATTAAAATCAAGATGTTAAGTAATGTAAACTTGACTCTGAAAATGTTTCTTAATGAATGCAATATGGAGAGGTCATATCAGACATAAAATCCATTTTGATATTTTAATACACAATTTCCTAAATTTAACTAAGAATATTGGACAGTTATGTGTTATTGTTTCTACACAGAATTTTTCTGAAGATTACATGTATATTCATCCTATAAACAGTCTCACTTTTTTCTTTGCTATTTACTTCTATTTTGTATTAGGTTGAATTTTATTCTTTGAATTTCATTTTTATCTTCAATTTTGGAATGGGTTTTTGATAGAAATAGCATCTATGCTGCTATAATAAAATTTGATGGATTCATATTGGATTCAATGTTACCATAACTTCATCCTTAATGCTATCTTTAAAAGAGGAGGGAAACTTGGAATAACTAACACACAAATGTTGGGAGAGGACAATTCATAGTTAGAGTGGAATGTGTACATCTACAATCCAAAGAAGACAGTGTGACTACCAGTCATAAGAAGCTGAGGAGGCAACAGCACAGACATATTTCCTTTTAGCCTTAAGAGAATGTGGCAATACATATACTTTAATTATTGATGACTAGTTATACCCATTTCCTGAAAGAATAAATATTATTGTAAGCCATATAGGTTATCCTACATGCTGGAGCATTCGCAAGAATTTAGTAACCACCCATCCCCATAGCAATTTTTCACAGAAACAAAAAATGTATTTTTTATTATTTATTTATTTATTTGTTTGTTTGTTTGTTTGTTTATTATGTGTTTTAATTTTATACATCAGCCATGGGTTTCCCCTGTCCTCCCCCCTCCCGCCCCCACCCCCACCATCCCCCAGCCCCTCCCCTCTATTCCCATCTCCTCCAGGGCCAAGACTCCCCTGGGGATTCATTTAAACCTGGTGGATTCAGTACAGGCAGGTCCTGTCCCCTCCTTCCAGACTGAGCATGTGTCCCTGTGTAAGGATAAGGTTCCAGACAGCCAGCTCATCCAACTGTTGAGAAAGAGGAGGGACTGCAAGAGCGTGAATTGTTGAATCCAAGATTGCAAAAAGCACAGGGACAAATAGCCAATCGAATGGAAACACATGAATTATGAACCAACGGCTGAGGAGCCCCCAGCTAGATCAGGCCCTCTGGATAAGTGAGATAATTGAATAGCTTGATCTGTTTGGGAGGTACCCAGGCTGTGGGACCAGGACCTGTCCTTAGTGCAAAAAATGTATTTTTATCCCAATGTGTTAGGAGAATTTCCAAAATTGCACTCACTCACCATTCTACATATATATTTAAAAGCAGACAGAGGGTGGTTTTTTTATTTATATTTATTTATTTGTTTATTTATTTATTATTTTTGCTGAAGGATTAGCTAAGGACAATGGCCCTTTTTCCCCCTTGTACTCAACAATGACAAATTCTCATGACTTATGTTAAAGACTGTGTAGCAATGTAGCAATACTTAGTATAGCAAAGCTGCAAAACTGACTCAAAACAATTAAAATAATATGCTTCTCTCAGGTGACTAACCATATGAGAAGAAAACTCCTCATGAGAAGCCTACTCTATGCACACTGGATTTATCTGATATCAATAACATATGTCTTCAAATGGAAGTGAGAACTTTGTAATGTGTTACAGTTAAGCAGTAAGTATAATTTTCAATCATAATTCTTGGCTAGCACCTAGACTGAGAAGCTATTAAGAGAAATCCAGATAGTGATAGAGAAAAATTATACTCATGTTCACAACAGGAGGTAAAGAAAAAAAAATTTGGTAAAAAGCCAGCCTTTGGATCCGGGAGTGGTGACACATGCCCTTAATCCTAGCACCAAGGAGGCAGAGGCAAGTGGATTTCCATGAGTTTGAGGTCAGCCTGGTCTGCAGAGTGAGTTCCAGGATAGCCAGAGTTGTTATACAGAGAAACCCTGTCTCAAAAGACAAAACAAAACAAAAATAAAAAAAAAAAAAACAAGTCTTTGTCTTAAGATGAAATTTTGTTTCAACAAACAACTTTTCAGTAAAAATAACAGAGAAGTACCTTGTGTTATTTTCCATGTAAGAACATTTTACATTATTTACAGTTCGTAATTGTAACAAAAAGTGAAAAACTCATTGTATATAAAATATTAAGTATGAGATTGATAGATGATATTATATTCACTCATATTTATTAAGTATTGCATACTAATTTATCTTTATTGACGTGTTATTAATATTTAAAGTTATGGCTGGCATATCTATTAGTTAAAATTTTTTTCAAATCTATTACTGAAATATCCTGACGTATAGGCTGAAGAGATGGCTTCTGGTAAAATGCATGCTGCGTAAAAGTGAAGATGCATTCATATCCCCAGAAGCTAGTAAAGTCAAGGGGAGTGGTGACCTCTGTAATTCTAATGTTGGATGATAGACAGAGACAGGAAAATCCTTGAATTCTCTGGAAGGCCAAAAATGTGACATATACAGAAAAGCACTCAAAGACTGTTTCAAACAAGGTGAACTCATGTCCAAGGTCATCCTTGGAGCTCCATACACAAATTTTGATGGGAACATGCCCATATTCACACACAAGAATTTTAAAAATAAGAATCATGCTAAAAGAAATACAACAATGTACACAATGGAATGATGTACTCATCCTTGCATATAATACTGATAATATTAAGCTGAGCTCAAGTGAGATGAGAAATTTAAAGGGAAAAGTAAGTTTGAGTCATCAAAGAATGCTAATTAAATGAATCTGTCAGCTACAATATTTGAAGAGATTGTTTTCCAGAGTTATTTCAGATGTTATTTAAAAAGCATCTTTCTGAATTATCTATGTGGCTAATATAGAATTAAATAGACTTTAATTTCAAAGACATCACTTTTCAAAACATTTTTTTTTTCTTTTCTTGCAGATATGGCATCATCTTTGTTAACTGAATTGGCACTTGGTTTATGAGAGGTGGAGCAGTTGGCAATATCTCAGTAATTCACACCCTTCAGACATGGTATAGCAAGCTTCAGTGAGGTGTCTTTACACATCAGCTGAATCAAAACCAAAAGGTGCTAAGAGTATTGTCCCTGTAGTATTTGGACATCAAATTTGTAGATAAAAGTAACTCAGTGGGGTCTAGATATGGAGTGATATTATTGTTTCAAGCTCTTGCCTGTAATTTGTAAATTTCAAAAAAGACACTGAATTTGAAATGTTTATTTTCACACTTGAATATAGCACTTCATCCTTGAATTTGTGTCACATTTAACTCCTGGATTTCTCTTGGTTGTCTTTGGATGAGAAATACAGAACAAGGTCATCCTCAATGTGTGTCTCTCTCCTTTGTCTCCCACTCTTCCTTGATTCCACAGCAAGTAATCTTATCAATTGAGACTTCTTCTCAGGCCCAAAAATTATTTCTTAAAGCCTCTTCTCACATACTGCTGTTCTCTGACTATCCTCACCCCGCTGCCTCCCGAGCAGTTTCTTTCTCCCTCGGGTGAAGATTTCCCTGGTTCAAGTCCCCTGTGCTGGCTCTTTCAGCTTGAGTGCTCTCTCTTTTCCGGTCCTGTCCCTGTTTCTTTCTCTTATATTTTGTATTTTGTGGGGAAATTATAAGCTGCAGAAAAGACTGCTACATGTTAATATCATGTTTGCAATAGAAATAAAAATAGCTTCTCTTAAAACTGTATTGGAGACAGGATTGTTTGGAGATTGAAAAATTCAGCACTCTGATGGGCATGGATCCTTCCAAAGAGCAGTCAGTTCGTGTCTCAAGTGAAGCTCTGCTGGAGAAAACTGATTTTGATTTCTGAGTGGTTATCAATTGGAGATAGGT
This sequence comes from Onychomys torridus, assembly GCF_903995425.1. Lineage (NCBI taxonomy): Eukaryota > Metazoa > Chordata > Mammalia > Rodentia > Cricetidae > Onychomys > Onychomys torridus. Next base: position 83,895,353 of record NC_050451.1, on the reverse strand, counting down.
TTGGGGTTAGGGAAGAAGCTCAGGTCCACTTCCTCTCTTGGTGCTGGGACCCCGTCTGGTCCGGACTTGTGCTGCCAATTTCTCGGATGTCACACCTGGGTTAGTCCTGCGGTGATTTTTAGAGGAACTTCTTTCTTTAGTTCACCCCTTCCTCTCTGGCTCTTACAATCTTTCTGCCTCCTGTTCTGCATAACTCCTTGAACCCCAAGGGCGGGGATCTGAGGCAGACATCCTGTGTAGGTCTGAGCGTTGCAATGGCTCTCAGTCTTTGTACATTTTCCAGCTGTGGATTCTCTGCTTATTCCCTTCTGCTGCAGAAAGAAGCTGCTCTCATGACAGCTGAGCAGGCACTGATATAAAAATATCATTATGACTCCTTTTTTGTTCCCATAACAGAGCAGAGTGCAGCTTTTTCCTAGGTCCCTGACTCATCCGGTCTTGGTTCTTGGCTATCTAAGCAGTGTTAAGGATGCGTTCCATCCCATGGAGTAAGACTTGAATACAATACGATACTTATTGGTTACTCAAAGCTTTGTGCCACTTTTAAGTGAGTGCAACTTGCAGGCCTATAACTGTTACAGATAGAAGTGTCTGTTGCTGTTCACCTTTCTCCTTTGGTAACATGCAGAATTCCTTGTGTACCACAAGCACTAGTCCCTAGGTTTGAAGGCTCTAGCTAGGTACCAATTTGACTTTCATGTGTTCAATGGGTTGTGTAGCTATGGGGCTTTTGCTGTCAGCTTGTGAAGATGGCCAACAACTCAATTAGATGTAACCCATTCCTGGAACAGAAGGCTCCATTTGGTGATAAGAGATGTTCAGATAAGACTCTGTCTTCACTATTATTTGATGATTCCATTTAGGTCCACTTCATATGTGTTTATATTTTAGGGAGCTTCTATTGTATTAGGTTTCCATATGACCCTTCAGATGGCATTTAGTTTAAGCTGTCTTTTTCTGCATCCCTTGTCTCACCCCTACTTCCCTTCCCCTGTAGTGATATTGTGTCCCCCAATATACTGTGCACCCCAATAAACTTATTTGGGGTCAGAGAACAGAACAGCCACTAGATAGACATAGAAGCCAGAAAATGGTGGCCCACACCCTTAATCCTATATCTTGGGAGGCATCCATCCATCCGGACCTCTGTGAGTTCAAGGCCATGCTGGAAACAGCCAGGCATGGTGACACACATATTTAATCCCAGGAAATGATGGCAGGAAGCAGAAAGGTATATAAGGTGTGAGAACCAGGAACTAAAAGCTCTCATTCCTACTACCCCCCCCCCCAAATATAAACAAAGTGTTATCTGTACATCACGAATAGCAGCTGTAACCACACATTTCAGCACCTGAGATGGAAATGCCATGGTTATGAAATGTGCTGCTTTTGGCTTTTAGCAACACTTCAGCTGAGATTCATTTGGGTGAGGACTCAGAGACTTCCAGCTTGAAGAAGCAGGAGCGGCTGAGAAGTTGGCCAGGTGAGGTTAGCTGTGGCTTGTTCTGCTTCTCTGATCTTTCAGTTTTTACCCCAATACCTGGCTCCTGGTTTGTTTTTATTAATAAGTTCTTTTAAAATTCATCTTACATTCCCTTCACTGTTTGATTCTCCTGTTCCAGTACCCCCACCCTGCCCATCCTTAACTCTCTAATCTATTTCCCCTTCATAGAGAGATTCTTCCATTTTCCAGTGTGTCTTACTCTATTCCTAACCTCTGTGGGTACATGAATTGTAGAGTCCTTATCAAGGACTTAATAGATAGCATCCACACACAAGTAAATACATACTACATTTGTCTTCTGTGGTCCAGGTTACAGAACATAAGTTTTGAATTAGTGTTAATATTGTCTTCTGGTGATATCCTTTGGAAATATTCTCTGACATTCCTTTATTATTTTATTTCATCATATAAATACTTAACCTGTACCAGAAAAAAATAAAAATAAAGAAAAACTGAGGATACTTAAATATGTAATAATTGTGCACACACACACAAATGTTAAAACCCAATGTGTCTGAAAAACATGTAGAATGATGAATTATTGTGGTCAATGTTAATATCATTTCAAAATCTGTGAATTAAAACACCAGAACAGTTTCATTAGATGATTACCTTGGGAGATTTAGTGCGGAAAAGATTAGAACATAAGATGTGTGAATGAAATTACTGAGTTACAAAGAAGTCTAGGGAAGGCGGAGTGAGAGGTCCAGCACTTAGCTTTCACAAGCACTGAACATTCTGGTACATGATTCCTGATGTTCTAGGCCTCCAGAAAGTAAGACATGCATATCTGTTACTTATGGGCTAATAAGTTCATGATATTTTGTTATAGCAGTTGAAATATAAAATGCAGTGGGTATAAACAATATGGTTTTTCTATTTCAGACTTACTATTTTCCATTGATTTGTATCCTAATTGAAGATGAAAAGTGTCATGACCAAGTGGCAGATTTTAGAGATAGAACTAAATACACTAAGTAATTTGAGAGACAATAAGAACAAAAAAAAATGAAGAAGCTCTCATTCCTGCCCCCCCCCAAAATAATATAAGAAAAGTGTTACCTGTACAGCATGAATAGCAGCTGTAACCATACATTCCAGCATCTGAGATGGAAAGGCCATGGTTATGAAATGTGCTGTTAGCACTTTTTTTGATAGAAACATCTATATGATACAATACAGATAAATTTAGGAGGAGTAGACCCTCATAGAAATAAGTCAAACTGTGTCCCTAGCCAAGATTCAAGGATGGCTGAGAGTGTAATAACTGAGAAACAGCAAGTTATGGATGGCAGACCTGAATTATTAACAAAATGCTTGTTAGTCTAAGTAAAGTTGAGAAAGTTAGCAGCAAAATTGGCAATAAGAGTGAGATGTGAAAAGAGCCAGATTCCCCCAGGCCCTTTCCTGAATCTGCTGTATATAGCCAGGCATACCCAGAAGACAGTGATTTTTATTGTGTAAGTGCATCCCCCAATGACAGAAGAAGATTAACTATGCCTTCCCATTCCAAACCCATGTCTCAAATTGTCTAAAGCAGATGCCTCAGTGGAGGTCATTAAGTTGAGGACTAGTCAAGTGACATGGAACTGAAGACTGTTGCTAGGAAACAGATGCTCCATGTTCCAAGTAGGGAAGTATGAAACAGGACTCAACATAGCATCAGCCTTTAAGGGAATTACTTTAGCAGAGACTGTGGTTAAGGGAATGTAAGTGTGCTTTCCACTAGCAGTTACAACAGCCTTCATACCTTTTTCCCCCATATGCAAATGAGGACTCATCAAATAATAGAAATTGGTATGTTTGTCATTCAGTACACCAAATGTGCTTCCTTTCTAATTCCTGTCTCGGCTGCCTATAAGGGTAACACTGAATAAGAGAATCCTGTCTGGAGCCAGACATAAGCATCAGGAATGTTGGGGAGAGAATAATGAACCAAAAGATCCTTATTATAGATGTGTGTGTGTGTACACATACAGATCATATGCATACATGTATACATATACCTACATACATATGCACATATGTATCATATATCATTGTATATGAACACTAAATATAAGAACATACATACATACATACACACACACACAACATACACACACTCATTGATGCAGGACTCATTCTACTATCAGGATAAAGTTCATTTTTTTTTTATTTTTTTGTGAAACATGTAAAGAATTCTTTAACCATGAATGCTTAGTGTTTCCAATGAATTATTTCCCCATATAAGAAATTAAAACTTACATTTTTTTCTTCCATTTATGTTGTACCAATTGAAAGTAATCAATATTCATTTTAAGTTGTGCAAACCAAATAGAGACACATTCTCCATTTACTAGAAACAACCACACCTTATTTGGAGACCAGTGCAATGAACATAATGACTTTTGCAGAGGGGAATTAGAGCTCTGTTCACACAGTCAGGCACATTTTGACAGTATTTTCCTGGGAAACATGATATAAGTGGATCTACATTTTATTTTTTTTATTTATTTTTTTGGAATTGTATCAAAATTGGGTTTAAAAAAAAATCTAAGCCCCAAGAGTTTAGCTCACTTGCTGTATGTTGCCAAGTAGCCCCAGAAGAGAGCCATTCCATAGAAAGAGTGACACAAACAATGACTATGGTCACCCTGGCTTTAAGAGCTATTAAATCAGCGACTTCTTCGTGACAATCAGAGCACACCATGTTTATGTTGTTTGCATTTAGCACAAGTCACCATTTTTTGCTAATATTCCTTAATTTCTTCTTCAAATTTTTTTATATATTTTTTATTTTATAGTAAACTTAATTTCACATATTAGCCATGGATTCCCCTGTCTTCCCTCCTCCCCTCCCAACCCCCCCCCACAATCCACCCCATATTCCCACCTCCTCCAAGGCAAAGTCTCCTCTGGGGAGTCAGCCCAGCCTGGTAGATTCAGTTGAGGCAGGTCTAGTCCCTTCCTCCTTGCACCAAGGCTGACCAAAGTGTCCCAGCATAGGCCCCAGGCTCCAAAAGGCCAGGCCATGCACCAATGACGGGTTCTGGCTCCACTGCCTGGGGGCCTCCAGATCTACATTTTAAAACACAGTTTCAAAAATGTAAAGTTATAGTTTTCTGGACAATATTAAACATATTTCAAAACCTTATTCTACATGTTTAAAATGGACATGTAACTATAAAAGTGGCCCCAGATTTTTATCTTTCTTAAATTGGTTATATTATTATTTATTGGATATGATACAGACATGGATCCAAAAGGTATTTATATTAAATTATTTAGTAATTATTCATTTATTTACTTTGTGGTGTTTGTAGGTCAGATCACAATTTAGTGAAGCTGGTTCTCTCTTTATACAATATAGGTCCAGAGATTAAAGTGAGGTTGTCAGGCTTGGTAGCAATCAATAAAAAGCAACTGTACCAGGTTAACCACCGTTACTCCCCTCTCAATGATCATTTAAAGCTATTTTAGTCAATGAAAGAAAGAAAACAGTAGCACCTATTTGTTGAGTGTGATACAAACCTGGTCATTGTTCTGCATGATTGTAAAGCACATCACATGTTTCTACTCTACATAGAAGTAACTAATTATAGTAAACAAAATTTTCCACTTAGAGTATAATAATAAATCTAGAACTAATACTCAATAATTAAAAATTTCTTCAGAAATGTGGGTAGCATCCTATGATGTTTAAGTATTTTATAACTCTTTATTCTTAAGGTACCATAGTCATCTTCCCTTGGTATTTTAGTCATTTTACTCTTATGTAAGTGATGGTACTATGATTTGTTCTTATGAAAATCAATATATACCCACTTGTTTGAGTTCAGTGATAATAATTACAAAAACTGGGGGGGGGGGTCAGCATAATCTTAAAATTCTCTTGGTCAGCAGCTCTTCTCTTGCTCTCTTTCCCCCTTCTCTCAGGGTATGATTTAGTCTGCTGGCCATGTTCTTCCTGGACTATTTCCTCTGCCTGCTTTCTCCCCTATATCTACAATTAAAATCTTCTAAAAAAACAAACAAACAATAACAACAACAACCCTTTCCCTGGGTGACTTATGCAGTAGTGTGTGCAAAGAAACTCAAATCAATAAGCAGAATGCACAAAGGAAGGCCATTGCTTCCTGGTCTTCTTAATCCATAGATTTGCACCTCAGAGGACTTAGTAAGAATAAGGCACCAATGAGAAATGGGCCTTTTCAATTAAACGGCTATCTAAACATTTTCCTTCAATATATTATTGTACATCTGAACAAAAATGGTGTTCACTTTGGGTGTCATTATAAAACTAGTACTGAATGTTTTAAATGCACATGGAATGATGAAGGTAAGGAAATAATTTTTGGTTCTATCTTCCATGAGATCAACTTTACCCGGGAAATACAACACCTGTATACACACCCAAGAAAGGGAACTCATGACAGACCCAAGTAATGATGGGATGGAAGTCTATCTGTGGAAAGCAGTGTGTTTTCATTGGAAGTACTAAGAGTACTACGGATGAAGGGGGTTACTTACAGGACCACGAGTGACTCAAAATTAGCTACATATTCAAAAGCCCACCCACACACCTGTGAATACTCAGAATTGAAATCCTGCAGCTGTCTGCACAGCTTGCAGGTTGCTGAGAGCTCTGAAGAATGTAGACACAACTGTGCAGATAATTCAGTCTCCTCCCCTAATAATTGTTTACTCTTTGTATAAATCTTGGGGGGAACCTTCAGTAGGATCCAAGACTTGGTTTTCTCCAGATATGTGAAGTTTGGTTACCTAGGTAGTCTTAGGGTTCATTCCTCAACCTCAGTAATAGTTCACTGGCGAGAACAGGATGTGTCTTTCTTGGCTGGGTCCTGTTCTCATTGTCAGCACTTCCTAGGAACCCCTTCATTATCAGAGTCACTGATTACTTTCTTAGGACCCTCCTGTCATGGGGTGCAGGAGACAGCTGAGTTGGGAAAAGGAAAAGATTTGACTGTCCAAGAAACATGAAAGACAGGGAATGATAAGAAAGACACAAGACAAAAATGTGGAAAAAGCAAAAGCGACACTTTGATTGAAAGGAAGTTGATGGATTTCTTTCCTATAATTGGCGACATCTGAGTTAAGTGGTGGGGCTTTAAGTTTGACATTTTATAAGACCCTGTGGTTCCCCCCAATTTTCTTGCCCAAGTGAAAGAAAAAAATTAAAGTTTATTTTTTTCCTTTGTACTTGAACAGTCCTTTTCTTTCTTTCTTTCTTTCTTTTTAAATTATATTTGTGTTTTAATTTTACATATCAGCCATGGGTTCCCCCTGTCCTCCCCCATCCTGCCCCCCCCACCTTCCCCCCAGCCCCTCCCCTCCATTCCCATCTCCTCCAGGATCAAGGCTCCCCTGGGGATTCATTTAAACCTGGTGGATTCAGTACAGGCAGGTCCTGCCACCTTCTTCCAGGCTGAGCAAAGTGTCCCTGCTGTGTAAGCCCAAGGTTTCAAACAGCCCAGCTCATGCACTAAGGACAGATCCTGGTCCCACAAACTGGGTGCCTCCCAAACAGTTCAAGCTATTCAATTATCTCACTTATCCAGAGGGCCTGGTCCAGCTGGGGGCTCTACAACCTTTGGTTCATAATTCATGTGCTTCCATTTGTTTGGCTATTTGTCCCTGTGCTTTTTACAATCTTGGTGTCAATAATTCACACTCTTACAGTCTCTCCTCTTTCTGGACAATTGGACTCCTGGAGCTCCACCTGGGGCCTGGCCAAGGATCTCTGCATCCACTTCCATCAGTTATTGGATGAGACTTCCAGCAGGACAGTTAGGGTGTTTGGCCATCTGATCACCAGACTAGGTCGGTTCAGGCTTTCTCTTGACCATTGCCAGTAGTCCACAGAGGATGTATCATTGTGGATTTCTGGGGACCTCTCGAGCACTTTGCTTCTTCCTTGAACAGTCCTTTTCATCTCCACTATTTCTCCAGGGAAAGGAAGTGGCTCTATTATGAGGCCATGCTCTCTTCCCCTATCTGCCTGTGTCCTTCTAACTCTTTCTCATTTACCCCAAGCACCCCAGTATGAGGTGCTTGTATTTTACCCGATAGAAGTAAGGTATTTGGTGTTGGAAATATGTCTCAGCACTGAAGAGCATTCACTGCTTCTGTACCAGACCAGGCTTTGATTCTCAGAACCTGCTCGGTGGTTCATAAGCACCTGAAATTCCATTTCCAGAAGATCTGATGCACTTTTCTGACCTTCATGGACATCAGACTTACATGAAGCATACATGCTGGAAAAACACTCGTACACATGAAACAAAAACATAAGATACTTGCTTATGAGCCTTTTACCTGGATTTCCTTTGTCCCATTTTTAGCAGTCCTTTCATTTCCTCTTTTCTCTTTAAGCATGTTAGGCTTAATCCAATACTGCTCTAAGTAATTCCTTAGCCTGCCTGCAGTGTAGTTAAATTTATGTCTAAAATATGCCCATGGTGGTCTGATAGGTCACTTACTGGGGCACATTTGGAAATTTTGATCCTGCCATTTCACTTTTTAAAATTCTGACTATCTTACAATTTGTATGTGCCATGGTGATTCTACACTCTTGATGACCAACAGGATCTAGGAGACTGAACATCTAAAATTTTACTGCACTTCGGTACAAGATAGTGTCTTAGTTAGCAAAGTTTAGCTAATACATATCCTCTCTTACTTATGTCTTCCAACAAAAAGAAATCTAAAGTTGGTGGATAGCAAACTTAATACTTTTTAGCCAGTAACTGACTAAGCCCACACAATGAAGCAAGTTTCTTTGCTATGGAGATTTCTTTTTAAGGCAGAATTTGTCCAGGTCACTTATTCCACACTTTCAAATGTTCAATTGCTTCTTATTACCTAAATGATTAAGTCTGAATTCATAAGCATGATTCATCAGTTCTTCAGGTGAATTGAGCCCCTTTTATACGTACAGATTCATTTCCTGCTATTTTACAGCACACATTTCTTACAAAATACCTCATACAATATATTATTTCACAGTTCTGTTCTTTTATTCATAAAGTTTCCTTTGACAAAAGTGCCGGCTTCACATTTTTCTTTAACCTTTATGGTTCTTTCTTGAAGTCTTAGCTCATGGCTGTTCTTGGTATTCTCTAAGAATACCTTGGTGATTTAAATGTTCCTCTTCTGGGCTCTGCAACACCACGCGGACATCTGTCTTTCAAGGACACTATATCACATTGAAGTCAGCAATATTTTGTTTTCATTCTCCCTCCAGAATGTAAACTACCAGTGGGGGACACCTTTATTTTCGTCATTTCAGAATTCTCATTTCACTATTCCTACTGTCAGACTGGTGTTAAATAAATAATATGTGAAATTGTTTTTGTCTGTTATGAGGAAAGACAAACTAGCAACTGGATCAAGTCAGGCAAAAAGAGGCTGAATTACATTTAAAATTAATCAACGTAGTTTCCCAATAATCAGATGTGGATGGGTCTTAGCCTTTAAAGAGAGACTCCTATCTTCAAACCTTTACAGAATAACATCAATTTTTAAGTCATGTGTTGCTGGTAACATAAAGATAATAATTTTCCTCAAATACTGTTCTGGGTCAAGTTTAGTAAATATATTTTAAGAAAATTGTTAATTTACAAATAATAAATGAGGAAAGTAGAAGGCAAAGCACTCTCTCTGACTCCAGATTCCATGAGTGTAATGAACAGTCTTATTAAATAAGAAACACAGAGCCAATTGCAGAGTTAAAAGCCCAAGAGTTCAGAGTAATAGCTAAGAGCTAAAACCCCTTTCTTACACTCATTGCCACTGCTGTCCTTCCCCTCAGCAAAGAGACCTACTTCCTGTGCGTCTGTCCTGTTATTGACTTTCTGTTTTGTTTTTTCATTGGTTGTAAACCCAACCAGATGACCTCCTCATCACTGCCTGTCTACACAGACCTCCAGGTCTTTAAAGGTTGGTATTGAGATTAAAGGTGTGTATCTCCATGCTGGCTGTATCCTTGAACATACAGAGATCTGCCTAGCTCTGCCTCCCAAGTGCTGGGATTAAAGGCATGTGCCACCACCACCCAGCTTCTGCTATGGCTTGCTTTTAGCTCTGACCTCCAGGCAACTTTATTTATTAACATACAAATAAAATCAAATTTCAGTACAAATAAAATATCACCATACATGAGCATAAGCATAGTAATTTGGAGTCCCAGTTTATATATATGATTTAGGTTGTCAGGAGCTTAAAGGAACATGAAAAGGAACTGAACAAGGAGGTTCTTGATTATACTCCTAGAGATCAAAGCAAACTAAAAGGAATGGTTCCAGAGAATCTAAATTCTCTATTTTTTAAAAGGCATCTAAAGATTGGATGCATTCATTGAATATTGAATGTTGAGAAGAGTTCTGAGTCATACAGCCCCAGAAAGTCATTTCCATAGTTCAACAGAGTTCTTATAGAAGGGGCCTTGCTTTGAAACTTTTTCAACAAGACTAAGCAATTCACTGAATGTGAATTTTACTCCTTATTCAGTTGCTTACCAAATGAAACTTCTTAGAATGGATAACTTTCTATTTTTTAACTATCAGCAGGTAACAAAAGTCTAGAGTCATTGTGGAATAGGAAACCTTAGTTGCATAAATATCCCTAATAAATTAGCCTGGGGGCAAACAGGTAGTTTTTGTTTTGTTTTGTTTTGTTTTGCTTGATGTTTCACTTGTGAAAGTTCACCTCATTGTAGATGATGCCATTATTGGGCTGGTGGTCCTGGATGCTATAGATGATAAACTGAACAAGCCACTAGGAGCAATCCCACAAGCAGTGTTATTCCATGGCCTCTACATTGATTCCTGTCTCCAGATTCCTGACTTCCCTTCATGATGGTCTAGAATTATGAGCTGAAAAAACCCTTCCTATATTCATTTATTCATGGTGTCTATCTCAACAATGGACAAAACTAAGACAACAAGCATACATCTAATTGTCTGAATTTAGTACTCATAACAAAAGAAATAGGAAGAATACTTACAGTAATAGTTAGCTTTGTTTTTCTGGTAATAGAGACCACAGTGCTGGGTAATTAACACCAGTACCTATAGCAAATAACTTTCAAAAATAACTTACTAGTTTGATCCTTTTGACTTGAGTTTTGCTATGGCCTTCAAAATTCATTCTCACAACTTCACATTTTGCATAGTTTGTCCATTTGGCCTGATTATTTTCCAAACTATTTACTAAATGAGTCTTTGAAAATTCCATATGCATATATGATATAATCTGATGAGAGTAGCCTCCTCACTATCTTATCCTCTTTCTACTCCAGCTAACCCCACCTGCCTACCCTCTCAATGCTCCTCAGCATACTTTCATAACTTTTGCTTAGATTCTGCTTACTTAGGACCTATTAATCACCAAGAGAGTTTTGCACATGTGCCTATATGTATAGCTATCCATTGAAGCATAGGGTAATCCACGCTATACCATATAAGAGAATGACTCCTGTGTTGCAGAAACCATCAGCAACCAATAATTCTCTGTAATGTCAGTTGTGTCATAGGCCCTCCCAATCCATGAACTATTTGCATTATACTTTTTCTTTATTATTCTGAATTTCATACAAGTATGTAACTTGTTGTTGTGAGATAAGCTTTTCTTGCATAGGAAATTTTGTATTTATTGGTATAAAAGGAATAAGAGAGAAATAATGAGACAAAAGAAACTGGAGAAAGAAAAAAAATAAAATGAAGAATTAAACTTTGCCTCTCAGATAAGTGTCCTGTGTGCATTTAGTATTCACCAACTCAACATCTCCTCTACAATTTCTCTTACCTGCTGAAGCTGGATCTTTGTTACATTTATTCCCCATTTCCTCCTCCCAAATCTCTCCATATCCCATCTCAATTTTATTTTTCATAAGAGAGCATTTCAAGTCACTTTCCCATGTTCTGGAAGTTATATCCTTTCTGCTTCTTCTCTAGTCATGTTTTCTGAGTCTTGTAGGGTAGGGGACCAGGAATGATCAACATGTCTCATTTGAGGCTGAGCACTCAGTTCCTTATTTCCAATATGTTAACCACTTACGCATATCTGCATTGACTGATATTCACCGAAAAACAAAAGTCTTCTCTGTCAAAATTGAAGAACAGCCTTAGCTTATGACTATAAATAAATATTTAGGAAATAATCTGACAACTTATTAAAATAACAATAATGACTTTTATCCCTAGAGTCTATAAACTAAAAATCTTGGCTTTTGACCAAGGTTACAGGACCAGTCAAGGTATTTCCTCCTGGAGAGCAGCGCCAAACTCAGTCAGGAAGCTGTTAGTTATCCCATAATAGTTAAGTCACAATTGCTCCAGTGATCATATCTGGTTTGCAGGTAGATAGTCTCAAAGTCTGTAAGACTGTTGATGTCACCTTACAGCAATATGGAAGCAGGTCAGTCTATTTTCTATGTTCTGCCACCAATGTGTATGGTGTATTCAGCCATAGGAAGTTATCATGCACTTATGGTGTACAGTATAAGTTTGGTTTTTTTTGCAATTTTGTGGTTCTCTGGAGCCTCCATTACTCAATATTTATAGGTAATATTTTAACACATGTCTTTAACTTCAATTTTTATTGAATAGCCCATGTCTTCGAGAAGCAGTATTATGATAGTATTCTTGGTAATCAACTGTATTCCATCTGGGATTAACTAAAATCTAAGCAGCTGGATACTCCTATAACGGATTTTGCTTAATTAAATCATTTGAAATGGGAAGACCCACCTTCAATCCAGGTCTTTTGAAGTGGAAAGATCTACCTTTAGTATGGACGTTTAGAGATCAGAAGTTCCACCTCTTAGTATAACCCTCTAGTGGCAGTCTATATAAAGAGCCTAGCTAAAGTTCACTCTTGCTTTTTGGCCTTCTTGCCTTCACTTTCGCTGGCAACTCCATTCTTTCACTGTTTCTAGAGCCTACTTCTTCAGAATTCCGGTAGATACTGAAGACCAGCTGAGACATCCTGCCTCGTGGACTGAATAGTTACTGGCTTCTGGAGCTTTACATCAGCAGACAGCAATTGCTGGAATAGTTGTGCCATAATCTCTAAGCCTCTCTAATAAATCTAGTTTTTTTATATAGAGAGCTTCATTCTATCAGTTCTATTTCTCCAAAGAACCCTGCCAAATACAATCAACATCTAAATAATTCTATTAGAATATCTTTGAATTGTAATTTGAAATTATCTTAAAATCCAATGAGTTTCTATAGGGCTTTTTCACTTATGATTAGCTCATTTAACCCACCTACTGTTCCTTCTTCTCCCCTTGTATCCTTTTCATGCCCTCTTAATCATTTACAGTCCACTTTACTTTTCTTCTTTCCTACCACTTACTATTTTTCCTATCCTATTTTTAATGAGGTTGTGAAAAATAATAGTATCTCATGAAACTTCCCATACTTCCCTTCTTTTCATTACTCCAAAGCCAATTTCCTCCATAATTCTGTGAATCTTACTGCTTATGCCTTTCACACTCAGTTTCATACCTTTTTGCTTTCATTTTACCTGTGATCTGCCATCTATCCTTAAGCGAAGCCTTGGGCTCAGGGTTGGAACCAGGACCAGGATAAGACCTATAGATGTTGAGAAACAACTGAAGCTCCAGACTCCAGGTGAAGCCTAGATCTGACACAGGAAGAGACCCAAGATTCAGAGAATTCCAAGGCTCCCAGCAGAAGCAGAAAACCTTGATAGGAGATTGGAGTGGAGGAGTCTCTGGCCTTGTGTGCAAATCTCATAGGGAAAAACACCAAGAAGTTATTATGACTTAGCATTTTATTGAACATTGTAAATGTCTGTGCTAATTGAAGAAAGGAGAATTGAACTTTAAAAAAAAATGTAAAGGAAAAAAAGAACAAGAAAACAAACTCCAGATGAACCAGTGCAATCAGAGAAACATAGTAACATAAAACAAGAGAAAACAAAAACAAACAAACAAAAAAGATAATCATTAATCTTCACTCAAATCTAATACCATGCAGATAGTTGGAAATCAAAACAATTTGAAAAAACTTCCAGACAAATAATTTCAAAGAGTAATTTACAAATGTCTTCAAATAACTACAAGAAAGCATGAAAGATTCCTTGGATAACACAAGAGCTAAATGAAGCACACTAGTCAATATAAGACATGAAATACAACTCATAAAAGAATGAAATGCTGGAAAATAAAACTGAAATGATGTTAGAAATGACAACTCAATAATAACCCAAGTTAAAAGCCCAGTGGAGCCTTGCCAAAATAATGGAGCATGTTAAAAGCAAAAGGGTGGGGTCCTAAAGGCAAGGCAGAGGCAGCAGAACCATGGTATGTCATATTCAGGCTCTTGTAAAGTAGAAGGGTCTGTGCTGAGGGAGCACAGTCATTTTAATTCTGGAAGTGGAGCAACAATGAGAAATTGGAACAAAATATAGTTTACTAATGAAGGATCATCTAGACAGCCTTAGCAAAGAGAAAATGAGAAGACTCTGTCTGCCTCCTCCTGTGCCACAAACATTCCATAAACTCTTTGTTCATAGAAATGAATATCCAACAACAAAATCAACAGTACCAAAGAGGAAAAAAAGAAAACAGATGAAGTAAAATAGCTTTTTTTTTTATTATTTTTAGCATGACAAAACAGACGTAAAAATGCTTTTGAGTTTTCAGTATTGGAAAACATGTCTTGGGAAGATGAGACATGGCTCAGGACAAGCATCCATGATGGTTTATATTCTTTGTTTACATTTTTACTTCTTGAATGTGAAAATTAGTAAGGAATGGAAATCTAAAGACAGGCCTTGTGGCGCAGGGCTGTAATACTAGGTATTCTAGAGTTTAAGACGGCAAAATGTAAAATTCCAATATCATGAGAGCTACAGAGCAAGTTCAGATTCAACCAGGGAAACTCCATTATACCCTGTCTAAAACATGAACAGTCAGCAATTTTAACTTAGCAGTAATGTTCTTAGCTATCATGTTTGAGGCCTTGGCCTCAATCCCTAAATCCAAAATACATAAAGATAAAATATTTTACTGTCTCTGTGGCACAATCGGTTAGCATGTTTGGCTGTTAACCAAAAGGTTGGTGGTTCAAGCCCAACCAGGGATGACAGCCTTTAGGCTTTTAACAGCTTTCCAAATAAACAGCCACTTATGAACAAGCTCATTCAGCCATTGGAAAATGCACATTCCTACATCTTATTCACAAATCCTTGAGTCCTACACACACACACACACACACACACACACACACACACACACACACAAATATTTTGTAAGAAATAAGAACTTGGGAACTAGAGTGTTAACAGAAAGGAAGGAAGGAAAGAAAAAGAAAAAAAGGAAGGAAGGAAGGGTGGATGGATGGATGGATAGATGGATGGATGGATGGATGGATGGATAGATAGGTAGGTAGGTAGATAGATAGATAGATAGATAGATAGATAGATAGATAGATAGATAGATGATAGATAGGTAGATAGAAAAAGGAAGAAGTGTGGCACTTCTTAGGCTTCCCCTCCCTCACACTTGTATTTTGCTCTTGGCTGCTTTAGATTTGGAAGGCAAAATAAGATTAATTTAACTATGATTCTCATATTCACTCACCAAGTAATGAAAAATCTATGCTTGGGTTGAGATGACTCAGTGGTAAAGGACTTGTGTATCACACACACACTGGGATGGATTTACAACAAAACTTACACATACTGAACAAAAAAAAAGAGATAAGATGACATGTGGAGAGACAGAGCTACCATCCATGAGTATTGAAAATGATGAAGAACCAAGAAAAAAAAAACTATACCCAGAATAACACAAAAAGCAAGTACATAACTGACCAAGAATGTTAGAATAGTTTTGGCTGAATGTGTTGCTCTATGCTAGATACAGCCTGAATCCATTGCTTGTTTAATGGATAGAGATCACTTGGGTAAAATTCTTGGGACTGAGCTAGAGAAGAATGGGAACATATGGAAGAACAGTAACTGTTCAGGTAAAACATTCATGAGATTACTCATCATACAAGTCTTTTCAGTAAGTGAATGTCAGCACCATGCATAGCAGAATGGAAGGCAGATATTGAAATAATGTTTTCATGAGTCTTGAAAGACAGAGTTCCGTGAAGAGTAAGATTGCACCACAGAACACGTAAACCTGTTTAACTCTTCTCTGAACTCACACTTAACTGGAAAAATATCACTTTGGCTTGCAAACAGCTAACTAAAAGAGGATGAAAGCCTTTCCCAAACCCTACATATTCAATATTTTTCTAGCCCTGAACTGTATGTACTTAAAGCGCCTAGAATTTGTTAGTTTACAGAATATGTCAAGTGTAAATTTGTTTTCAGAGACATGTCAAAATAAATGGCCACACTACGAACTATAATGTTCAACTATTTAGCCAATCTGAGCCTTCTAATTTGTGCTAGCAAAAATAAAGCTTGTCAGATGAACACTGTTTCCAAAACAGAGACTGCTGTTTGAGTCTCTGTCCATCCATAACAAGGTAATCTTCCTGAGGACAAGCCAAGGCAGGGTGATTGAATGATCACATACAGTATGTCACCACTGAGCAAGGGAGGTATAGTGTGTAAAAGTATATATATAGAGACATAAGTACTATGTATGCTTTAGGTAAATAGAAAGTAATACCATCCCCAGTGGCTTTAGTAAACAACCCTGTTGTTATTTGCCCCGAATCCCTCTTTCTTCACCTGTACTGACCTCTATCCCTTCTCCCCAGTTGCAGCCCCTGCCTATTTTCCTATTTCCCATTAATATCTCCTAAATCCTGGTAGTGCTCTCTCACCCACTATTCCCCAGGCTATGGTCCCTTTATATTTTCCTGGTTTCTGTGGTTATTCCACATTGTAAACTCACAGCTGAGGATTTAGAGACCACAAATGAGAGAGATCATGGGCCATTTGTCTTTCTGGGTCTGGATTACCTCACTTAATATAATATTTTGAAGATCCATTCATTATTTTCATATTTCATTTTTTCTGTAATGCTAAGTAGTATTACATTATATGTATAAATATATATATATATATAAATAATTAATATTTATCTGTTGAAGAACATTCTGTAGCTATCACCCCTTATCAAAACAGCCTCTCTTTATAGAAAATGAAAATCATTTTGGGAAACCATAATTGAACATAGTGGAGAGATCAACAGACTTTGGGGAGTCTAGCCCCAATATCACATCTTCTGCATCTGTTTCTCAGGAAATATCTCAGAGAAGGGAATGGAAATATTCTAAGAGCCAGAATGCCACAAAGTCTGCTGTGTAACAGTCTCCCCTAGAAATGGCTATATAAATATGATCAGAACAATAGCAATATTGATGAAATAAGGAAGCATGTGGGCTCCCACCCCTAGACAAGGAATCATAATCAACTACCAATTGCTGAGAGAATGCTTCTTAAAGTTATTAGTAGTATTATTAATATTGTTCTTGTGTGACTACCAATGAATGCACTTAGTGCCATCCTAGATATGATAGAGTCATATCTTAGATAATGCTGTCTATTTATCTGGCAAATTTACTGTACCAGGTATATTTTATTTTCTTTACCAGCTTGCTGTTGCAAAATGAAGTCTGACAAATTATATTCCTCTACAACCAGATTATCTAGTGTTTCCAAAAATACGGCAGCATCCTTAATATTGACAGTCAGAATTTCCACTTACTTCATATTGTGAAGTGTGAAATGATTCTAGATTATTAATTTCTGTTTGTCTAGTTCTAGTGCTGTAAATTTAACCCAGGACTTTTTGTATGCTAGACAAACATTCTGTCTCATAGCTGTAGCCCAATTCCAAGATTATTTATACCTCACAGGTAGCAATACCTTTAACATTGCACTTGGGTTCAGGCTTTTCTTTCAAACAAGTTTTTCTTTTGACATGATTGCCATGGTTCTGAGAGGAATATCCTTCTGCATCTAGATATCAGTCTAAACCACTGAAAACTTCTGTATATGACAGGGATTCTTCCCAACTTTCTTTTAGTTTCTACCCACACCTTTTTTTGTATTCCATAAATACATCATTCAACACCTTCTAACACTTTGTTCTATCTTCAAGATCAAATATATGCTGGGATGGGACATTTCTAATTAGCAGAGAATTTCTATTACTAATCTTCTAGTTTTGTAATCTTTAATGACTTTTATTTTTATCTTCCAGGTAAATTACTACATGTTCTTTCTTAATAGCAAAATTAACAGTCTGTTATGAACCAAGAGTCTATAATGAGAAAACAATACTAGATTAAATTAAACAAGAGATACAACAATGTAGTTAAGAAACAGCATCCTTTGAAATCTATCTGGTGATGACTATGTCACCACAGAGTGTACCACGCTTAGCACTACTTGGATCATGGTATTATTTAATGCCTATGGCTTCCAGAGAAGTGTGCAAGACATGGTTGGACCTGCTTGAACAATCGTGCAATGTAACAAGGTGTTCTGTGTTGGAATTTAGAGAGCAGAAACTTGAAATTTCCATGACACTGTTCATTAAGACACTATGGGTTCTTGGGGCTATGCCATTGAAATTATTCTTCTCTCTGACTTCACAGGTTGCAATGAGAATATGCAGTCACAAAGATCTGGTAAGTGCTTGAGCACCATTCTTCCACTAATCTGATAGATAGCATCTGTTTCTGCCTAATCACACTAACCTCTCAAGCAAATGCATATTTGCTCACCTGGACTTTTCAAACTACATTGTTTTATGATCTGTCCATGATGAGATTCTGTTTTCAAATCGTTGAAGTTCAGCTGGGTGGTGGTGGCACATGCCTTTAATCCCAGCAGTCAGGAGGCAGAGCCAGGAGGATCTCTGTGAGTTCAAGGCCAGCCTGGTCT
This sequence comes from Onychomys torridus, assembly GCF_903995425.1. Taxonomy (NCBI): domain Eukaryota; kingdom Metazoa; phylum Chordata; class Mammalia; order Rodentia; family Cricetidae; genus Onychomys; species Onychomys torridus. The sequence goes on along the minus strand of NC_050451.1, from coordinate 83,876,959 downwards.
ACAGAGTGAGTTCCAAGATAGGCTCCAAAGCTACACAGAGAAATCCTGTCTCAAAGAAAAACAAAACAAAACAAAAACAAAAAAACCTTGAAGTTCTTTTTTTTTTTCTCTCACGGAAAGTCTGTCTGTGACTCACTTCTCATTTTTACCATAACTACCCTAGAAAAGCGGCACTCCTAAACAAATAACCTAGTTAATAAATTGAAAGTTCTGTTGTCCACAAAGAATTAGGGGATAGCCATAATCAAGGTTATTTCTTTACTAGCAATAATAGTCTTGCCTAAAGCTTCTAATAGTTAGTTTCTCATTACTAAGACATAGTTTAACATGTTTTCCAGGTATATTTCCATCTGCATTATATTCATGGTCATTGAAATAATCAATAAGATGATTTAGATTCTCTTCTATTTCTCTGAATCCTTAATATAATAGTCTTTTGTGGCCCAGCACCTGTCCATTACCTAGTATTAAATACAGTACAGAACTTGAATTAATAGTTACAGAATCAGGGCAATTCAGTACAGATTTCTGTCTTAGCTTCCATGTGCTGCTGTAACAGAACATCACATAATATGTTGATAATAAATAATAAAAGTGATTTCTCACTGTTCTAAACTCTGGGATTAAAGCAGAAATATTTTTGCCATTTGTAAAGGATGTTCCTTTGTTGTTGTGTGGATGATATCAATGTCTGAAAGGAACTAAATAGTCTCATTCTAAGGGCCAGCTTTAAGAACAATGATTTCAACTGTGAGTACAGAACCCTTGAGATCCAGTGATGTCTTCAACTTCATTTCTTTAAAAGAAATTAATTAGAGGCAGGCAGATCTCTGAGTCTGAGGCCAGCCTGTTCTACAGAGATAGTTCCAGGACAGCCAGGGCAATATAGAGAAATTCTGTCTCTGAAAACAAAAAGCAATAACAAAACAACAGCAACAAAACCTTTAAAAAACCATTTTAACTATTTAATTAAGAATTTCATACAATATATTTTTTCACTTGCCCCAACTATTTCCTAATTCCCCCTGCCTCCCTAACCACTGAATGTCATATTTCTTGTTGCTTAAAAACAAACAAAACAGAAAGGTACATAGAGCACACACAAAGACGAATACACACACACACACAAACACACACACACACACACACACACACACACACACACACACACACACACACACACACACACACACACACACACACACACACAAAACCATGGAGTCCAATTTATATTGGTCACCTACTGCTGAACATGGGGCCTGTTTGGAGTTTGGCTGATAAACCAGTGCCACTCCACTAAGGATTACAGTTACTCATTTTCCCACTACTAGGAACTAGCAATTGCGAATATTTCTCCATGCTGGGATTTTTCTGGCTTGAACACATACAGGGCTTGGCCTCAACTTTACACTACTGACTTGGGAATTGATTTCCAACATACTGATGGGGTGATTCAAATTTAAGTTATAATTTATAGTCCAAACCATGAAATAGATATGTGTGGTTTTATTGTTTTGGTTTAGGAACTGGGTCTCATGTAGTTAGAATGTCCTCAATCTTGCTTTGTGGTAGGGTAAAGTTAACCTTGGACCCATGGCCCCCTGCTTCAGACTTTCAGTGCTGGGATTACAGGCATGTACCATCATGTCTGAAGAGCAATTATAATAAGAAAATATAATATAGCACAAGTGACTTAATTATTTTTAATGTCACATGAATTTAAGCACACCTCACAAAAGACATTTCAAATAAAAGTAATTTGATTAGTAATTTGATTCTCAAAATCCCCTGTGTCTCTATAGCATAAGATTTGTAGAGTGGAAAGGATTTCAGTATTGATCTATACATAGGATATTAATCAGTGGGAGGATAATCAAATCAGAATCTAAAGGAACAGTTTTTCCACTTCATTACCATGAATTATAAACAGGAAAGCAAGGTGCAACTTCAATTCAGTTCTCACATGCTAGGACATTTTTTAATCAATGTAGCCACAGGGAGTCTAATTTTCTCCTTTGTGTATGGCTATTTTCTGTATTCAAGTACAACTGTGCTTGGTAATAGAATACAAAGCCTACATTTATTGAACTGTTGCTGTGATCAGCTAGGGTTATCATCTTACTGTTAATTTTCCTAATTTTTTTTCTTTCTTTGTTTAGAAACTATTCTCAAACTAGGATTTATACATATTTATAAGAGCTGATGGTTTAGAAAAACTATTTTTAAAACATACTATAATGTGTGTGAGTGTGTGTGTGTGTGTGTGTGTGTGTGTGTGCACGCGCACGCACTTGCAAGTGTGCACACAGGTGTGTACTTGGATTATGTCACGTAAGTGGAGGTCAGAGAATAACTTGCACCAATAATTTCCTTTCTTCAACCACGTGCATCCAAGAGATTTCATTCAGATCCTCATGTGTAGTGCTCAACACCTTTACCACATAAAATATCTTTCCTGTATTTTAAGGGAAATATTTATTAAAAAATGAACTTTTAAAATGCAATGCCAGTATACTTAAGCAAACCCACTGAATCAGTCAATTGACAGGCATTCTGTTATAGTAGGTACACAATATTGAGACTAACATTTTAAAAAAAATACGTTTAGTTGCATTTCTATTAAATTTTAAATTAATTTCATGTTTGGGATTTTGCTGGTAATATCTCCATTCCATATGTCCTTTGTGGAACAATGGACATAGTTTCTGGGTTCAAAGAGGCTATGTTCCCTTTCATATGGCCCTCACAGTCTCAAGCTATTTACATTTAGTCATGGAGGCACTGTGAGCCTTAGTAAGGTGACAGAGGTGATGGTGCCTCTTTCTAGAGCAAATGACTGACTGAAACTGCCTGTTTAGTAGCATAGCTGCCATTGAGTGATGTGTGTTCTTACACATAACCACCTTAAGTGTATTGATTCGACAAGGTGGGCTTGAAGGGAATTTTTCCTGTGGTTTAGGTTTTCAATGGCATACCTATACAGGTGAAAAGAAACTTCTTCATATCTTCTCCCCCCAAAAAAACACCATACACACTATTAATATGCAAACTGTTTACAATGTGTCTCCAGGTCATTGTGGAAAAAAATGGATCATTAGAAGAAACCAAGGAAAATCACATTGTACATCTTAGCCAAATAAATAACTAATGCCAATAACTACAGAAAGATTTCAGAAACCCAGATGTCACCAAATCAAACTGTGTAAGTTTTCATTTTAAAAATAAAATTTTACTTTCTCAGTTATGTATAATTTCAGTTAATTTGCATTTATTTCACAGCTATTTTTATTTGATTTCCTTAATCACTGTTTAAAATGTACATAACAGGCTACTCATCTCTATGCTGATATTAAGATTTAGTTCCTTATTACATACTCCCCTGCCAAATAGCATTGAGAGCATCTCCCTAATAACAAAATCACAGGGCAACACATTTGCAGTATGTCTGTAGGTAGGGGAACAGGCTTGGGATTGCCGCTATATGTGACTATGTTCTTCCCGGTGTATTATTCTCTTAATTCATACTATAGGCTTACAGATAAGAAAATTATTGTATAGACATCTTCAACACCCTGAGAAAAGGTCTTATTTTTATAAATTAAAAAAGGATATGCAAAAACTATTACTTAATAGTAAATACAGTATTACACTATATAGCAGTAGAATGTTTAGATTTTATATTTCTCTACCTATACTGACTACAGTTTTATTTCTGATGATAAATAGAAAGGCTCAACTTTTTATTTACGTGACTGCATTTTTAATTTATCTTGTAAATCTGACAGGGTGCCTGTTCTTTTCAGGACAGCATGTTTATAAGCACTGTGAAAATTTCACCCCCCTGGAGTTCAAATTAACTTCAAATGCGTCCCTCATATGAATGTGCTAACAATAAACATTTCTGTCTGAATTGCAAGCAATAGTGTTTTAATATTTTAGGTCATTGGTGAATGAGGCTACTGTTTAAAATGGCTTTGGAGAATGATACCATCCTCATTTTGACCCTGTCTAGAGACTGAACCAAGTATGGCATACGATCTGATACATTCAAAGATGGGTGCTAAATCAACCCATTTCTTTTCAAAGCAACTTGCTGTAGTTATTTTATTTTATAGTAACAATAATTTCCCATGATATTACAAATGGAAGCCAATACATAAAACATAACTATGTAAACTTATACAAACACTGTTATTGTCTTAACATTATAAAATTTCCAGATAATATTACAGTTTCTAAATATGTATTCTTCTTTCTAGCCACTAAATCTACAGGGCTCATCCCAAAATTCTCTCTAATTTTTGACTTAGTCAGTGGACATTACTGACAGGTGCTAGACTACAGAATTCATTCACAAGAAGAAAACGAAACACTACTGTATGCAATGGAAATATTAATCGGTGTCCTCCAGAGAAAGTCACAGGATATTTCTTTATATAGAACAATATATATGGCCCATGTTCTTATGAATCCTAGTACAACTAAAGCCTATAGAATTGGACCAGGGACTATATCCACAAATAATTAATGTTGCATACAAAATGTGAATCATATTATTCTGGACACCATCAAGGAATAGGGGTTTCAAGTTTTCATAGACTTTCAACAGGTTAAATGAGGTATATTCCTGCTGCGGAGGGCAAACTATTTTACTCAAGTTCATCAATTTTTATGTTAGTCATTTTAAGTACACCCTCACAGAAATATAAAGAATAATATTTGACCATACATCTAGGTCCTATGGGCCAGTCAAGTTAACACATAAAAAAGTCCTTTTAGCCAGGTGGTGGTGGCACACGCCTTTAATCCCAGCATTCAGGAGGCAGAGGCAGGAGGGTCTCTGTGAGTTCAAGGCCAGCCTTGTCTACAAAGTGAGTTCCAGGAAAGGCACAAAACTACACAGAGAAACCCTGTCTCAAAAAACCAAAAAAAAAAAAGTTCTTTTAATTCTACTTCTTCTCAATTTCATACTAACATACATGAAAATAATGGTACTGAAATGTGTCCATTTCCACATAACATAACATGTTAATATAAACAACAGGAAACACACTACCTTTCCTCCCTCCAGAAGACAGTGAGGACTCTCTGAGTAAGGTTTCCTCTCTAATATTTCATTACTCATATAAAATAATGCAGTCAGTGGTATTTGGATGTTGATATTAAGTCAATATATTTAATGGACTAAAAATGTCATAAAACAAGATATTGTGCATATATACATAAGTTATGTGCGCTCCAAAATTAGAGTGCTCTCTGGTATAGCAGGTCTTGAAAACACTTTATTCAGCTGTTTATTTCAGATACTTTGTGTCTGTAGCAAAGATCTCATCTCCTTAAGTTTCTTTTCTGGATGGGATGAATTAAACCTTCATCCCTAGATTTTAGACCAGGAGAAGGTCTTCTGTGTTATAATATTGTAGTTTTCTATTTATTGCATTCATGGACACGATGATACATTCTCTCTAGGAATTGTCCTAGTGGGTGCTGTATTACAGACATGGCCATCCTCATCTACCTTGTGGAGCAGTACATAACTCCTGGGACATCTTTAATAATTGCTCCAGCAGGTACAGTAAGTAACTCCTGCTTTGACTGCTGACTCAATAGAAATGAACAGTTCAAAATTACTGACAAATATGATCCTCCAGTAAAGTGGAGTCATTGTGCCTGCTGCTAGCACCATTTCCCCCTTTCAAGCTAAACCCCTAGACAAGCAAGACAAGAAGGATATGGGACTGACAGGCAAAGCTGTTGCTAATGCTTCACTGGAGCTAGAGGCACACACTGCTTCTTCCTTGGCTCTCTGGACCTGCATGAGCTGGTTACAGGAGGCCCACCATAACTGACACACTCTACTGACTCAGAAATAGTTCTCAATGCTGCAAAGTATTGCTGCATATTTGGCATGGCACCTGACCTTTTAAAAAAGCCATCACACTAAATCAAATGTTAATATCATCCAAAAAGTCCTTTTAGGCAATTTCAGAATTCCATATATCCATTTGTCTGGGAACCCTGTACCAGCCAAGTTGACACAAATTAACCATTACATAGGGCAGAATTCACCTACACCTTAAACTGAATTAAGAGTGATTTTTTACATCAGGTAAATAATTGTGGTGTAAAGAAGAGATGAGTAGTAGTTCCATCACATATAGAAAATGGAGAATATATGTTCAGTATTGTCACCATGTTTTTTAGAAACCTGTAATGATGCGGTTAATAATCAAATCTGGAAACTACATGCCTTAATCCTATAGATTAAATCCCTGAGTTAGGCCAGTGTTTGGCTGTAGATCTCTGCATTTGTTTCCATCAGTCACTGTATGAAGTCTCTCTGATGACAATTAGGGCAGGCACAATCTGATTAAGGAGATGGCCAATTCAGGTACCTTCTCCACTACTGCTAGGAGTCTTAACTGGGGTCTTCCTTGTGTATTCTGGGCACTTTCCATGGCACCAGGTTTCTCCCTAACCCTTCAAATATCCTGATGTCACTGTTTTGTACAACTAAGTAATAATCCATTGTGTAAATGTGTCACATTTTTTTCATTCATTATTCAGTTGAGAGACATCTAGGTTGTTTCCAGGTTCTGACTATTATGAATAACACTGCTATGAACACAGTTGAGAAAATATCTTTGTGGCATGCTTGAACTTCCTTTTGGAATATTCCTAGGAATGGTATAGCTGTGTCTTATGGTAGATGAATTCCTAATTTTTGGAGAAAATACTATATTCATTTCCAAAGTGGCTGTACAAGTTTGCACTCCAACCAGCAGTAGAGGAATGTTCCCCTTGCTCCACATCCTCTCCAGCATAAGCTGTCACTTGTGGTTTTGATCTCAGTCAAAAATGGAATGAAAATTCCTGACTGTCTAGCCCAGTAGGTGTAGAGGAGAACCTGTCACTGTTATTATTCTAATTGGACAGAATTAAACTGCCCCTAAGACTATTTATGCACATCCATTAGGGTGTCTCTCAATATTCCTTAGAGAAGCTCCTATAGCTTCCTATAGCAGCAAATGATATTTAATATGGAAAATAACAACTGAGCAGCATGCAGAGAAGAGCCTGGAATATACTCAGCTCTAAGTAAAGCATCTATTGCAAAGATCTTTCATCAATAACAGAATGTAGTTCAAGAAGAAAGGAAAATATTACAGAAAAATAGAACTAAAATGCAACTTAGAAGAAAGGACATGTACATTTTTTAATTAAGAAAATTTTTTATTCATTTTACGTACCAATCAAAGATCCCCCTCTTTTCTCCTCCTGTCCCTCCAACCTCCCCCTCCCAAACCACCCTTATTCCCTCCTACAAGAAGGTAAGGTCTCATATGGGGAGGTACATTTATTAGAGGCAGGTCCAAGCCCCTCCCCCTGCCTCAAGACTGTATAAGGTGTCCCATCATAGGTAGTGGGATCCAAAAAGCCTGATCATTCACTCATTCACCAGGGATAGATTCTAATCCTACTACCAGGGGGCCCCTTAAGCAGATCAAGCTACACAACTGTCTTGATATTCAGAGGGCCTAGTCCAGTACCAGGTAGGCTCCACAGGTGTTGGAGTTTGGTTTGGTTGTTTCTGTAGGTTTCTCCATCATGATTTTGATGCCCTTCCTCATAGAATCCCTCTTCTCTCTCTTCAACTGGACTCCTGGCATTTGGCTGTGGATCTCTGCATCTGCTTCTATCAGTTACTGGAGAAAGGCTCTATGATGACAGTTAAGCTATTCATCTATCTGATTACTGGGTAAGCCAGTTCAGATACCCTCTCTACTATTGTTAGTAGTCTAAGCTAGGGTCATCCTTGGGGATTCCTGGGAACTTCCCTAGCACCTGACTTTTCCCTATCCCCATGATGTCTCCCTCTATCATGATATATCTTTCATTGCTCTTCCACTCCGTCCCTGTTCCAGCCTGACAACTCCATTCCCTTATGTTCTCATCCCCCATCCCCTACCCTTCATTGTCCATCCCTCATACCCAGTTTACTCATGGAGATCTCATCTATTTCTCCTCCCCTCAAAAACGCAATTAAAGACTACAGGGAGAAGGAAAATTAACCTTTCCAAGATGAGATTCTTATCTCATACAGAGCAGCATGGTTATCTCTAAAACCATAACCTTACAAACAACAAAATAGATTCAGCAAGTTCTTTTATATATTTGTGTATACATATGAATGTATATGTGTTTGCAATAATAATAATAGTAATAATGAAGAAGAAGAAGAAGAAGAAGAAGAAGAAGAAGAAGAAGAAGAAGAAGGAGAAGAAGAAGGAGAAGGAGAAGGAGAAGGAGAAGGAGAAGGAGAAGGAGAAGGAGAAGGAGAAGGAGAAGAAGGAGGAGGAGGAGGAGAAGAAGAAGAGGAGGAGGAGAAGAAGCAGAAGAAGAAGAGGAGGAGGAGGAGAAACTATTGACTTGAGGTTTGGGGGTCATGGGAGGGATCAGAGGATCAGAGGGAAAGTAACGGGGACGGGGTAGAGGGTCAAAAAGGAGAACTGCAAGTGATACAACTCTATTTCACTTTAAAATATTTTCAAAGAACCATACACAAATACAAATAATATGTGATTCAAAGGCATATAACTTTATGACTAAAAAAATTATTAGAAAATGTTACAAAAATGTAGAGCAAAAACTAGAAAATTTAGAAGGTAGGGGATTAAAAGGTTAAAAAGTATCAAATGAAAAAAAACTAAGGAATACTGACAAATGAGATTTAAAAAAGAAAATAAACAAACCAAAAGCAAAATAAATTGCAACAGAATTAAATAAAAATCATAGTTACTAAAACAAAAATACAAATTGATAAGATTACCAGTCAAAATAAAGATTTCCAGATAAGATTAAAAATCCAGTTACAAATAGATTCTACCAGGAATAAAGCTAAAAATAAATATATGTGAAAAATTATAACATCAAACCAATAATGCAGAAGAAGTGGGGGGGTTAACTATAGAATATTCTCAGAATTTTCATCCTGAGTGAGGTAACCCAGACTCAGAAAGACAAACATGGTATGTACTCACTCTTAAGAATATATACAGTTGATTTCTGGGGACCTCTCTAGCATTTTGATTCTTCCTATTCTCATGTGGTCTTCATTTATCATGGTCTGTTATTCCTTGTTCTCCCTCTCTGTTCTTGATCCAGCTGGGATCTCCTGCTCCCCTAAGCTCCCTTTCCCTTGTACCTTGCCCTTTATTACCCCCACTCACATCCAGGTTGTTCATGTAGATTTCATCCATTTCTCTGTCATTGTGCAATCCCTGTGTCTTTCTTAGGGTCCTGTTTTCTAGGTAGCCTCCCTGGAGTTGTGAGTAACAGTCTAGTAATCTTTGTTTTACATCTAGTATCCTCCTCTGAGTGAGTCACCCAGGCAGTGGGACCCAGACCTATCCTTAGTGCATGAGCTGGCTGTTTGTAACCTGGGGCTTATGCAGGGACACTTTGCTCAGCCTGGAAGGAGGAGACTGACATGCTTGGACTGAATCTACCAGGTTGAGCTGAATCCCCAGGGGAGTCTTTGCCCTGGAGGAGATGGGAATGGGGGGTGGGCTGGGAGAAAGGTGCGAGTGGGGACAGGATGGGGAGGACAAGGGAACCCATGGCTGATATGTAAAATTAAATTAAATTATAAAATAAAAATGAATATATACAGTTGATTAGCTTGAACTATTTAGGAGTCCCCCAGGCAGTGGAACTAGGACCTGTCCTTGGTATATGAGCTGGCTTTTAGGAACCTAGGGCCTATGCTGAGATACTTTGGTCAGCCTTGGTGTAGGGAGGAGGGGACTGGAACTGCCTTAACTTATGAGACCTTGCTTAAAGGATGTGGGAATGGAGGTGGGAGAGTAGATTGGGAGGGAAGTCTGGGAGGTGGGAGGAGGGAGGACAGGACAATCTGTGCCTGATATGCAAAATAAAATTAATTATAAAATAAAAATATTTATCAAAATTTTTAAAAAGAATACATAAAATATAGTGCTGTGCGATATCACAGACTAAATTGTTGGAGAAATAAGATTCAAACAAAAATTTCCCATTGCATAAGTCCTCCCCATGCTGTGGTATAGATAGATTTGTAAACATAACCCAGATTGCTGTGCAAACCAGATGAATCACAGGAAGATGTAGAATGAAATCATTCACTTTCGCATAGTTAAGTAGATACAAATCAATTGCATATATGTTTTTAAGCAGCACTGTAACAATCAGGAAATAAAAGGACTTGACAGCAACATTTGTCATAATGTATAATTTAATGCATTCTAAATCTTCCTGGTAACTAAGTGACCATCCGAGTTCACTGACTGACTTTACTCAAAGAGAACAATCAGGTCACTGTTTCTCTGTGACAGGAAGTGGCTGTGCAGTTTGCAGCAGTCCATCCATTAAGGTTTGGTTCCCTCTACCCAGTAAAAACAGGAGACAGGCCAGGCAGTGGTGCCACACACCTTTAATCCTAGGGCTCAGGAGGTCCAGAGGGGGAGACTGATCTCTCTGAGTTCCAGGCCAGTCTGGTCTACAAAGCAAGTTCCAGGAGAGCCAAGACTACAAGGAGAAACCCTGTCTTGAATAACAAAATAAAATAAATAAATAGGTAAATAAATAAATAAATAAGAAAAAAAGGAAAGAAGTGGGGGAGACAGGTAGAAACTAGCAACTTCCTCTTTGTTTAATGTTTATGTTTATACTGCACAGAGACACATTCTAGATCCTGTCAAATACATCAAAAGTCTTCCTGCTCTTCAAAACCACTCTGAGATACCATCTCACAACTGCTAGAATGGCTAAAATCAAAAACATCGATGACAGCTTATATTGGAGAGGATGTGGAGCAAGGGGAGCACTTCTTCACTTTTGGTGGGAGTGCAAACTTGTACAGCTACTTTGGAAATCAGTATGGTGACATCAGAAAATTGGGAAGCAATCTACCTCAAAACTCAATGATATCACTCTTGGGCATAGACCCAAGGGATGCTCAGTCATACCACATGGACAGTTGCTTAACTATATTCATAGAAGCATTATTTATAATAGTCAGAACATTGAAGCAACCTAGATGCCCCTCAACCAAAGATTGGATAAAGGAAATATGCTACATATACAAAATGGAGTATTACTCAGCTGTAAAAAATAATGACAACATAAAAATTTGCAGTCAAACGGATGGAACTAGAAAATATCCTGAGTGAGGTAATCCAGATTCAGAAAGACAAACATAGTATGTACACACTCTTAAGCGGATACTAGATGTAAAGCAAAGGATACTCAGATTACAGTTCACAGCTCCAGGGAAGGTAGGAAACAAGGATGACCCTAACAGGGACTTACTGATCACCTTGGGAAGGGGAAACAGAGTATATCTCCATGAGTAAACTGGATGGGGGGCAAAAGAGGTGAGGGGATGGGGCATGAGAACATGAGAGAACAGGATGCTTGAACTGGGGGAGGGACAGATTGGGAGACATTATGGGGCAAGGAAGAAACTTGGTGTTAGGGAAATTCCCAGGAATCTACAAGGATGACCCTAGATTAGACTACTGGCAATAGTGGTGAGGGTTCCTGACCTGGTCTAACCTGGTAATCAGATCAGTGGATACCCTAACTGTCATTATAGAGTCTTCATCCAATAACTAATGGAAGCAGATGCAGAGATCAACAACCAAGCACCAGGTTGAGCTATGGGAGTCCAGTAGAAGAGAGGGAAGAGGGATTATATGAGCAAGGGGGCGGGGTCAAGATCACAATGAGGAAATCTACAGACACAACTGATTCAAGCTCATAGGGACTCAGGAAAGTTAGACCCACAGCTGTGGAACCTGCATGGGACCTGACTCTATGCTCTGCATACCAGAGAGAGATGTGTCTTGATGCAGCAGGGGAGGGCCTTGGTCCTGCCTTAACTGAGTGTATCAGGCTTTGCTCTCCCTCCATGGGAGGACTTACCCTTTTGGAGGAGGGGATGAAGGGTGAGTTGGGGAGGGGAGATAGGGTAGGGGAGCAGGAAAAGGGATGAGAGAGGGATCTGTGTTGGTACGTAAAATATAAACAATATTTAAATAAACAAAACAAACACTGGTAGAACACTTGCATAGTATACTATGCTCTAAAAATTACAGTTCCTAAAGTAATTACATAGGATAAGCAATTTTTTCTTCAATTTAATAGAATACTAAGACCCCTACTTTTATTACAGCATTTTTCCTTACTAAATGCAATAACATGTAAAAGAAAAAATATACTTATATACACATAATAAAATAAATCTCTATATATTCATTAGGATGACTAAATTGTTGAGAAAAATCAATAAGATTTCTACATCAACCTCCTTAATATTGATAAAGCAAAGAAAATTAGTTATTATAATAAAATATAGATGTCTTATTACAACATATAGCTGTATTAATGAAAAATTAGAGTGTGGTGATATTGTGTTCCCCAAAATATTGTGCACCCTAATAAACTTATCTGGTGTCAGAGAACAGAACAGTCACTAGATATAGAGGCCAGAAAATGGTGGTACTCATGCCTTTAATCCTATTACTTGGGAGGCAGAAATCCATCCGGATCTCTATGAGTTCAAGGCCACACTGGAAACAGCCAGGCATGGTGACACACACCTTTAATCTCAGGAAGTGACAGAAGGAGGCAGAAAGGTATATAAGGCATGAGGACCAGGAACTAAAGCCTGGTTAAGCTTTTAGGCTTTTGAGCAACAGTTCAACTGAGATGCATTTGGATGAGGACACAGAAGCTTCCAGTCTGAGGAAGTAGGATCAGCTGAGGAACTGCAGAGGTGAGGTGGCTCTGGCTTTTCTGCTTCTCTGATCTTCCAGAATTCACCCCAATACCTGGCTTTAGGTTTGATTTTATTAATAAGACCCTTTAAGATTCATGCTACATTAGAGTTTCATTATGGAGGTGAAATATTGTCTCCAACTCATTTCTCATAGTGTAGACATTGTGGGTGCCAGGGAATGCTGTGTGACACTGGGATCAGAACCACACAGTACATGAAAAAGAATAATTCACTCCTTTTAGTGTTTTCCTTTGGTGTTCTTTGGGTCATGCTCTCCATGTAGGTTTCAGACCTGCTACCCAAGACTCAGATATGCAAAATGACTTTTGTACCTGTGATGAATCGCTCATTGAAATTTTGTTTTAAGTAATAATCCCGGTAAACTGCTGTCTTCGAATTGTTTGAATATCATCATGAGAGCTGTTTCAGCTCAAGTGAATTAGCCAGTTTCCTGCCCAGCTTCTGCTAGCTGATATACAGAATATAAAAGTTTTCCTCAGAGGATTTCAAGTAGACATTTATAACCTATTGTGACACTTAATTTATTATTATAGTTTTGATTCAGACCTAAGATAATGCAATTAACATTTCAATAAATATTAGGAAAGAAGAAATCTTATCTAACTTTTGTCCTCTAGGGTTGCTATAACAAAGTATATTAGCATGAATGATAAACAACAAAAAGAAGTGTTGTCTCACCATTTTCTAGTCTCCAAATGTCAGAGAAAGGCTTAAATGGGAGGATGCTGACAAGGTTCACTTCCTTGCTTGAAGATGGTTATGTGCTATGTGTTCATGTGACCTTCCCTGAAAGGTCAATTTATCCTGGGAGTACAGCCATCCCTCTTTCTTTCCTTATGTAGATACTCTTTCTCTTAATCAGACCCACCCCGTTTATGTCCATTTAATTTAACACACATTTCTTTCTTAATACTATTTCCAAACAGTGAAGACTAACATAGTTTTCACGCATGAATTTTGAATAACACAATTATTCATTCTATAATATTACCTAGTATTATCCCCAAACTGTACAATGGAAGTAACCAAATAGTGTACCTTAGGTATATAATTTATACTTTAACTATACAAATATATTCACTTGTTAACTCATCAAAATTGTCTATATATTAATTATTCTTTCAAAGAAAATTTCAAATAATTTATCGAGGAAGTTGGTAGGTGAATGCTAACCCCCCCAAAATGTAAATTTCCAAAAGAATTCCAGAACTTTGAAAGAGAGGGAATTACATGTAAAAACTTGCTTTGATGAATATTAGCATTTGTACAAAGAGCAAAGGTACAGAAAATAGGACTGTGAATTTTAGTAGATCTTACAAAATAATCTGAAGCAAGTTGAATTAAAATCTAATTAGAGAAACTTTATAAGTTATATTACAAATCACAAACTGAAATTTTAGATCAATAAAAGTGACCAAATTTACTGATTATCTGTAGAGAAGATAATTTATTTATTTATTTATTTATTTATTTATTTATTTATCATTAAATATAATTAATTTCAGACAGAATTTAGGAATGAATATGAATGGAAAACAGAAAATGTAAAGGGGCTAAAGGAAATTAGTATTTTAACTTGGGAAATGTCTGATAATTTGTCTGCAATGAAATGGAAGCATTTTGTTTGGAAGGAACTGAAAAAATAAAAAACAAATCCTAAGAGCACCATAATTTATTAATAAACAATTTAAATATATAACTAGAGTTAAACACATTTTAATCAACCCAAATATAATATAAGCAAAAACATTATAAGCATTCTACTCACAAGGAAATACTGCCAGCCTTAAATATTACTAAAAAAATAATCTCCTCACACTTGGTTGAACACTTCTGATTTTGTTTGTTTGTTTGTTTGTTTGTTTTTGAGACAGGGTTTCTCTGTGTAGTTTGGAACTCACTCTGTAGACCAGGCTGCCCTCAAAACTCATAGACATCAACCTGCCTCTGCCTCCCGAGTGCTGGGATTAAAGGAGTGCAGCCACTAACCGGAAGTTGAACACTTTCTATGTATTCCATTTTGTTGGTGAGCCAGAAGCACAGTCATGAGTTAAAATCACCAGTGGCTACCATATAGAGGATACTATTTTAGTTTCCATTAAGATGCAAACTATTACAACATATGATTTCATTTCATTTCAAATGAGAACAAACAATGCCAAGAACTGTGATGGTATAACTTAGTGAAAAAATTGAACAAAACATGCTATATGTTGGTTCACTTGCTTTTTATTTGCACTCTGAGAAACAATTTGTCATTGCCATATAGATTTCCCTGCACATTCTCAATGAAGCTAAAGTAGTCCTTGCTATAAAACCAATATGGAGTCTGTAATGGTGTTAAATAAACATCTAGTCATTGCAATAACTAAGGTCATTCATGTAAGAAAATAAATAGAATTTATAAGCACTAATAGGATAATTCAAAGTAATTTGGAGTAAACTTATAGATTTAAACATCACATATGAAGAAATGATGAGCAGGGTTGTTGGCATGCCACGAACTTATTTTATAAAGAAATTTATTTAAGCTACATAATTTTATTCATGGACGATTCACAAAGTCTGATGTCATAGTACCAGAGAACAGAACAAGAAATACCAGAGACTGGGGGTGAAAGGATACAGAAGAATTGGGGGAGATTGTTTAAACAGAAGAACAAGTCACAGATCCCTAGGAGAATTAAGTTCTGGTGAACTATTACACACAAGAGGGTTTATAATTAAGAGTCATTCTTGTTAAATTTCAAAATATGTAGATGAGAACTCTTGGGATATGCTCATTGCATAAATAAGATGTAGCAGGAATCTTAGCAGGTCTTATTAATAAAAACTAATCTGAGGCCAATTATTGGGGTGAATGCTGGAATATCAGAGAATCAGAACAATCAACAGCTACCTCACCTCAGCAGTTCCTCAGCTGATCCTGTTTCCTCAGACTGGAAGCCTCTGAGTCCTCATTCAGAATGAATCTCAGCTGAACTGTGCTGCTTGAAAGCCTGAAAGCTTAACCAGCCAAATGCTTCTTGTTTCCAGTCTTCACACTTTATATATCTTTCTGTTTTTCCATCACTCCTTGGGATTAAAGGCTCACTTCTGGAGATTAAAGGCATGTGTCACCATGACTGGCTGTTTCCTATATGGCCTTGAACTCACAGAGATCCACAGGGATTTCTGTTTAATATTGTGGCTGTCCTGTTCTCTGACCCCAGGTAAGTTTATTAGTGTGCACAATATTTCAGGGAACACAATACCACCACAATAAATAATTAAATAAATAAATAAACAAACGATGCTTGATTACTCCAAAAGCTAAGCATGTTTTTGATCATTGTTTGTCCTATACATACATTAAAGTATCACAATATATTTAATCAATATGCAAAATATATTTCTATTAAAATAATATAAAAATCAAATAATAAAATGATAGTTTAATGCTGCTATATATGCTGCTAAATTATATATGCACACATGTAAGCATAAATACTCACACTGTTAAATATTGAAAGCAAAGAAGATATATGTGAGATTTATGGAAAAGTAAAATACATGTTTTTAAATAGGCAATATTTTCTTATTAAATTCAAAGTTCTTCTTGATCCAGCCGGGGTCTCCTGCTCCCCCAAGCTTTCTTTCCCTCAAACCTTGCCCTTCATTTCTCCCACTGTCGTCCAGGTTGTTCATGTAGATCTCTTCCAGAAAGGGAGAACAGGGAATAACAGACCATGATAAATGAAGACCACATGAGACCAGGAATAGGCAGAGTGCTGGAGAGGTCCCCTTAAATCCACAATGATACATCCTCTGTAGACCACTGGCAATGGTAGAGAGAAAGCCTGATCTGACCTAGTCTGGTGATCAGATGGTCAAACACCCTAACTGTCGTGCTGGAACTCTCATCCAGTAACTGATGGAAGTGGATGCAGAGATCCTCAGCCAGGCCCCAGGTGGAGCTCCAGGTGTCCAATTGTCGAGAAAGAGGAGAGACTGTAAGAAGAACGTGAATTGTTGAGACCAAGATTGGAAAAGCTCAGGGACAAATAGCCAATCAAATGGAAGCACATGAATTATGAACCAAAGGCTGTGGAGCTCCCAGCTGGATCAGGCCCTCTGGATAAGTGAGACAATTGAATAGCTTGAACTGTTTGGGAGGCACCCAGGCTGTGGGACCAGGACCTGTCCTTAGTGCATGAGCTGGCTGTTTGGAAGGAGGAGACTGGACCTGCCTATACTGAATCCACCAGGTTTAAATGAATCCCCAGGGGAGTCTTGGCCCTGGAGGAGATGGGAATGGAGGGGAGGCGATGGGGGGAAGGTGGGGGTGAGGAGAGGATGGGGGAGGACAGGGGAATCCATGGTTGGCGTGTAAAATTAAAACAAAAATATAATAATAATAATAATAATATATATATATATATTAAAAAAATTCAAAGTTCATGTTTGGAGTATTCTCTTTATTACACAATAAACTCAGAAATAGTTCTTATTTTTGTAGTACATACTATATATAGCAAATTATTCCATATAAATGCATAATAAATAACACGTAAATATAGAATTTAAAGGATGCAGTTCATTGGTATTAGTGACATTTGGCAGTAAATGTTTAAAATGAAAATATGACCAAGACTGAATTGTAGTCTATGCTTATAACCACCTTGTGATAGTAACCAAAGATGGCATCCCAACTCAGCAAAAAAATAATAATATAAAAAAAAATAAAAACAAATACACAAAATCTTTTCCACCAGCAAGTCCTGAAATTCCTAATGTCCAAAACTGTCACTTAAGGAGAACCCAGTCTTACATTAAATACCTCCCTTTTTGTTGGTAAGACTATTGTGTGCATTTCACAAATCTGCAGGACCAGCTCTGGTCATGTACTGATGTTTGCCAGAAAAAGAAGGAGCAATCTGTTCACTCAAGCCATGCATCCTGCCTTGCTCAGAGCTGCACCTGCCATCTACATTTACCTGCCTATGCACACCTGCTCTGGAAGCTGCATCGAGAAGCGAGTTCTTTCCATGGGCAATTTGGTGACCATATGCCATTCATTTTTCCAACTGCTCAATTTCCTTGCCAAGACCCCATGTGTGAGAGTCTGCAGATAATAATTTTGCACATACTGATAAAATTCAAGTTTCTGAACAATGAGGAACTTAGTACAAATCAGTCCAGAAAAAAATAGAAAATATTTTCATATTTTTCTCTTGTGTTAGTGCTGGAAAATACAACTTGTCCCTGTCCCTGAGACCTAAATACAGTTGTAGCATGTACTTCAGCACCAGTCTCAATATTTGGACCCAATGAACATGAGAAATTTCCCAGCCAGTTTTACAGAATGTTGCACCCTTCTTAGCACAGAATTATTAAAGATGTAGAACAAAGTAATAAATACCCATAATGCTGATAATATAAATCCTTATTTGATAAAAATAAAATTCACCCCTTTATCTATAAATAGCTATTCATTTGCACTGCTATCATTGTTAGAAAATATTCATAGAATAGTACACAGATAAGCATGCATATACACAGATACGTATATGTATACTCTTACATAACTCTCTCCAGTACTAAGGAGGGCCCATTCATTCCCCAAATTGGAGATTCACTTGAATATGCAATGTGCATTTGGTGGATCATTTTTTGACGATTGATATAAAAAAATAAAACATGGTCCATTTTGAAGCAGACAATATGGTATTTTCTTTTACTTGCCAACAGCGTCTTTACAATATTTTGTTTATACATGCATTCACACTACCTACACTGGTGTCAACATGAATTCCTTTTAACATAATAGACAATACACAATTGAGATACTGTCTTATGACTTCACTTTGCCCTTAATTTAGATCTTCAAAGAGTATGGGATGAGCTATATATATGGGTGTTTTCAAGAAGAAACATTGTGTTTATTCATGAAAAATATAAGAAAGATTTGTATGTGATAATTTCAAAATAAATATAAAGAAAAATATACATGAAAAAGGTAAGAACAGTTTCTCTTTGAAACTTCTTGGTTGAATATTATTATAAAATGCAATATCAGATGAATACATTTTCCAGTGACGAGATCAGAGAAATGAAACGATTTCAATATCCTGAATACTCTATTTCTGGGAAGACAAGAGTGCTTTAAGAAAGGAAAATTGGAAAGTGTAACCAGATAATTCACATTTCTTTTATATAGGAAGGAAAAATACATCACGTTTTGGATAAATTACTTTATATTTTCTTCACATTAAAAAATATAAGATATCAACAACAAAAGAACATTCACCCATGCCCACTTATTTTTTGAGTAAAGAGATAGAACCATATGAACACACATTGATAAATTTTTTATGATGAGAGATGAATCTGACAATTTAATAATAGCTTAAATGAAAACCCTTGAATTTTAATTTTTGAAACAACTTAAATTGTGTGAATTAGAACTGTGTCTGTCACCCATGTGTAAGATTTGCCTCTTTGTATTATCATGTCTGTATTCTCGACAGTGAGGTAAAAGTTGACACTCTGTATGTCAATGAGATGATTACTTAGCAGTTTTAGATAGACATATGAGTTAGCATACCATGTTTAGAGGAATGAAATGAATATTCAAACTTGGTTATTTCATGGACTAACCGTATAATAACACTTTTGGTGAAAATCAGTAAGAAAATTATACATGTATAAATGAAGGGAGATACATTTGTATATAATACTTCAAAATAAAGCTTTGAAAATGATACAAGCATAATAACAGATGAATAACAAAATTCATGAGAAAAATGAGGGTCACTTTCACATAGCATGTGCAATTAGCTCTTCAGCATTTCCTTCTCATCAGCAGCTTTTGTAATATTTATAAAGCAGAATGAAGAAGTTGGGTTTTTTTTGCTTTCATTTGCATATCTCTGAGTAAAAGTTACCATTTGAAATGAGGATTGAGAATATGAAAGCTATTAGCAGTAGAAGTATAAATAGGAAACATGAACTTTAAAACATGAACTTGAAAAGATCTAACCCATTCTAAGCATTCTGTGCCTTCCTATTATTACAATACCTGTGAGGAGAAGGCAGGAAGATCAACAGTTCAAAGTCATCCACAGCTAAATAGCAAGTCACAGGACAATTTGTGATACGTGAGACCCCCGTCTCCAAAAATACTCCCTACCCTACCTTGCCCCTCAAAATCAGGAAACAATCATCTCACACACACACACACACACACACACACACACAGACACACACAGAGAGAGAGAGAGAGAGAGAGAGAGAGAGAGTGAGAGAGAGAGAGATTTGTGAGTAATTAGCCTACAATGAGAGAGTAGATTTGTGTACTTCATTGAGCAATCACTCTGATTCGTTAATACCTTTTCCTAACTGCAATTATTATAATCTCTTCTAAGAGGAAGATTTCTAACATGACTTCACTGCTTAACACTTTCAGTAACTTCCCTTTTATCTTAGCAGTCAATTCCTTTGATATGAATGCTTGTGACTTTATTAACAGGACCCTTTGCTCCTCTGGTTCCCATGGTAGATCATAGTTTACCACTTTCTCAAGGACATCTCTGGCCTTCTCTAGACTACTTGACTTTTCACCATCATAGGAAGTGAGGATCTCTTAATTCTTCTTTGGAAATGTTAATCAGTTACAGGTATTTATTGAATGGCAATCCTTCGCAGAGACAATAGTTGATTTTTAAAGGATACAAAATATCTATACACATTTAAATACTGCAGTATAAAAATGATACTTATATAATTGCCACAGTAACTAACATTTGACCCCAATAATTTATTGTTTAAAAGTGTTGATAAGACTCAAAATCACCACTACTAGTATTATTTTGAATTATGTAGTGAATTTTTGTGGACTATAGCTATTCTATAATATTTTGGGTAACCATGATAAAACTTTTCTCCCTTCTGCTCCAATAACTATCTTTGATAAATATTCACAAGAGAAAAATTAGTTTTCTCCAAGGCGTCTCACTGTGTGTGAGATGGCCTGGCAGTAGATGGCCACCACAAAGTGAACTCAGTGGAGGTTTCAGAGGGTTTTTGTTGGTTGGTTTGTTTTTGTCTCACAATGCTTTATCTGTGCATGTGTATTTCCCATGGGATTTTTTTTTTTTTTGCTTGTATTTCATGGCTTCTAATTTTGAGTTTTTATTGCATTTCTACATGAGCGAAGTTGTACCAACCTGTGGGTGTCCCTGGTCCGTTTCCTTTGGCTCCTTTTTGTTCTGTTAATTTGTTTTGCCTTATTCCGGATTGTTTATTTTATTTTTCTTTTTGCTCTCTTTTTTTTCTAACAAAAGATAGAAAGAAAGGGTGTGGGTATTTGGGTGTTGTGTGAGGTTGGGAGTGTCAGGGTGGAGTTTGGGGAGGGAATCATGATCAGAATATAGTATATGAAAGAATATTTTTTAAATTTTAAAAGAAAAACATGCACAAAAACAAAAACATTATCACACACTGAAATTAGGAAGTCTAAACAACCTAATAAATTATATATAGTTAAAATTGGCATTCAGAATTGAATCCATAAAGCTTCCCATTAATGTTTGCACTTTCAATATTGAATACATTTAATGTACTTGTCTACCACTGAATAAAAAAAATATAGACTAGGAAAACAATAAGCTTTACATCTACTTTTGTATCTTGTGACCATTAATTGCATTCAGTCCTTCCTTGTTTCCTTATATTTGGATTTTCTTGTTCTTTTTCTTCACATTATTTGTGTGTGTGTGTATGATTGACTAAACTATGCATGAAATGGATTGTGTTCTTTCAGTTTCTCAGAATGCAGAATTTCACTTAATGTTACACATTAAGCCCAACCTTTTTTTGGTGTAAATTTTTAACTTCATTATTCTTTAGATCAAAATAGTTTTAACTTAATGTAATGGCAACCACTACCACCCATGTTGCCACCAAGGACAGGTTCATCCCTTTATGACTGAATAACATTTCATTGTATTTAGAGAACAGCTTATCTTTATCCATCCATCTCTTGATAGATGGCTAGTTATATGATTGTTTTAATAAATTATTATGTAATAAATAGTTATATGAGAAATAGGGATTCACAATTTTTAAAAATTTTCTTCAAATTTCATTAATTATGAGAAAACAATTATATTGTCAGAAAGACATGGAGAAAAATAAATGCTATAATTATCAAGATGTGACTTCTAGTTAGCAAGACAGAAGAATGTCAGTTGGGGCCTTTATGATTAAAATACTGCTGAATCAAAAAAAATCATTAAGTGTTCTGCTAGTTCAACTTGTTTAAAAAAGGAGGGGAAAAGTCAAGCAATCTATAAAGGAAAAATTACACTGCTTCTCCACATCTACCATGTTCTTTCTATCATGCCACAGAAGACAACAACCACAAAATGTATCCTTTGTGTTAGGCAGACTCCATTAAGAGCCTGTTCCATTCTCTATTGCTACTGTAACAAACTACCATCAGCTTTCTTTTTTGCAGATTACCAATTGATTATCTCTCATATCTAAAAGAAACAGTTCAGACTGAGTACATGTAGGGGATTGAAAGTAGAGTCTTTCCAAATTTTTCCATTTCATAGCTATTACTCATATTTTTGAAATGCAATATATATGATACTTATTAAACTCTCCCAGCTTAAGCACCTATCATGCCTTCATGGTTACATTTTGCATTGCAATGGATGAAACAATAGAGCATCTCCTTTAAAATGAACATTTTCACAGTTTACATGACTATATTGTCATAATGGTTCACTCACTTTGTGTTTTTAAGTGAATTTTTGTTATTTGTTAAGTAACAGAGATAATATAAAATGAAAAAATGAAGTGTATTTTTTCACTTAGGCTTCAATTTAAATCATTTAATTTTGTTAATTAGTTTGACTTAAATTATTATTTAAAAATAGTTGTAGTTTCCATAGACACTGACCCAAAGCAGGTGTTTCTATATTTTCCTGAATAAAAACTTTAGAGGAAAATATTTCACAAAATCTATCATTAATAAATGTAATTTCTTAATTTCTCCAAAAAGATATTTTGTTTGAGTTACTTTAATTTCTATAAAAGCTTTGCTAGCCTGTTTCAGGGTAAAACATTTGCTCTCCTATACTGCCACCTGGTGTACATTTTATATATTACTTGTGACTGAAAGTGAACCTCAAAGTGAAGGAATTTCTCTTTAAATACATTAGAATAGTAAAACACATTTCGCCTTTATTTCCAAGGAATCTAAATATAAGACAGTTATAAACAACATTCTTTATCCTTTAGGTCTAAGGTATAATTTTGTACTCTCCCAGAAATTTGTTTTTGAATATTTAAAGTAATTTTTGTCTTGCTTTTTCACTCTGTTCATTATTCTTGTTTTCACACATCTCAGATTTCTTTTTATTCCAAACATTTTTTTTTCTTTCCTAGTGTGCCATACTATTTTATCAGTCTCAGAGGGGTAAGCAGAGAGTCTAAGACAGATTCCATGTGACATATTGGTCACCTGTACAACTTTAATCATATGTCTTAAAAATAAAAATGATCATGTTATATACTTGTGATTGCTTATTTTACACATGGATGAAGAAATAGACATAAAGAAATTAAATGAATCATCCAGCTAATTCACCATATGCAGAGTTAGGCTTAACACTTATACATGCATCCAATAATTTTTCCTCATTTTAATACTGATATTCAACTCATTTGCACAGCTCTATAACCATTTTGCATGCATGAGAAACTTTTTTATCTAGCTTGTTTATTTTTTATCTATATATTTTTAATAGTTGTTGGAGAATTTTGTATGTCCCATTTTAATTAATTTCATCCCCTCCAACTTCTTCCAGATCCATCTCTTCTTCCCTAAAAGAATCTCATCAAGTCAAATTCGCACCACGCAAAAATTATTGGTTATGGCCTTCAACTGGAGCATGGCCAACTTACTATCATAGAAAAGTGAATCTTCCTTCTCTAGCTGTTGTCAATTGTTGATAGTTTCTGTGCTGAAAGTCAGATTTCATGCCCAGCTCACTTTCCACACTGGTATTTGATCTGGCTTAGTCTTCTACTGACTTTGATTGTTTTTACACCACTGTGAGAGTTCCTAAGTGAGCTATCCTGCTGTGTCTGGAAGACACTGTTTCCTTGAAATCATGTACTGTCCTTGGATCTTACATTTTTTTCTGCCTCTTTTCCCACAATGGTTCCTGAACCTTCTGAGGAAGAAGGTGTGATATAGATGCTTCATTAGGGAGATGAACCTTTCTTATTCTCTAATTATCTATACATTGGTGAGTTTGGCTCTTTCCGTTGATCATTGTTGAATGCAAATAGGAATTTCTTTGATGGGGGGCTGAGAAAAGTATCAACCCACAGGTATAATTCTAAGTTGTTTGGATTTATTTAAAACTATATCCATTTAGCAAAGTAGTAATAATAGTTTTTCCACTAGAGGATATCAGGTACGAGTTTATTCATATGGTGCCAGCCTTTGATCCAATCAGAAAGCCACTGGATATGTCTGTGATGTGTGTGCTACTATTGCACAGATAGTCATGTATTTCCAGATAAATTATTATTTGTATTTTAAAGGGCACTCTTCACTAGAAACCTAACGTTGGACTTTGAACATGCTAGATATGTCCTCTTCCACTGGAACAGCCCTTGCATGAGATAACTAGTTGGATGCAGCCATTTCCTTTTGTCTTTGCACCACTGTGACCAAATACTTGGCAGAAACAAGTTATGGGAGGAAAATTTATTTTCACTCACAGTATTGGAGGGATTTCAGTCCAGCATCATGAGAAAGGCAGAAAAGTGTGACCTTGGCTGTGTGGAAATAAGTGTGAGTCAGAGTAGCCCTAACACTCTAATGGACCAGGAAGCAGAGAAACCAGGTTGGAAGGAGGCAGGTATGACATGAGAAGGTCTTTTTTCTGTTGCCCTATTTAGCCTCCTGTGCACAACTCCGACATTATCTACAGAGTTTAAGAAAGTGCTCCAGGCTGCGGACCAAGTACATAAACCATATTGCTGTGGGTGAAATTTCAAAATCAAAATTTGCCTTTATTCTCTAAAGACTTGTGACCATTGTATATCACAAAATTAGTCAAACTCTAAGCGTTGTCTAAAATCTTAACCATGTTAAAATGGTTCAAAGTTTAATGTTCAAAGTCTCTATCAATAAAATAAAAAAACAGTTTATCATAGATCAGATTAAATAGCCCCATTTCTGAAGAAGAGCAGGGGCATAGGAACGAATGACTAGACCAAGTCAAGAGTGAAACCTCAAAAAGCCAACCTTAAATTTTGTAGCCAAATGTCCAGCGCTTGCAAAATAATGTAGCATAGTCTGGGCTCCCATAGGCCTGGCAAACTGTAGGACACATGGACTATCTCTTGTGTTGGATCTAGTTGTTACTTGCAGCTTACTGTATAGATGTCCCATTTCCAGCATCCTCAAGTATCTCTGTAGTAACTTAATCTACACCTTCAAAGCTTCATGCATCTCCTACTCAGATCCCCTTGCAATCAGTCTTGTAACATTGTCTAGTCATGTTTCCCACACTTTTTGTAGAGCAAATGGTCAGGATCCCTTAACACTGTACTGTTGAATTTCATATGCCTGCAAAATCAAGACCATGTGAACACACTGCTGAGTTTGATAGCCAGCTCAAGAAATAAATGGATCCCGATGATCAATGGAAGTAGGTGCCTCTAAACATCTGTGTTGTATGGTTTAACATAGGAAAGCAATTTTTAGGTGATACATTTCTGCTTTTTTCAAGAAGGGTACCTTGTTACTTTATTTGAGTGGAAGTCCTTCCAATGTGAGTGCAGTTTTTGTTTTTCTTACCTTGGAATCTTAGGTGAATAAGGGGTCTCCTTCCTATCACCTCTGTATAAGGGACACAACATGGCCAATCTATTGACATTTAAAGCTGTTTAATCTACTGTAGTTTTGTCTGTAACTCAATTTATCATGCTCCCATGCCTAATACATTCACATGTTATTGTTTATGTGTCCCTGTGAATCTGGTTAAACATGATCATCAATAAAACCTTCACAGCAATAATACTGTGATTATACCTCAGTGAGTATGTTTTATATAACATGCAAAGCATATCAGCATGGATTTGGCTTACAGCACTACATGAGAGGAGCGTTTTTATACATGCTTATTAGTTTTGAGATGTAGGAGCAGAATGACGAGAGATTTAAGGCCATTCTCTACTTGGTTACTAGACAAGTTAAAGCTACATGTCTTCTCACTGTCAAACAAACAAACAAACAAACAAAAACAAAGGCATACAATGAATGTAATGTTGTGTTGAAATATCTAGCATCTAATTAATTAGACCATTACTTTTTAATTCAACCTTTTTCAAATTTTCAGGGCATGGACATAATATAATCATATTATGTGCCAGAATTTAATATGAGTGCCTTCTATATCAGGACCTAAAAAACTTAAGTCACATTTGAAACTTCATGAATAATCTTTTTTGTCTACTGTTCTTGTCTATCTGTGTTCTGCTCTTCTAAATTTTCACCAGAATTTCCCAGCAAGCTCTATTCACATCACTCAAGGAACTCCAACCATGCATTTTAGGCTTTTCCAGTTTCCTCTCAAAAATCATTTCTCAGTTGCTGTGGTGGTTTGAATAGGAGTGGCCCCCATAGACTCATGTGTTCAAATGATTGGCCCATAAAGAGTGGCACTATTAGGAAGTGTGGCCTTGTTGAAGGAGGTGTGACTTTTTTGGGAGAAAGTATGTGACTGTGGAGGTGGGCTTTGAGGTCTAATATGCTCAAGATAGGCCTCGTGTGGCAGTCACTTCCTGCTGCCTGCAGATCAAGATATAGAACTCCCAGTTCCTTCTCTAGTACCGTCTCCTGCATGTTGCCGTGTTTCCCAAGGCATGATGATAGTGAATAGACCTCTGAACTGTAAGCCAGCCCCAACTAAATGTTTTCCTTTATAAGAGTTGCTAGTCATGGTGTCTCTTCACAGTAATAGAAATTGTAAGACCCTAAGAACCAAATGACAATGTTTAAAATTCATTGATCATCCCTCTTGTGGCCATTTTCTCTATTTGCTACTGTTGTATCACTGTCACTTAATACATCACAGAAGCATCTGATGGGAAATAATAGTTATTTTGGGTCATGAGTGGGGTCCTGTCCCACTGAGAACTTAGGTCACCTCTGAACTGAGGAAAGGTAAGTGAGCAGCTCGCCCATTTTTCAGACTTCCTCTTACCTGGAGACAATCAGGCACATTGGGGAAGTCAAGTCAAGAAGAACTCCTTTATTGTTACGCAGTAGGCTTCTTTTATAGTAAAAAACTCAGAAACCTAGGAGGGGGTGAAAGAACCAACCAATCATTTTAAAGGTCACCCTATACTCATTTTCTTATTTATGAGGTGTTTATGCACTGACATCTCCTGATCTTAGTATCTTATCTCAGCATAAACAACTTGAACTAACTTCCTTTTGGCACCGTCTTTGTAGCTTATGTATGCCCCACAGTCAAGTTTAATTGGTATTTCAGTCTGTTGTGCAAGAGAAGGCAGGGGAGGTTTCCCATCTCTGGTAACAAGAACCTATATGGTGTGACCACAAAGAGAGAAAAGCATGGTGGGTAAGACCTTCTTCTAGTTACCTGTATCCACCAGACAGGCATCACTTCCTGAGGTTTCTACAGCCTTCAGACTACGAGTACAAGTCCTCAGCACATGAGACATATCGGATACAACTAGAATACATCCACAATAATAATATGTCCTTTAAAAAAATACTTTGCTAAAGATATTTTCTTTTTCTGGATGGTAAATCTGAATACCAGGCAATTAAATAATTGCAACATAAATGAGGCAGAGACAAAACTGTCATTTTCTTTCTATGATGATGACAATGATATTCTAAAACTATAGACTCTTTATAGGTGCTCCAGTCATAAAAATCAATGTGATTTATCTTTTTAAAAAAATTTAAATAAAATATATTCTTCTCTCATACCATGTATCCCAACTGGACTTTCCCTCTTTTTATTCCTCCTTGTTACCCCCTCTCCCCCCAGATCCACTCGCTCTCCACTTCCCTTGGAGAAATGGAAAGAGCAGGCCTCCAAGAGATGATAGTCAAACAGGGCAAAACTAGATACAATAAGACAAGGAAATGCCCTCTATATCGAGACTGGACAAGGCAACTCAATAGGAAGAAAGGGGTCCCAAGAGCAGGCGAAAGAGTCAGACATAAACCTGCTAACACTGCTAGAGGTCTCACAAAAATGCCAAACTACCAGGAATAACATATGCAGAGGAGATGGCGGAGACCCATGCAGGGCCCATGCTTGCTGCTTCAGTCTCTATGAAACCATTTTTTTCTTTTGATTTAAGCACTTACCTTTCTTTAAACTTTAACAACTCAGCACTCAGCATTTGTATTTTGCTGTTCATTGTCATAAAACCTTGAAGTTGAAATATAAGATCTTCTGCTGTTAAGAAACAAATAATGCAGTTTTACAGTATTCTCGCCTTTGAATTTCCCAAGAGACAATTCTTTCCTAACGAAGACTGTGGCTGGAAGTTTTCTCAGGCCCCTCCCGGCCCCAGAGTCCCACATCCCTCCAGTCATGCCTGGCCCTGCAGTCCCTCAGCTGCTTATAAAATAATCATTCATTCAGAAGTTTAATATTAATTATCAACTGTATGGCCGATGACAGGCCTCTTGCTAGCTAACTCTTATCATTTAACTCAACCCAGAGCTATTAATCTATGTATCACCACATGTCCTATGGCTTTACCTGCATCCCATTACATGTTGCTTCTAGGATGGTAGTCTGGCATCTCCTCCACTCTGCCTTTTGCTTTCCTGTGTCTCTCCTTGGATTTCCTGCCTGCCCCTAAACTGTCTTGTCATACACCAAAGCAGCTTATTTATTAACCAATTGGAACAACTTACATTCACAGCGTACAGAAAGACATCCCCCAACAAGAGACAATTCTTCTATATGTGCTTATACTTGTGAGATATCCCCCCTCCCTGTCTGTCTCTCCCTCTCCCTCTAACTCTCCTTCTTCCTCATGTCTACTGATACACATTCTAAAAGGTGCTTTCTTCTGTACTGCAGTGGAGAGATTTTATTACTGTACCTTAATTCTACTGCTGATTATATACTTTCATTCAAACCTACTTGTCCTTTTAGAAATCTCTTTTCACTTCAGGATTAATTAACCAAACTGTTTGAATGTTGTTCAAACACAGGTAACACAGGGGAGTATCAAAATGTCAAAATTGAATAAATATTCATCTCCCAGGGCCTATTCCTTTGTTTAATTTTTCTACTTCTAATAGTAATTTGCTTAACCTATTCACCCAAATTTAGGACTCCAAGTCTGTCATGACATTTCATTCTTTGCTATGTTTTTTCCAATCATCAATCATCAATTTCTATGTTTAAAAGTTTACCATGTATGTTTGCAATCAGCCAGTCTCCCAACATTATGTACTTTGCACTAACCATTTCTTAGCCTAACCTTTTCATAATTTAAAAGAAGAGATATAACTTTGTGTGAGATCCTTTTCCATTCTTTTCTTTTCTATCCTTATATACCTTTCATTATATGTTGGAATGAAAGATATTAGAAAAGAAAAACTCAATATTTTAGGGGCCAAACATTTTGGTGGTGTCCCAAAATCCTTCATCATACAAACATAAAGTTCATTCCTTTTACAAGAGAGTGATCTACCATACATTTCAATTATGAATGATAAAATGATTTAGTATATTTGTATATTATAAATTTTACCTCTTCATATCCAAAAGCTATCCAGTGTCTTTACTTCAAACCTGTAACTGTGGTTTGTACATTAATGCATTCACCATGCAGCTTAAAAGATGCTTTGTACTCAGCTTGGGTCACTCTTCCCTGATTTGTTAGTGTTGACTACATTATCTACCATGATCCACTATGTGCAATGATAGCATTTATCTTCACCTGTATTTATCTCATTTCTGATGCTAATAAACTAGTATACTCAAGAAATTGTACTTTACAACGTAAGTATGTATGCCAAGCCTAGTACATAGTCGAATCTTCCATCAATAAAGTATTATATACCATAGTTAAGAATGATTTAGAAGTGACTTGTTTTGTTTATTAAATATTTGAAAATTTTAAATATAAAGGTTTTTTTTTAATTTAATTATACTTTGACTTGAATTTGCTTGACCACAAATTCCATAAAAATTGGTATTAAACTATACATTTCTACTAAAAACTCCATAATACTCAGCTCATTTGACCTATAAGACATTTGGGGCAGTCTACCTATGGTATTTAGAACAGGTATAGTAAAATAAAGTACTATCACATTTTTCTGTTACTACTTTTATTATGTATCTTCTGATGGAATAAAAATGCTGAAATCAATAGGTAAAAAGTCCTTTCCTGTATGAGCAGAAAGCTTGCTTTGAAGTAGGGAGCTATGTTATCTGTACAATGAGAATGAAAATATAGGGGAGATAACATTGACCTTGGTAAAATGTTGGCACTTAGAAATGGAATTTGAAGGGCCTGGAGAAAAGGCACAGTAATTAAGAGACTGTATTGTTTTTTCAGAGGAATAGGTACTGGCCTAATACCCTTATCAGGTATTTTATCAGGTAGTTTATCATCAAGTAGGAGTGCAGTTCCAGGGATCCAATACCTTTGACTGCCTCAGACACATGCACACACCATTGTGTACAGAAAATACATATAATGAAACATTACTCACAAAACTGGACTAGAGTCATAGGAATAAAACTCAATGATAAAGTGCTTACCTGTCAAGTATAAATACCTAAATTGACAGCAGGGACAATGAATATGTGAGGGGAAAAAAAAAAAACTTCTAAAAGTAAAATAAATTAAAAAGGGGGTGGGGGGCTTGAGAAATGTGTTACTATTGTTTTGTATGACCATTGAATTTAATGAGAAATAACAGTTATTTCAGGTTTTAATTCACCATAATTGGTATATTTCTACATTTTAGAATACATCAAATTATGCATCTCTCAGAAATATGCCATTTCTTTGACTTTGCCCCATTTTAACCTTAGCACAGAACTCCTACCTGGCTATGATGGGAATTAATTCAGCTGTACTCTGCTCAGTCACCCTTCTTGTGTCCAGCTGCTTCAACGAAATGATCAGTTTTGCGTGTAAGCTAAATAATGAAAAGAACCTACTTCAGTTATTTTTGGCTCATTGACATATAATGCAGCTAATTTGATTGATCACAGAAAGTAATTAGCTAACACAGCTCTAACATTCTACTTACATAAGTTCCTGCCAATTTGGTTATGTCAGCAACAGCAATCAATATTTCTTTCAATATAGAACATTTTAATATTGTTTTTACAACTAAAAAAATGATCCAATAATCATCTATTACTTAAATTTTCAAGATGGGGTATATATACATTCCAAAGTAGTTGTTAGTAAACTGATAATTCACATGGCTCATAGAAAAAAAACTTTCTATTTTCAGAACATTTATAACTAGCTAAATGTGACTATGAATATGACTTTTCTTTTTCTTTTCTTTTCTTTTCCTTTTTTTGGTTTTTCCGAGACAGGGTTTCTCTGTGTAGCTTTGAGCCTTTCCTGGAACTCACTTGGTAGCCCAGGCTGGCCTCAAACGCACAGAGATCCACCTGGCTCTACCTCTCAAGTGCTGGGATTAAAGGCGTGCGCCACCACCACCTGGCGAATATGACTTTTAAGTATATTAATACATACACTCTGTTACAGAGAATTTTCTTAGAGATACTTAAATCCTGTGTGACCCACTGCCCTCTGAAATTCCATGGGGAATCTCCTTAAATCTAATTAACTCTACTGTAGGGCACAGTTTGTATTTTGTACTCATAATTTTTTCCATATGTAACCATTATTTTTCTCCAAAACTTATTATTTGCCATTGGTTACACTTGTATTTTAAATAAAATTATAAATCAAGCTTTTACTGATTGTGCATCATGAATGTATTCATTTAAAACAATTCTTTGGCATACATATAATTTTAGCATTTATTAAAAACAAGGTAGATTTGCATATAAATTAAATTAAATCTGCATAGTAGTTAAGTACATGAACTTATGAATTTTTATAAAAAGAATTAAATCTTGGCTGAATATTAAAACTTTTTTTTAATAAAAGTTTTTATGCTTTTTCAAAGTTCATCAACATTTTCATTTTGTTATCCATGCTGAGAATTACACTTTATATAACTAACTGCATAACATAAGATAGAAGATGTATGCTTCAGACTATTTCAGATACTGTTAGAAATTCTAACCTCAAAAAATAATTTATGATTTTTTTATGATATGATGTTTTGTGATACTCAAGTCAGCAACTTAAATAGCAGTTTTGACAATCCTATGTCATAACATAATGTAATCAAAAGATACAGTGGTTTCAGACCCATGTGCTGGGTCTTGTGTTGGCAATTGATGGCAGAAGAATATTAAAGAAAGTTTTTTTTTCTCTAAATCATCCTGCCTACTACATAACAAAAATATCTTAATATGTGTAGTAAAAGAACTGTAAAATGCTTAGCATATAGCAGAATAGCTTGCAATCTGAGCTGGTGTTACCACAGTGTCTTTGGTGTTACACGGTGTTATATGCATACACAATGCAAAGTGTGTGTGTTGGGAGTTCAGAACTAAATATGCAATGAGGTTGTGTGATACAGATGGGTGAGTACTGGTGCAAGTGCCTTGGATTCATTCTGCATTTGATTTTGAGTGATTTCACTTTTTGCTTGTCTGTGTGTTTAAAGAGCTTTAGTTACAACCAGATTTTCCACATTCAGTTGCATGACCCCATCTGGGGTTACAGTCCAAAGTTTAAAAATCTGTGATTTAGAGAAAGATGCTGAATCAAATGATCACTAAAGTTAGCTATTCTTTGTATGGAACATATCCATTCCTAACATCTTGCATTTCAAATAAAAAGTTACATTAACTGTATAGCTCAATGTAGTCTGCATCCAAAACAGCTGGGGAAAGGAATAATTAATTTCCTTATTGGGAAGATTCATTCAGATTTTTCTTTTCTGAGGTATTCTAAAACAAAGAGTCTTCCTAAAATAATAATATCAATAAGACAAAATGTAATAGGCTGCATTTGATCACGTTTCCACTTATTGATATGTATATACTATGAGATGAAATTAAACTCCGCATATGTAATAAAAAGTGGTCTATGAGATTTTTGTCTGTACATGCCAATGAACATTTAGTTCTACAAAAAGAATTTGTTATTATAAGTTTCCTCATTACTTTGTACATTTACATCCTTGTGATACCCCAGGTTAACTGAATTTCTTCTTACTAGCCCAAATGATCCTTCACTTTAAATTTGACTTTAGTATATATTTAGAGTAATAGGTACTAGTGCCAACCACTCATACCATAATTAAGACAAAAAACTTGAGCATTTCTAACTAGCCCTGTTCCACTCCTTTACATAACTATCCGGACCTCTAGTTCTTTTCCTTGTAACTTTAAGATTTACTTATTTTTCTTATTCTTATACAGAAATAATGCTTAAGGAGGTTTCCTGCTGATGTTTTGTCACTCCTTTCCTATGATCTCATGCCTTCCTTCTCTCACATCATGTATGTTTGAGCAACTTGAAGCACAAATTGGAGGATGACTTTTTTGTAATGTTTCACCCATGCTCATTGGTCGTGACCTGAAGGAGCTAACATTGTCAGGGCAAGGAAACAGACATGAAAGTCAACAAATAAAGGAAACCGAAGCTGTCAGCTGCCAGAACATTTTTTCAGTGTTTAGGCACATGCATCATGTAGGGCATCATCTGGCCCCATAACAGACAGGTGAGCACATGACAGTTACATGTTTTGGGTTGTCGTCTTTTATTTTCCAGTCAGTGGATAAAAAGGAAAAGTTACAAATTAGAAATGCTTATGGCTCATAAATTTTCTTTCCTTTATTCAGGTGTACCTTATTAGTGTAAGATATTGGTCTTTTCCCTGGAGAATGGAAGAAGATGTGCAAAGTACCATTCTCACTGAGAATTAGGAAGGTAGGTGAAAGGCAATTGTCTCTGGAGGATGGAAGCAACAATAAAATGGGAGTCTGAGGATCAAAAAAGATCCAACTTTGACAGCCCCAATATTCTTGTTTCCATTTCCCAATAAACCCCATTTTTACAACAGTAAAGTATTTGCCAGTGGGAAAATAAATAACACAACCCTGTTATCTCAATTTTGTGTTCCTGAGGATGGCCACATATTTAAAATTGAAATAGAGAAATAATCAGGGCACGAGGAAAAGCAATATGTACAGCTAAGTAGTCCTAGACTACGCATGGCCTTGTTGATCATTTTCTTGTGTTCTGGGTCTCAAGGAGTTAAGTTATTATTATGCTTTTACATGAAGGACTCAACCTGACTTCTATAAGATAATTATTTCTTCTCTGTCTAGGAACCATGGCCATCAAATATAAGTGTCCTCATCTCAGAGGACTTACCTGGACTCTGCTATTTCTGGAATCCAAGATTAATGAACACGTAGAAGACTTAATGATCTTTATGCCTACAGGATTTTAGACAGACACTCACTGAGTGAATATCATGATTATAAAGAGCCAGGCAGGAGTCTGATCCTGATTAAAGGAGAAAGACTCCAAATGAAAGGCATATCAGATTTCCTTAATGCTCTCAGCTAGGGTAGGTGCCCCAGGGAGAAAGAGATGGTTCATAGGACAAGCAACAACAATTTTTGACCTGGGAGATTGCTTCACTCACAGGTATTTATTTTTTCAGTTTAGTCAGTAAGAAATCAATGACACATCATTCAGATAATAGACATTAGACATTTAAGACTTTAAATCGAGCTGAAATAGATAGAGCTGGAGAATTTATTTTGGATGCCTGTAGATAACACATCTATAAAAATATAACAGCAAGAAACAAGGCACACAGAGAAAACACTGAACAGAAGTAACAAAACAAGTGTCACTGCTTATTTATTAAGAGGTAGAAATAAACAGTTCATTAGTAGACTGTCAAGAATATTCATAGTTCTGACATTTAAACCTATTCACATTTTTCCTTTAATATGCATTTATAGATACCATGCTATCTCCCACACATGTTTTTAGTTGTAACAAATACATTAATGATTGCCAGAGAATTAAAACTCACCACATGTAACCATTAGTGCAATCTCAGAACATTGTCTTCAATAACTATATCAAAGTTTATCAACAAGCATTGCTTGCACAGCTGTTCTACAGATATTATGAAGCTGTTTATCTTCTTAACACAACTTTCCTTGGGCTTCAAAATTTAGAGCACTCACTAACAACCTCAGTCATTGGGATCTTCCTTTAACTTCAAGTTTAAATTAAGGAGCCTTTAATATTATTTTTTCACATTGATATTTGAAACATCAATTGTTATTTAATTTACAATGATTAATGTAATTGGTTAGTTTGCCTGATTTACCATGTATTCTTTCTTTCATTATTTTTGTGTGTGTGTATGTCAGTGGTATTGAAAAAATTCTTTTTTTCTTTCTTTTACTTTTGAGATTGTAATGTAATTAGGTCATTTCTCCCTTCCCTTTCCTCCCTCCAGTCCATCCCACATACCTTTTCATATCCCTGCTTTCTTTCTTTCAATGTCATTGCATCTTTTTTTTTTTCATTAATTGTAGTTACATTTGTATATGTATGTGTGCATGTATGTGAGGGTGTGTGTATGTGTGTGTATTCCTAAATATAACCTGCTTAGTCTGTATAATGTTATTTGTATATATGTTTTCAAGACTGACCCCTTAGTACTGGATAACCAACTGACATACTCTTTCCCAGAGAACATCAGTTTTTCCATTCTCAGCATTCCTTTGTTACTGTAGTTCTTAGAGTATTAAGGCCGGCGTAGGAGGCTTGCTAAGGAGAAGCTAAGGCCAGCCCGGGGACTAGCTACAAACAGTGGCAGTGGGCCCATGGAGGCAGTGACTGCTGTTCCGAGTTGCAGGCTTCTTCTCATCCTGTTGGTGACTGTGGTGATGCTGCTACCCAGGATGAAAGATTTACTACTGATTGTTCAGAGAAGAATTGCCAGGACCATCGTGTTACAAGAAAGCATCAACAAAGGTCAGTTTGGAAAAGTTTGGCAAGACAACTGGTGGGGAGAAATTGCTGTGAAGATTTTCTCTTCTAGGGAAGAATGTTCATAGTTCTGAGAGACAGACATTTATTAGACTGTGATTACTCCAAACCACAGAGGAGGCACACACACAAAAAAATTGTCTACAGGGAATCATGACCAAGTCTAACAGCAACTTTGAAATCTTCAAAAGGATGATGGGGCCCAACAAAGATGAATTCATGTGGACTATGGTAAAGCCATTAGTGCCACAGAAAGATCAACTTTGGACTACAAACTGCTCAGGACAATTTCAAGATGACTGGCTGAGATGATGCAGCCTGACAGACTACTTAAACAAGGACTTGAAACAAGCCCTGCACTTTCTCACTATGCAGCGGCGGGACAAATAATACAGGACTTGACAATTAACCCCAAAATTTCCTTTTCAGGATTCCCTAAAGATGTCTTCACTCCCAGAAAGCAGGAAATAATTTTAAGAAAATGACGCCCATATTCTCAAGAGGTGGGGTGGGTGTGTTTTGATCCTTCAATAGCTTATGGACAATTGTTATTGTTTATGATGGTTGGTTACAAGTTGTTCATTGTAAATAGTCAGGAATAAAGCTGAACAAGGAGATTAAATTCAGAGGTATTGTTTAAAAAAGAAAAAGGAGAATATAGATATGAAGTAGATCACTGAATCTACCCTGAGGAAAAAAAAATAAAGAAATAATAAATGGGTAGATAATTGAATCTACTCTAAAAAGAAAAAGGGGGAAGATATAAAAATGACAAAAGGTAGATTACTGAATCTATTATGAAAAGAAAAAAATATTTTTAAAAAGGAACTATTTGTTTTACATAGGATAAGTAATGAAAATTTTTGGTCTGAGTTTATCAAATGTAATTGGACTGGAAATTGTTATATATAATGGAGTTTTTTGCCTGAATCTGTCAAATGTTCATTGACTAGACATCATTAATGTAATCTTGACTGTGTATATTGTATATACTTATTGGATATGATTTTTCTTATATTAGTTATAAGCTTTTTTAAATTTTAGACAAAAACAGGGGAAATGTGGTGGTATTGTGTTCCCTGAAATATTGTGCATGCAAATAAGTTTATCTGGGGTCAGAGAACAGGACGGCCACAATATTAAACACAGAGGATAGGCAGTTGGTAGCACATGCCTTTAATCCTAGCATTCCAGAAACAGAAATTCTTCTGGATCTCTGTGAGTTCACAGCCACATTGGAAACAGCCAGGCAAGGTGACTCACACCTTTAATCCCAGGGAGTGATGGCAGAAAGTAGAAAGATATATAAGGCATGAAGACCAGAAACTAGAAGCATTTGGCTGGTTAAGCTTTTTGGCTTGGGAGCAGCAGTTCGGCTGAGACCCATTCGGATAAAGACACAGCAGCTTCCACTCTGAGGAAACAGAATCAGCTGAGGAACTGGTTAGATGAGGTAGTTGTGGCTTGTTCTACTTCTCTGATATTCCAGCATTCACCTCAATACCTGGGTCAGCTTTGATTTTGTTAATAAGTATCTTTAAGATTCCTGCTATATCATTCAGTTCTGAAAACAAGCATTGAGTGAAGTTTGCCTTTTGGAGCAGTTTTGAAGTGCACAAGTAAAGTTTCCATTTTGAATTTGAATTCCAGCTGTGTGAATACAGCCTCCCCCCCTTTTTTTCATTTGGTGAATAGCAGCATTGGCAGTTTAAGTCCATCTGGAATACCTCAAGCATTTAACTTATTACCAGGCTTGGCATATGAATTCTCAGACTATCAGTGAAGCAGAAATTTAAAAGAAATTAGATAAGTGGACTTTAATAGAAGACCATGTGTATTAGAAATACTGAAAAGACCTTCCTGGTTTTTGTTGTTCAGTAGTGTCTGTCTATCTGATTCCAGATTATTATAAATAAGCTTTGCTATAACTTTGTAATACAGTTGAAGACTAGGACAAACATAAAAATTTCCATGGCCAGAAGAGGGCGACCTTGTAAAAACTATTTGAGGCAAGAATTTACAAGAAGTTTTATGTCTGTGTTAAGTTCAATTTAAAGAACATATTAGCGTTCCTGAAGTTACTTCTTTCCCTAATTAGATGACTACGTTGTAAAATACATTTCAGGCAATGAAATACAGCTTTTCATTAACACATGCACATACACATACACACATATATGCTGGTTTTGTGTGTATAAATACATATATACATAAAAATAAACTCATTATATATGTATTTGGAAAGAGAGAGTGTGTTGATAAATGAAAAATGTAATACTAAATTTTGATCATGGATAAAAACTAAAACAAGATAATTAAATACAGATCCTTATTAATAAATGTTTTCTTATTTTAATACCATTATTAATTATTTTAAATTAACTGACCTAAATTTAAGTCCCTTATATTATTGATACTTTGAAAAGCGTATCTAAAAGTGACACAATTATACACAGAAAGAACAAGGTTTTCATTATTAGTCATAAATCATTAATCAATTCTGTTGTAAACAAAATAATATAATACAGTCTCTCTCATATACACACAGAAAGACACACGTTTATGTAAATGTATTATGTGTATAGACTTATATTGTATAATAAAACCATCCATCTTTGCCTATCTTGCCAGTTATAAAATTCATGCAAGAGTCACAGATGGGACACTAATTATACCACCTGGAGGGTTTCACTTGATGAATTTGTGACATGATATGAAGAGAAGTTTGTCACAGACTATTATTAATTTTTCTCCTAATCAATTCATAAAACCAAGTAATTGGCATGTGTTTCACATTGAATGCCAACAGTAGCTCTTACATACTTCTCTAGTTTCCTCCAATTGTACTTTCAACTTATTGAAACAAATAATGACGTTGTCAATAATAATATCACTTGTTGCCCTACATACATGAGCCATGGAATGGTAACCATATAGTTCTTTACCTAAATTATCAAATGCATCAGTTTTTGCTTTCTGTTTCAGCAATAGCAGGTTACATCCTTTTAATCTCAATTGTTAACTAGAGGTCAAGCAAATCTTGCTATCATGGGGGCTAGAAAGATAGCTCAGTGGATCAAGAACTTTGCCATGTAAATGTAAGGCCCTGAGTTCAAATCCCTATGCAATATAAAGTGGTAGTTTATGTGTTGAATCCATGAGCACCTGTGGTGTGATGGGAGAGAAGCAGAGACAAGAAAATCCTTGGAAGCTTATTGTCCAGCTATTCCGGAGTGTGCATCAGCACACAACAAAAAGGCTCTGCATTTGGATTTAAATGTGCAATGCTTCTCTTATGCTCACATAAACTGAGACTTGTTCCCCAGGCAACGGCATTTGGTGGAACGTTCTGGAACCTGTAAGCTGTAGCCTTTATATGAGGAAGTGTGTGGGGGAAGTGGGAAACTTCCCTTTCACTCTCTGCTTCCTAAGTGCTTAAGTAATGCAGCCAATGACCCTCCTGAAACCATGCCTCCCTTCTGCCTACATGTCTTCCCTATCATGATATATCTGCACAGGGCTTTATAAGCAAACATAAACTATTTCTCTCGCTCCATTAAGGTGTTTTGTTAAAGCAGTTTTTCACAGCAACAGCAAAGTAACTTTAAACATCCTGTCTCAAGGTGAAAACTGAGGAACAGTCAAGACAGGTTGTCTTCTGATCTGCACATACCAGCTGTGACACGTGTTCACCCACATTCAACCATCACACACAAAAAAGGAAAGAAAGAATGAAAAGCTTGTTTCCATGATCATACTTCATTGCTGTGGATATCGCTCTGTACAAATAAAATGCTGTTTGGCCAGTGGCTAGGCAGGAAGTATAGGCGGGACAAGAGAGAAGAGGATTCTGGGAAGTAGAAGGCTGGAGGGAGACACTGCCAGCTGCTGCCATGAGAAGCAACATGTAAAGACACTGGTAAGCCACAAGCCATGTGGCAAAGTATAGATAAGCAGAAATGGGTTAATTTAAGATAGAAGAAGTAGATAACAAGAAGCCTGCCACAGCCATACAGTTTCTAAACAATGTAAGTTTCTGTGTGCTTTCTTGGTTGGGTCTGAGCGACTGTGGGACTGGCAGGTAAGAGAGATTTGTCCTGACTGGGCCAGGCAGGAAAACTCTAGCTACACTTCATTATAGTTATCCAAAATGGAAAAAGCAGAGAGTGCCTTTCTGCTTATAGTACAGGAGTCCTTTCAGTATTTGCTAAAGAAAACTGTTTCAAAATTTGTAAAATAAAACTGATTAAAACCCATGTTGTTCTGGAGTCCCACACCATGCTTCCTTCTTTCTATATTCCTGCTCAATATAGAGAGAAGCTCACTGCTGAATACGTACATAGCTCTCTGGCGTTGAGAGTGGGTTTACTTTATTGCAGTTTAATACACTGTTCATTGATTCATCTTAATATAAATATCTTTGCATAATTAAAACATTTAAAGTTATTATAGATGTGATTTATGTATTTTCTATTATTAAATGTTATTGAATGTTTACATTCAATGGCTCTTTATTTTCAATGTCACACACATGTATTTTGAAGTAAATTAAAAAGTTATGTGAAAAGCACATAATAAAAAAGAAATAAATAATATAGTAAAATGATTTTCTACCTCACTAAAATAAATACATTTGTCTGGAGAGAGGAGAGACTGTTAGAGAATACAGGCTGAGGGACACCATTGGTATAAGGTTACCATGTGGAAAACCTACAGAGGTGTATGAGTTAGACATCAATGTATTAAAAGTATAAAATCATATATATATATATATATATATGACATTGACTTACCATATTGTTTCAGTTATCAACTGAAATTTACAGAATTCTAAAGCCATCTTTAAGATATAAATTGGAAAGTGAACATAGAGGTATTCACAGTGTTTTATATACCTAGCTTGTGGCTTAAATGTAATTCAATACAATTAAGAGTGTATACTTTTAAAACATTCCCTTTGTTTTTTGTGATCATCTCTAAAATTTCTATATAAAATTGTATTTGTGTTATATTTTTTCAGTTTTAAATTTTACTTCATTTTATATTTATAGATGTTTTGCCTGCACAAATGTCTACTCTAGCATGTGTGCACAGTGCCAATGGAGGGAAATGCCAGAAGAGGGCAGCAGATCCCTTGGGACCGAAGTTGGCTATTAGCCACCTGGGAATCTGAGGACCTCTACAAGAGCAGCCAGTGTGCGCTTAAATGATGAGCTTCAGCTTCTGCTTGTATTTTAAAGACCCTCTCACATATGTCCACATTGAAAGTTCATGGGAAAGCATCTGCAGAGAGGAATTACATATCTTTTTACACACTTGGTTTTTGAAAATAAGAATCAACAATTCAGAAGCTGGAAAGAACAGAGTTTTGGTCATTCTGTTGGAGAATGACATATGCATTGCAATTTCAAAAAAAAATCCTTTTTTTTTTTTTTTTTGGTCTTTAGGTATATTAAAACGTTGATCAAAAAATGTAACTCGGGTTGGGATTTAGCTCAGTGGTAGAGCGCTTGCCAGGCAAGCACAAGGCCCTGGGTTCGATCCTCAGCTCAAAAAAAATAAATAAAAAAATAAAAATAAATAAATAACTCTTCTAATTCATGAAATCATTGATTTTTAACATCTTGTTTAATATTTTCAGAAAACAGTACCTGCTGTCTTGTCCTTAAGAACATAACAAGATGTATTATCTCTGTTATAAATATGTACATTAGCATGAATGTCTTATTGGAATCCCTTTGCCACTTCTTTTCAAGGTGGGCTGACATGTATATACTCAAAGCATTTCAGATGCTCAGATATAGGGGCTGACATAAGTTTGAGATTACTCCGTACTAGAGCTGGTATCAGGCTCTCCATGATTGTATAGACTAATCTCATTTAAAAAGCAAAACTGGAACCATAGAGATAGCTCTGCAGGTCAAACACTTACTGCGTCAGTCTGGAGACCCGAGTAGGATCCCCAGAACCCATGTATAAGGTTGGATGCAATAGTGCGCATGCAGAAAAACAGCAACAGCAGGGGAGACCCTGTCTCTGAGCAAGGTGTAGGGTGAGAATATGCTCTTGGAAGTCATCAATATATTAATAGTATAAAGTCATATACAACATTGATTTACCATATAATATTATTTTCAGTTATCAATTGAAATATACAAAATTCTAATACAAAGCAACAGATAACACTTGGTAATGACGATGTCATGGTCTGTTATTCCTTGTTCTCCCTCTCTGTTCTTGATCCTCCTGCTCCCCTAAGCTCGCTTGCCCTTCATTACCCCCAACTCATGTCCAGGTTGTTCATGTAGATCTCATCCATTTCTCTGTCATTGGGTGATCCCTGTGTCTTTCCTATGATCTCGTTTTCTAGGTAGCCTCCCTGGAGTTGTGTAGCAGTATAGTCAGCTTTGTTTTACATCTAGTATCCTCCTATGAGTGAGTACATACCATGTTTGTCCTTCTGAGTCTGGGTTACCTCACAGAGGATGATTTTTTCTAGATCCATCTATTTGCCTGCAAACCTCATGATGTCATTGTTTTTCTCTGCTGAGTAGTATTCCATTGTGTATATGTACCATATTTTCTTTATCCATTCTTCAGTTGAAGGGCATCTAGGTTGTTTCCAGGTTCTGGCTATTACAAACAATGCTGATATGAACATAGCTGAGCAAATGCCCTTGTGGAATGATTGAGCATTCCTTTGGTATATACCCAAGAGTGCTACAGCTGGGTCTTGGGGGGGGGAAGGCCGGGGTTGGATTCCCAATTTTCTAAGGAAGCGCCATATTGATTTCCAAAGTGGCTGTACAAGCTTGCATTCCCACCAGCAGTGGAGGAGAGTTCCCTTTGCTCCACATCCTCTCCAGCATAAGCTGTCTTCTGTGCTTTTGATCTTAGCCATTCTGACAGGTAAAAGGTGGTATCTCACAGTCATTTTGATTTGTATTTCCTGGATAATTAGGGATGTTGGGCAATTCCTTAAATGTCTTTCAGCCATTTGAACTTCCTCTGTGGAGAATTCTCTGTTTGATTCTATAGCCCATTTCTTAATTGGACTGTTGGGCATTTTGATGTCTAATTTCTTGAGTTCTTTATATATTCTGGATATCAGCCCTCTGTCAGATGTGGGGTTGGTGAAGACCTTTTCCCATTCTGTAGGCTCTCGCTTTGTCTTGTTGACCATGTCCTTTGCTCTACAAAAGCTTCTCAGTTTCAGCAGGTCCCATTGATTGATTGTTTCTCTCAGTGTCTGTGCTACTGGTGTTATATTTAGAAAGTGATCTCCGGTGCCAATGCATTCAAGAGTACTTCCTACTTTCTCTACTATCAGGTTCAGAGTAGCTGGATTTATGTTGAGGTCTTTGATCCACTTAGATTTAAGTTTTTTGCACGGTGACAGATATGGATCTATTTGCAGCCTTCTACACATTGACATCCAGTTATGCCAGCACCATTTGTTGAAGATGCTTTCTTTTTTCCATTGTCCATTTTTGGATTCTTTGTCAAAAATTATATGTTCATAGGTGTGCTGGTTAACATCAGGGTCTTCAATTCAATTCCAATGGTCCACATGTTGGTTTTTATGCCAGTACCAAGCTGTTTTTATTACAGTTGCTCTATAGTAGAGCTTAAGGTTGGAGATTGTGATGCCTCCAGAGGTTGTTTTATTGTACAGGATTCTTTTGGCTAACCTGGGATTTTTTGTTTTTCCATATGAAGTTGAGTATTATTCTTTCCAGATCTGTGAAGAATTGTGTTGGTAATTTGATGGGAATTGTGTTGAATCTGTAGATTGCTTTTGGTAAGATCGCCATTTTTACTATGTTAATCCTGCCTATCCATGAGCATGGGATGTCTTTCCATTTTCTGACATCTTCTTCAATTTCTTTTTTCAGGGATTTAAAGTTCTTGTCATATAGGTCCTTCACATGCTTAATCATCATAACCCCAAGCTATTTTATATCATTTGTGGCT
The DNA here is from genome assembly GCF_903995425.1 of Onychomys torridus. Classification (NCBI taxonomy): domain Eukaryota; kingdom Metazoa; phylum Chordata; class Mammalia; order Rodentia; family Cricetidae; genus Onychomys; species Onychomys torridus. The sequence continues at coordinate 83,832,927 of NC_050451.1, read as the reverse complement.
ATTGTAAAGGATGATGTATCTCTGATTTTCTTCTCAGCCTGTTTGTCTACTGTATATAGAAAGGCTACTGATTTTTTTGAGTTGATCTTGTATCCTGCAATGTTGCTGAAGGTTTTTATTAGATGTATGATGTATCAGTTCCTTGGTTGAATTTTTGGGGTCACTCATGTATACTAACATGTCATCTGCAAATAGGGAAAGCTTGACTTCTTCCTTTCCAATTTGTATCCCCTTAATCTCCTTATGTTGTCTTATAGCTCCGGCTAGAATTTCAAGTACTATATTGAATAAGTAGGGGGAGAGGGAACAGCTTTACCTTGTTCCTGATTTTAGTGGTATTGGTTTAAGTTTCTCTTTTTTAATTTGATGTTGGCTGTTGGCTTGCTGAAGATTGCCTTTATTATGTTTAGGTATGTTCCCTGTATTTCTGATTGCTCCAAGACCTTTATCATGACGGGGTGTTGGATTTTGTCAAATGCCTTTTCTGCATCTAGTGAGATGATCATGTGGTTTTTTCCTTTGAGTTTGTTTATATGGTGTATTACATTGATGGACTTTCGTATGTTGAACCACCCCTGCATCCCTGGGATGAAGCCTACTTGATCATGGTGGATAATTGTTTTGATTTGTTCTTGGAGTCTGTTCGCCAGAATTTTATTGAGTATTTTTGCATCAATGTTCATGAGGGAGATCTTAAATTAACCCATTTCTGTTAGTCTATTCTTTACCACATGGCTTGTGGCTTACCAGTGTCTTTACATGTTGCTTCTCATGGCGGCAGCTGGCAGTGTCTCCTCAGCCTTCTACTTCCCAGAATTCTCTTTTCTCTTGTTCCACCTATACTTCCTGCCTGGCCACTGGCCAATCAGAACTTTATTTACACAGAGCGATATCCACAGCAACTAAGAGTAAAAACTGAGAGGAAAGTTTCCACCATTACTGTCTATTTATTCATCCTGGTTAACTATGTATATTTTTCTACTGCCCTTGAATGGTTTGACCAATTCCAGTTGTTTCAGTTCGTTTCTCAAATTAGCTCTTGATAAAGTGATATTTCTGAGCAAATATCTTTTATCTATTTTTAATTGTTCCATTTTTTCATTCTTCAATGTACAGTTTCTTTATCAGCTGAAAGAGTATATCCCTAAAACTCCTGATTTTCTTTAGGAATTGGTTCTATGTGTGGTTTGTATTTCTTTTGTTTCCTGTGCTACATAACTTAGCATAGGAGCATTCATACTATCACTTTAGATTTTAAATCCCTGATAATAACACAGACTTTGACAAGGATAAGCTGGTCATTCTATGAGACATCTCTTGCTTGTAGCTGTCAATATTAAAATGATGTTAAGTCTAATACATGTTCAGAACTCAGGTTCTTTATGTCTTCAGTGTCACTGGAAGGCTCCTTACCCTAAAGTCAGAAGTAGAGAATAGTTTCTGTTATCAAAGGCAGAGAACGCACATCCTAGAGAGCACAGCAAAACAAAAAAGAATATAAAATATTCTGATTTTTAAGTTATCCCACATACAAGTCTTCTCAAAGCTCACATACTACCAGCAATTACTGGCACATGACTATACACAGCTACTATTGATTGTGTCGTGTAAGCCAGAGTTTACAGTGCTAGATTTAACATTTGGGTTTTTTTTCCTTTGTTTTTACATTTACTTTTATGTGTATGAATGTTTTGCCTGCATCATGCCTCATATCCACAGAGGCCTGAAGAAAGCATCAGATCTGGGACTGAAGTCAAAGGCAGCTGTGAACCACCACATAGGCACTGGAAAACATAGTTGGTCCTAGAAAGCAAACTTAAGTTCTCTGGAATAGCAGCCAGTGAGCCAATCACTTATTTTTTACTAGGGAGAAAGGATTGGTTTTTAAAGAAAATGTTTCTGGTTTCTAATCAGCCAGTTCAGTTTTTGTAATAAAGAACAATGGAAAATGAAACAAAAACCAATAAATCTTTTGTGTGCAGTAACCTGTGGTATTGTGATATTGTGCGCCCTAATAAATTCATCTGGGGTCAGAAAACAGAACAGCCATAATATTAAACATAGAGGATAGGCAGTGGTAGCACACGCCTTTAATCCTGGCATTCCAGAGGCAGAAATCCATCTATTCAAGGATACAGCCAAGCAGGGTGACTCAAGCCTTTAATCCCAAGGAGTGATGGTAGAAAACAGAAAGGTATATAAGGCGTGAGGACCAGAAACTAGAAGCATTTGGCTGGTTAAGCTTTTAGACTTTGGAGCAGCAGTTCAGCTGAGATTCGTTGAGATAAGGACTCAGAGGCTTCCAGTCTGAGGAAACAGGATCAGTTAAGGAACTAGCAAGGTGAGGTAGCTGTGGCTTGTTCTGCTTCTCTATCTTTCAGCATTCACCCCAATAACTGGCCACAGGTTTGATTTTATTAATAAGACCTGTTAAGATTCTTGCTACAGTAACCCATTTTTTTTCTTCTCCAAAATTTTGAAAGATTTGCTAGCAAATTCATGGTGCATCTTCTTATTTCCATGGAAAAATTCATGCATAAAATATGCCTCTTAAAACTATAAAGTTAATATCATCATAAATTAGGTATAATGTGACCTCAATTGAATTTCTATAATTAAAGGTACAACTTAAGTATAACAGAAAGTACACCATTGGGCTATTACATAATATAAAGACAGCTAGCTAATGATTAGAACAGAAATGTTAGCTCAAATATTTTGCCTTTATTTGCTAGTGTTACACAAATATGATGTGAAAATTAATCACTCCTGACATACAGCTTAAAATGAAGTAAATATGTTCCATGGCACTGTGCATATCCCACAGATTTTTTTTTTGTAAATGTTTTGTTACAGATTTTTGAATTTATATACTTGTAAGTTTTAGTACATTCAAGATTTTTAGATTAGTTAAGTATTGTAGTTTCAATAAACCTTTTTATTCATGTCTGAAGGACTGAGATAAAGAAATTAAGACCAAAATTTGCACCATTAATTGATTGATTGACTTCTGACTACAATTAATTACTGCTGCATTAAGACAATGTTTAGTGCTTACTATAGAGTTTCAATTAGAATTTTATGATACCTGTAGCCCTATAATCCATACAATGTTAAGTGATTAGCTTAGTAACTGTTTTTTAGATGATAATTTTATTCATGCTGCTGTATTCAAGTTTTTAATTTTAAATAAATTATTTCTGTCTTTTTTTTTTTTTTTTGGTTTTTCAAGTCAGGGTTTCTCTGTGTAACTTTGTGCCTTTTCCTGGAATTCTCTTGGTAGCCCAGGCTGGCCTCAAACTCACAGAGATTCGCCTGGCTCTGCCTCTGGAGGGCTGGGATTAAAGGCGTGCTCCACCATTGCCCAGCTCTTTCTGTAATCTTAATAAACAATTGCAATTACTTGTACTGCGGAGGTTATAACAGCATCCAGTATTTCACAGATGTATGTGTATGTATCACTGATATAAGTGATTAATTACGAGCATAGTTACTCATTAATTAGTTATTTGAGCTAATAATTGGGAGGGTAAATTTATATATTTGTATATATTAGTAGGGCCTATTTCAGGTGAATTTTCATAATTCTCGCTTGGAAGAAAAATAATACAATTAGGAAACAAATGTAAAGCCTTCCCTTACTTCTAGGATTGTAGGTGTATGCCACCCAAGACAAATGAATGTTTGGAAAACTTAAGGTGTATTTATGTAAAATATGGTTATTATGTCAATTATGTTAATAGAGAAATATTGCATAATTTATGTATGTTAATATAGATATTCTAAGAAAGATGGCAAACTACAGTCATTTAAAAAGAATTCTGTGCAAACTTATGAAGAGCCACTTAAGGAAACAAAATAAGTTATCTGATCTGATCTTATTTTATATTTCAACTTATTCATGAGCTTCTAAGTTCATGTACATTTTTCACAATTTCATATATTTATTTTAGTGAATTAACAGTACATTATAATATTCCTTTGTATATTTTAAGAACATTAGAGATTCTAAATAGTAATTAATAATATAATTATTTTGATTGCTCTAATACTATACATAGATTTCTATTTTTTTTAAACTAATCTTGTCTTGTTTTCCAGCATTTTAAAAATCACTTTGTACATGTGTTTATGTGTCCATTTGTGTAAATAAGGGTATGTGAGTGCATGTGTACCTGTGTGTGAATGCAGGTAGCAGTCAGTAATCTATGTTAAGTGTCTTATTTAGTCTCTTATCTACTTAAATTGAGATAGGGTCTCTCACTAAACCTGAAACTCACAGATATAACTACCATGGCTGACCAGTTAGCTCCAGGGATATACCTGTCTCTCTCTTGAAGGGCTGAAGTTACAGATATCCTCAATATTCCCCGAAACTCTTACATAGTGGTACTGAACATTTGAACCCTTGTCCTCTTGCTTATATGGAAGGCATCTTACAATATTTTTTCCAACATTTTTTAGCCCTTTAAATTGAAATATTTTTTAATGAACCCTCATCCAAGATAGTCTTGCAGAATTTAGCAACAGGAAAAGTTAGCATTTCTCTCATAAGATTTGCTTTCAAGCATCAACTTGGACCAATGTTTTATATTGTGTATTTGGCAGAAGTTCAGATGTCTTGAGGAAAAGCTGTGTTTAAGGAAAGTTCTTAGCATCTGGTTGTTTCATGGGTTTGATTTGATCAGAGTTTAATAGGCCACATATAACATTCAAATTGTTTCCCAAGTTTTCTGTAAAGAAAGGCCCTTCATTGTAGTTACAGACAACTCATGGCATTCACTTTTTAATTTATGACATATTTACCTTAATTTCATCTTAGAAAACCTACCATAATTTGGAAGGAGATCACATCTCAACTGTTTGAACAAGTTCTTGATATATGGAAGCTTGAATCATCAATCTAGGGTAATTATTATACTATTTAATAACATGTTAATAATTAATATTTCTTATAATTGTAATCATAATCAGTGTTGATAATTTTCCCAGGCATGTGGTCATAAATATTAAACACTTTATGAAATGTTTCTTAATCAGTGAAATCTAGGCACAATTATCATATTTTAATACTTCAAAAGCTAGGAGAAAATTATGTTTCATTTCCAAACTGCCTCTTCCAGACCTAACTTTGAGACATGGCTTGTCACATAACATACTCCACTTCTCCTTAGTCACTGTGTCATGTGGTGGTCTGTTGTGATATTTTATTTGTGTTTTAATAAATAAAGAATGCCTGGAGATCAGAGGCAAAAGTCTAGCTGTTATAAGTAAACAAAGAAGTCAAGCAACAGTAGCATATGCCTTTAATCCTATCACTTGGCAGGCAGGATCTCTGTGTGTTCAAGGCCATCCTGGAAACAGAGCCAGTTGTGATGGCACATGTCTTAAATTCCAAAACTAGTTAACCATGGAGGTCTGTACAGAGAGACAGGAATTGACAGAGCTGGGTAGGAAGAAGAAGTGATGTAGCTGAACACAGAGCAAATCAGATGGCAGAATATCAAGGCATATAGGTGTGGGTAAACTGGAAGTCCTGGCATTTGGAAGCTGCAGAGTTGGTGAGGAGAGGTTGGCTGGTGGCTTTCCCTATTTCCCTGGTCTCTCTGAGGCTTTCCCACCCCTATATTTGGTTCCATGTTTCTTATTTTAAAAGACCATTTAGAAATTCATGTACAGTGGTATTTTCATTTAGAAATGCTGTTTTAATATCCCAAATGATTGTTGGGTTTTTAATGACAGATAGAAGAGGAGTTGATCCAATGGGAGGGGAGGTCTGGAAGAACTTGGAGGTATAGAAAGAGGGGATATATTACGTGAGAAGAAACGTTATTTTCAATAAAAATGAGGGGGTTACTGTAGAGAATACAGTTCAGCCGGGGCAGAGTAACATACAGGTCACTCTGTTTGGACTTGATTTGCATTGTTTTCTTCCACCTACTACTATACTAGCCCTGTATTTTCAGCCTAGTGCCAGAAAATTACTATGGCTTGTGATTTCCCATCTCTCAAAAGTCTAGTGCTTTTTTACATCTTTTAGAGACATCATCAATAAGCCTTAACCCTTTTTAAGAGATCCGGTCCTAAGTCCATGGGACACTCCTCCCACCTCAAGAGAGCAAACAAATTGAGCAACATCATGTCTTCAAGCATAAAAGTTTCAGCTCCACAGAAGGACTTTTTCTTCAGCATTCAAATTTTGATAATTGAGGCTACAGAAATGGCTTAGTGCTAAAGTGTTTGCTATGCAGGAAAAAAAAAAAAAAAAAAAAAAAGAATACTTACCTATCCTAGATCCCCCAGAATCCATGTAAAAAATGCTGTTTCAGTATGCTTCTGTACCTCTAGGCAGGTAGGAAGAAGGTCATGGGGATCACTGAAGTTCATTTTCCTGGGAGCCTGATGGAATCCCTGACCTCCATGTTCTGTGTCTCAAATAACTAAAGACAAAGAACAATTGAGAAAAGACCGTGGAAAGTGATGCAAGTTAACAGGAGGAACGTCCCATTTGTTTTCCAGAAAAGTTTGTTGAGTAGGTAGTGTTACCATAGGCAGAGAATCTAGAATGATTGAAACGAAAATCAAAGAAAAAAGTTTAAATCAAAATACAAAAGCATAGAATAATGCAAGGTTAATTTTATAAGGTAAAACTCAAACTGTGCAGTGTAAAATCCAAATCAGGATTATATAGAGATACACAGAAACAAAACAATGGGAAAACTGACAATAAAGCTCTAATGATGGTAGAATACATTGATGATTATCAGCTACTGGCCCTGGGATGCTTAGGTCGGGAGTGCTATCATAGTGTAAACTGACCAATACATCAGCTTTTTATGATTTTGTGGGTATGACGATCAAAGCAAGTAGCTCATCTGAAACTTCTTGGCAAAGCACAAAGGTACTCCTTGTGTTTCTCTGAAACTTCTAGATGTTCTCTTTAGAAGTTCTTTTTTAAGGAACACCTCAAAAGTTGAAGTAAACCAATTTTCAAGGATTTTTTTTTTATTGTTTTCCATACTTCATCAGTTCAAAAAGAGAAGTTCAATTACATCAGTATGTAACCTCAATGTGGCCTAAATAAAATCACTTCTAAGAATAAAGGCATCGCTGTAGAGAAGAGGTACATGCTAGAGGAAAAATATGATGTGGAAGGGGGCATTTCTAAGAGTTCAGACTTTTCACAGTGCTATTCAATACAAGTTGTCCAATGTCCCTGGCATTGAAATGGTTCTAACTTTTGCAGAATGTGTTATTTTGTATGGGTGACAATTTCTATTCTTGACTTCTCTCCCTGCATTCTCTGTGGAGTCTGTCCTTTTGTTGTTTGTGTTTTTGTTTTGTTTGTTTGGCATCATATATTTACAAATTAGCTGTACTAGACATTAATTTATAAAATCATTTCAAGACAATATACAGATGAAATAGACATGAGGCTTATTGTGGTAGTTTGAAAGAAAATGGGTCCCATAAGGAGTGTCACTATTAGGAGGTATAGCTTTGTTGGGGTAGATGTGGCCTTATTGGAGAAAGTGTATCAAATTGGGGTGGACTTTGAGGTGTCCTTTGCTCATACTTATACTCTGTGAAACCCAGTGGCTTCTGCTGCCAGCAAATCAAGATGTAGAACTCTCAACCCCTTCTTCAGCACCATGCATGTCTGCATGCCTCCTGCCATGACAGCAATAGACTAACCCTCTGAAGCTGTAAGCTAGCCCAAATTAAATGTTTTCCTTCTTAAGAGTTGCTGTGGTCATTGTGTCTCTTCATAGCAATAAGATTCCTCCCCAGAACAATTATGCAAGGCTGTACATTGTATTAGAATCTCATGATGCCTCAATCAGAAACTTCATAACTACATGAAACTTCACAACTACATAGTCATGTAGAATGTTAATGTTCCTTAGATTCCCAATTCCACCTCTTATTCTGGACTTATAGTGTTTTTTTTTTCTTCTAGAAGGATATTCTCCTTGTTGAATCTTCATATTAACAAGTTTAGTTATCAGACCTAAACAACATCCTAAAAGATGACATAAGCTCAATTTTTCTTTTTGTGTTCATGTTTTTTTTTTTTTTGTGTGTGTGTGTGTGTGTGTGTGTGTGTGTCTATACATGCTTGCATATGTGTATACATTCATGGGTGCAAGCACACTGCCCACAATGTATGTGTGGATGTCCCAGAACACCCTCAAAGAACAGTTGTCATCTCCCACCCTGTTTGAGACAAGGTCCCTGTTATTCATACTGTGAATTCCATTTACGTGGCCTATATGCCTCAAGGGATTCTTTTGCCTCTGTTTTCCATTTCTCTTTAAGAGTACAGATGTTACAGATGGGTGCTACCATGCTTGGCTTTACTTGCAGTCTAAGATTCAAACTAAGATACTCACATTTGTGCAACAAGTGCCTCATGTACAGAAACAATTTTCTAGCCCACAATTTTGTTATTCTTTCTTCTTATGATTTGTCTTGATCCTGTGTGTTAATTTGAAGATCAATCTCAACACTATTTCTAATTAAATCTGCTAGGCTTGAAACTGAAATTCCAAGTCTGATAAGAACTTTGATAGGCTTTAGCCTGAGACAATCTTGTAGACACACAAGAAAAATAATATCTAGAGGTCAAATAAAAAATCTGAAGCCACCAAGAAGTTATGAGAGAGATGAAATGTATCTTCTTCGCTGATGTCAAAAGAAAGAAACCTTGCTGACATCTTAATTTCAGAGCTGATTCTCCAAATTTGTGAGGTGGTCCATGTTTGCTGCTAAAAGCTGCTGAGTTTTATTACTTTGGTGTGGTGACCAGGGGTTGATAATACAATTGCAAGCAAATGCTTTGGAGTATTATTTCTTTTTATTACTCCTTTCAAGTAGTAGACATGATTTCTTAAAGTTAATTTGCTTTTATACCAAATTCATTTTTTAACTTTCTCTAAGGGAAAAACGATATTTGTAGTGGACAGATTATCTTTTCATCCAGTTCTCTTTGCTTTGGTTCAGATGAATGCTTATTGTAATGGTGTATTCTTTTTAATTTTGGTTTAGTAATTGCTTAGAGTGAGAAATTTAGTATTTGACTTTAGAATTTTAAAAAAGCACCCTGTTCTTTCAAATATTCTTTACTTCTGCAAATAGGCTAATTTTATATAAAACATCAATTAAACATCCATTGAAAATTCTAGTAGGTGTATATAAAATATTGTTAATTTTTTTTTTAATTTTAGCATCAAGTTTTCTACAGCTCCACAAATAGTACAAGTTTCCCTGAAAGCACAAGAATTACGTTTTCCCACTTACATTGTTGTTTTCAAAGAGGAAGTTCTACACATACTTAGATTTCATACTTCTAATTTATTTTTCCTGAAAGTTTCCAAACCTTACTAAATAAATGAAAAAAATAATGTGCTAACTATCAAAACACATTGTTGGATTTTATTATTAAATATATTTTCTCTATTCTGAGGTTTTTCCATGGAAGGCTTCCAAATTATAATTTTATTTGACTAAAACTATAACATCTTTCATCACAGGATATGTCTTTAAAACATGACCCAGAAGGGAAGTACCTTCATCTTGAGAACCTCTGACATTTAAAGTGGTTATGTTTTTATCATCATCCTTATTTTTTAGATTTAATTAAGACATTCATTATTTTCTAGGAAAATCTTTTTTTTTTTTTTTTTGCTTTTTTTCTATTCTCTGTACAGTTTCCTTTTTGTCTGGAAAAATATGGAAAAGCACTTTTTTAAGTCAACCATTCTTCACTATGCCTCTGTGCATTCTGAAATCCAACTGGCAAAACATGATGAAAGGGACATTTTTAAATTATCTCATCACCCTTGGGTTCATAATAATTACAATTATTTTTTTCATCCTCTCAGCTTTGTGGTGTGATAAAAACTTGTGAAGTGAGACCTCTGGTGCACATCATCAGTTCATTGAAGGAATCTACTCCACTGTGATGTTGATTGCATCGTAACCCTAGGGCTCTGAAAAGCACAATTGCTATCCAAATGAATGTCAAAGGCACACAGAAAACATGGAGTTGTAGGATGAATATAGGGCTTCTGGATGAACCACATGAAGTCAAAAGGTTACTCTTCCCACCATTCTTTCCAGGGCTTTGAAAGGTGCTACAAAAAGATGCAGAGCAAGATAGTATAAAGCAGGCCAGCCTCTGTGCTTTTTAATTGGCACTCAATTTTCAGTATCTCCAAGGTCATATGGGAGCAGTACCATTTTCTGTTTTTGTTTATATTTTGAATAATTTGTAACAAAAATAAAACATACAGAATCCACTAACTGATATTACAGTTCAGTCTATACTGCTCTCTTCTCAAAGTCTCCCTGACATAGCAAAAGACTATTTGCAATTACTTTTCTGCCATATCAGAACCTTCAAGTTCTTTTCACAAAAGTTTTACCCTGAAACACACCTCCTTTGTTGAACACACATTAGGTCTCAATTTAACCTCAGAAGTATATATGAAATAAATTATTTGCCTTTACTGGTAAAGTTACTTTTGGATTCTGTAAATAAAAAAACAAAACATTATTTTTATGGGCTTTATATACATCTCTTACCTTTTTCTTTTTTTTTATATCTCAAATCTGAATTATGTGATTTCTCTGATTAAATCATTTTGGCTTCAGCCAGTTAGACAAGTTTCCTTCTAATAAAAAAAAAAGATTTTCTTTCATCGTCCTCCTTGGTAATTGAGATAGTCTTGTTAGATAGGCCAGGTTGTCCAAAACGTTGGTATCCTCTTGATTCAGCTTGGGAACACTACCATACCTGACCAGAATCTTTGAGTTTTTAACACCACCACCAAATGAAATACAATTGTAAGTCTAGTGCTGATTTCATGTAAATCCTCTATGATAAATTAGTTAGTAGAAATGGTCTAACAGACTTAGACATCGCAAAGCTCTGAGCTAGGAACACTAGACTCATGACTACCTTAACTAAGTACACTAGACCCATGACTACCTTTACTTTGGGGTGCTTATTGTCTTGAACAGATCAGTGCTGCAGTCATAAGTTTAGTGTCCCAAGGTCAGCACTCTGCAATATCTAAGTCTGTTATGAATTTGTAGAAATGATAGAAAAGAGGAAATTTCTAGACAAAAAGGTATTTAAATTATATTTATTCCTAATAGTCACTTATTAATATCTATGAATTCAGAAAGAGGAATGTTGAAGAGTAGTGAAAATATTCAGATGTCTTTAGTTCATCATGATTCTATAATTTTGTATGAATATAAAAATATGTAACAAATTTCCAAGCCTATGAATGGATATATCCTGGGTCATGACATAGTCAGGGCAACTAAAATTATTCATTAGCAATATTTACTGTTCCTAATGGGGAAAGAAGATCCAATCAACCATCTTTCTTTCCTTAGCATTGATGTTTAGATGCTAAAATATGACTCATATATCTCAGTGCAACTATCATTGCACATATCAAGAGAATTCATCAGCTTTCAGAATAATGTACACAAAGTCCTATGTAATGTTCTTTCAAATGACAAAAACAGTTCCTTTAATTAAATTCTGAATTTATCAATGTTAATAATATGTTATAAGGTGGTTTCTAGACTGCAGTGAAGCATTCAATTCCCTTTAGAGAATGGAAGAGGATATGTCTTCCTCTATGGAAGCCAAACAACGAAGATCGTGTGAGAAAAAAGGTTTAAGTCAAAATACACACTTTGAAGTCATGCTGAAAGAGACCTATTTCCTTCCAATAGGTCCTACTTCCTCAACAGCCCGTTCAGCTAGTCACTTATTAGTGAAAGTCTCTGATGAGATGAGGATGAATATCTGTTGGTGTTTACAATAATTTCTCCATCTGGCACCAGGTGTTCAGCTTATAAACTCTTAGGGGATATTTCATATTCAATTTATACATCTTAGGAAATTAAATATGTATGTAAATATATATATATATATATATATATATATATATATATATATGGTGATGATGCTTGCCTACAGTATTATCTCATCAATAATGCAATCTAATATTAAGAGTACCTTCAATTGTTTACCAAATTAGCAATCTGAACAAAACATTTTCCTTGGTCTGTACATTCTTGGAAAGGCAGCCTAAGGTCATCTGACAATTACCCAAAGTTTTTATTAAAATTCAAAAACTATGGTAAAATTGAGCAACATTAAGTCAGCCCTACAAAATATCATTTATTTATTTGTCTCAATGCATTTTCTTATTCTATTTTCCTATTAAAAATTAGATTATATGAGATGTGACATTTATAACTAGCTTTTTTGAACTTATTCTGATATCCTCAAGGTTCACAGTTATATTTTCTGACATTATAACAAATAATATATCATTAACTTAAAACAGAAAGAATATAATTGTCTTACAGCTGTGGATATTATAGTTCATATCTTACTGGATCACTTGCTCTGAACCCCTGATGAAATAACAAAATAATGGAAGTAGACTATAAAGCATAAATGATTATATCATTGCCAGGTAATGCTAGGTAAGGCAACCCAGTAGCAGGATAGAGGTCCCACAAGCAGGCAAAAGAGTCAGAGATACCTCCATTCCCATAGTTAGGAATCCAACCAAAACCCCAAGCTAAACCACTACAGAATGTTTGTGGAGGATCTAAGACAGATCAACACCAGCTTGGCGATTGCTGCTTCGATCCCTGTGAGCTCCTATAAGCCCTGCTTAGCTGATTCTGTGGGCCGTGTTCTCCTTGACCCCTCTGGCTCCTATAACCGTTCTTCCCTGTCTTCTGTGGGGTTCCTCAAGCTTTAGTCATCATATTGGGTAAGAGATGGAATATTATATTTTGATTTTCCATTTTTAATAACTAATTATATTGAGGATTATACCATGCATTTATTGTCTGCTTGTGTTCCTTTTTTTTTTTTTTTTTTTTTTTTTTGTGGGGAGGCTAGATGTATTTAAGTTGTCTTTTTGTTCCTTGTCTTAGTTTTAGTGAAGGCTCTATATTTAAAAGGTGGGTTTTATAAAGCATTTGGTTATAGCTTTCATAACAGCAGGAGAGACCTAATGAGATTATGCAATAATAATAAGATCAATTCCAGCTCTTTATTATTTGAATATGTTTTCCATATTAAGAAGGATGGTGGGACAAATTCATTACTTGGCTTCTGAAAGCTAATATCCAGCCCTATGGCTCTTTTCTTTTAGAGGGAAAGCAATTAGCTGAAGATATGTAGCTTGCTCAAGATCACCCAGCAAGTTATTGGCATAGTTGGAATGTGAACACATGGGCTCTGAATTTCCCATCTGTTGCCTGGATCATTTGGCTGCTTTTCTAGATGTGGGTGTATATATGTATATTTATGTTGCATTTCAGGAATGAGCAAATCAAATTATGAAGGCTTATGCATTATTTCAAACAGTCACAGGGAAATGAATATATATGTATATACATACACTCATACACACACACACACACACACACACACACACACACACACATACATACACACACACACACACATTTTATTACTGTGAAGAGATACCATGATCACAACAACTCTTATTAAAAAAAACTTGTAATGTGATGGCCTCCTTACAGTTTCAGAGGTCAGTTCATTATCATCATGATAGAGAACATGGAAGGATGCAGGCAGATGTAGTACTGGAGCTGAGAGTCCAACCTCTTACAGGTAAAAGGAAGTTGAATGACTCACTGGGAAGTATCCTGATCATAGGAAAGCCTTCCCCCACAGTGACACATTTCCTCCAAAAAAGCCATATTTCCTAATAGTGCCACTCCCTACGAGCTTATGAGGCAAAATATATTCAAACTCTCACACAAATAGTACAACATTGTAGATAAAGAGTTTGTGACTGGCCTGATGTTTATACATCTCTTTTAATAGAATACTTTCCTGTAGCAAAGATGCTGGATCATAGAGATGAAGGGTCTATGAGTCACCAATCGTTATCTCTATGTTCTTTGAGTTGTATTGGTATTGTCTTCAGCAATGAGACCTTGCTGTCTATTTGTGCAGCAACCTGTAGTCTTGGCAACAGCCTGAGTTACATGGGGATTCCCATGAGGCCCCTTTGACAAACAATTCAATTAGATGTAATCCAATCGCAGTACTGAAAGCTTTGGTGATAATGTCAATGTCAATGACAATGTCTCTCTCATTATTTGGAGATTTCATTTAGATTGCCTTCATATATGTATATATTTTGGGAGGTTTCATCACATTTTCATACATACTAAAAGTATACTCTGGTCTTATATAGTCAGTAATAAAAAAAAGTCCTATATTGTAAAAATGCTATGTTGGTTAGTTATGGTTATACAAGCCTTAGGTTTAATGTTGGTCTTGATTACATAAGAAGTTTGAGCCAACCTCAGTTATCTGAGCCTGAATGAAAACAAACAAAATAAGTGAAGAAATCAACACTTAATAACAGTGTGACAGCACTTTATTTTCTGGAACTACTTTATTCTATAAAAACACACACATAGTTCACTGTGTACTGTGGTCAAAGTTCTGGAAGGAGTGGGGAAAGGGGGTGATTATGATAAAAGCACATGACATTCACAGTTCAGCTGACAACCTGTGATGTCATTCTTGTACCTGGATAATGGTACTGTTTTTGATGGTTTTGAAATATTTAAGAGTTGTGTTAAGGACCATAGGTCTTGGGATTATAGTAGCTTTCACTCTATTTTTCTTTCAGGTTCCAGACTACCAGTGTCACATGATCAATCAACTGCCTCATGCTGCAGCTGCTACAGCATCTGCCAGTTGTGCCGTGATGATTGCCCTGACATGGTGGACTGTACCTCTTGGATAATGTGCCAAAATAAACCTGTGCTCTCTGAAATTGCTTCTTGTTAAGTATTTAGATGCAGGAATGAGAAAAAAAAGTAACTATTAAAGCGAGATGTTTTGCAATGATCTTTGGATTATAATGTTTTCTATTTTTAAATGATACAGACTTCAAATAATTCAAGGTGATTCACACACTTTAAATTAACCGAATGGATAGAAAATGAGCACTTATTTTTGTTGCGTTACAGCATTGTACTCAGAATGATTTGGCAGAAATGACAAGTGAGTTAGCATATGACACTTTGAGGCCAAACAGTTTTCAGAAAGAATAGAATTCCACCTTTTTTTTTTTTTTCCTGCTGGAATGGGGGCTGCAGAACCTCAGACAAGTGACTTTCAAGCCTCAGGCAGCTAAAACTCAAAGAAACAGAAGGTAAGTGTGTTTGGCAATGATGCCTGCTGCTAACTGAGTACAATTGTACTGGAAGTGGGTTATTTTTATCTCCCCCACTGTCTGCTGCTCTCCCTGGAGAGCCACTTTCTTTTTCCTCTACCACTTTCTATCCAAGAGAGCTAATAGGACATACACCATCAATAACACAAATAATCTGTGATGTAGTCATGAAAAGTCTCTCCTAAACCAGATGTCTAAAAGTAAAAATATTGTGAAATAGGATCCCAAAAGATGGGCGAGAGGCTGGAGGATTTACATGAGGTGTGGATTTAATTGTCCATCGTCAATCCCTGAATCAAAGCACTACATTGTTTATCTTGTTAATCTCCGCACTTATTGCTTGCCAGTTTGGAAAATGTGTTTAAAAAGGAAAAAATAAGCAAATCCTAATTATGTTAACTTGGAAAAGTGATGGAGTACCTTACTTCACAGAGAAAGTTAACTACAGTATTTCACAGGGTAGATCATTCATACTGTTCCTTCATTCTGTCTCCTTCATTTCACTCTGTTCTTGTCCTCATGATGCCACTGCTAGTTCCTCTCCACAAGATGCAATCTTTTACGCTAGTTTATATGTCCATTTGTATGATAATATGATATTTATTCTGCATGTGGCATATACTGTAGCTTCACACTTCCTTTCAAAGGTGAGCCTGTTATTTTTATTAGGTATACAACTCTAACTTCACTATTATCTACAGCAACATTTACATAATTTACCTTTAAAGATTATAAATGAACACAGAATTTTTATAGCCTGTGGGTTTCATAAATAAGAGAGAGAATTTCCTTGTAGAGTTAGCTGCATCTATCATCGTTTTTTGGGAGACACTTTACTGTATATCAGGTTTCTGCATCCCTTACCTTGGCTGAAGCTTCTGCTGAATAGGATATTTAGGCTGTCCAACTCATACATGTCCTCATCAGAGATAAACACAGGGTGTTCCAACTTAAGAGGCAGACATGAGGGTACATGCACACCTCTGCTTTACAGTCTAAGGAAATCTATTGGTTGCAGTTAATTCCACTCATCTTGTTCTTTCTGTTACAGACACACACACACACACACACACACACACACACGAGAGAGAGAGAGAGAGAGAGAGAGAGAGAGAGAGAGAGAGAGAGAGAGAGAGAGATTCCACTATTTTGGTGAACTTTATGGATGTGTGTTTTTGACACTTCTAGGTTCAAGATGCATTCAAAGAGGTAATATTGTGAAATATTTTATTATGTGTTCTGTGACACATTCAGATAAGCATTTCTATATTGTTAGTAGAAATAAAAGATTTAAAGAGAGAAAAATCATACTATAAAGTAGATATTTGGAGAAAATTCTTCTATACACTGATGTCCTGCATTTAACTATACCTTTCTTACTTTAAAAAGTGAATTGAGTTAATGTGTATTTTATCACATGCAACATGGTATTTTATGTATACAACATTTATATATATATATATATATATATATATATATATATATATATATATATATATGTCTGTACTGACTAAAGTTAATTAACATTCTATATCACAAAATTGCCATTTTTATAAGACGTATTTAAATTGACTCTCAGCAGTATTCAAGAATATAGTAGATTGTTATTAGTTATAATCACCATGTTGTAAACAAGTGCTGAATATACAGTTCAATGCAATTGAGATTTATTTGTTTTTCCCCTTAGGATGTTTATAAACCTCTCGATCTCAACCCACTACAATTTTGTTAGTCTCCAACTCTGCTTCAGGAAGACCATGCTTCTGTTTTCCACTTATCAGCTAAATTATTTGTTAGTTGCCTTTCAATGCTTGGTTTGTTTCCTAAACAGCATGTTTCTGTTTACTTCATGTCATAGCACGTATTACTGACCATTATTGCATCACATACACTGCTTTAAACTCTTTCAGTCTACTCATCTTTACACTCCTGCACTGAGCATTTGCTTTTTCCCTGATGCTGTCTTTTATGCAACACTGTAATTTAGAATCATGTAATAGCAGAATTGCAAATTGAATTTTATTATAACTATTATACATTTGAATTTCATAACTTTACAATATGTTTCTTTTTATCCCTGAATAACCATTTTATTGTCTGGATATTCAATGATTTATATACTAACTTACTTTCTGAAGAACATGCTAGTTGCTTCCATTTTTTGTGAATTATGAACAAAGCTGATTTGTTCACAAATGCTGTTGGTCAATATTTCTTATTTTTGTGTTGATATAATGTCCAGTATACTTTGGTAAATGCCAAGGAGTGGGGCTGTTGGATAAAACACTGAAAGCCTGGCCAATTTTGTAGGAAGCTGCCAAACTATCTTCTAAAGTGTCTGGACCATTTTTCACCCCTCTCTCCACCAAGTAATGAGACTTCCCATTGCACCAAGAGTATTTGGTATTGCCATTCCTTTATGTTTGTGGCATTGTATTAGGTGTCTATTGGCAACAAAATCTGCTTTTAATTTGCAATTAAATTTTCTATTGAGATTCTAACCAGAAAATTTGTCAGATTTTTTTAAATCTATTTATTGTCAATTACACTAAACAGATATTTGTTCATGAGGGAAAAAAGGCAATTTTCTCAATGCCTTTGTTTCTTGATTTTATTCAGATTAACCACAGCTAATTGTTGAGATTTGTGTCTTTGTACGTTTTATGTAGTAATCTTATCAGAGTCTTTTATAAACACGTTTCCAATTTTAGCTATTATTGTTTTTATTCTCTTGGTGTCATCTTTTTAAGAAAAAGTTCATTTTTAATGAAATTAATCATTTATTTCAAGTACCATATTTTATTATTAATGTTGAAAATGCTATCGTTGTACCAAATTTTTCTTATTTTCATGTCGCAACCACCTCGCCTAGCAAGGAAGACGCAACACCGAGTTCTTCTTTCTGCAGTTTATTCAGGAACCTTGAACAATCTCGGGGGCTTCCCTCAGCCCTAATAGCCTCTGGGCAGCCAACCCTAAACCGCCACGTGGGCATCGCAGACAGGTCCAGGTATACGGAAGCAATCCAGATCCTAAAGCCAAGCCAAATATGGAATTGTTTACCACCGAGAGCGCTCACCATCTGGAAGGTGGAAGGCAGAACCCAGTGCCATCTCTAGGGTGTGGCACGCAGCTCTCTACATTTTCATGTTGTTTTCTAAGACTGTTAAGATTCTGCATTTTACATTTTTGTCTGGAGTTTATTTTGAATTAATAGTTGCAAAGCATGTCAGGACTGCATGTATAAAGACACACTTATTTGCATGTAGATGACAAGTTGTCCCTGCACTGTTTTCTCTCCATTGTATTGATTTTGTTTTCTCATGTCTCTGTTTATGGATCTATCTAATTTCACACTTCTCTGTTACTTTGACAGTGTGTTAGTGTGTAACGACCAATACTGTTTCTCTTAGGGTTAGGTATGTCATCCTGCAACCCTTGCTTGTACTTCAGTATTATGTATATCATCATGTCTTTCTCCTCTCTCTAGATACTTTCAAGACGGTTGTTGTTAATAAAATAACTCATTGAACTTTGATTTGGATGGCATAAAATGTTTAAGTCAAGTCAGGGTAAGTTGACAGTCTGAGACTTTATTCCTGGCCGGGCAGTGGTGGCACACGCCTTTAATCCCAGCACTCGGGAGGCAGAGCCAGGTGGATCTCTGTGAGTTCAAGGCCAGCCTGGGCTACCAAGTGAGTTCCAGGAAAGGCGCAAAGCTACACAGAGAAACACCCCCCTCCCCCCAAAAAAAGAAGACCACAATGAAGGGTATAAATTAACATGTTTCTTGGTGGGCAAACTTAATTTTCGATTGGCTAGCTCTACTAAAGCCTGTATATATTCACGTAAATTCAAGCAGGCATCTAGAAGAAAATTATATACAGCTAATGTATATGTGTATGTTAAGATAGAGAGAAAATACATTTAATATGAATTAATATTAAACACTTGTAAAAAATAATTTTGATAATAAAATCTTAACCTAATCCACTGTAAGCCAAATGTATGTTCAAATTTATGTACATATCTTGACTTACATTGTTTAAGATACAGCATAGAAGGTGATTGTGATGTTACCCAGTTTTTTGGTTTGTTTTTTTTGTTTTACAGATTACCCACAATAACTTAGCTCATTTTGTTACTAAAATAAATATACTTAATGTATAACTACCTCTCTGTTCTGTTTCTCAGCAGTAGATTGAAAGATTCAACAATATTTAAACATTTCAAGTCATAAGAAATTCAACAGCAATTATCTCTCTGTGTGTTTTAGTTTCATATCTTAGCATAACTATTCTAAATATTACTCTGATAAAGCTTTAAATTAGTGGTCTCCCAGTAATAAATGTTCTCAATGAACATTCATTTATTTCCTTAATAATAAAAAAATATTTCAAAGATAATAAACTTAAATTGGGGATGTTTTGAGTGACAAAATAATGTTATATCTGAAACAGACTTTGTAAAATAAAACATGTGAAGATGAGATGCTAAAATATGCATGTGCTTATTCCAAATAATTTTATCTTATTTGTCATTGTAATGCCTGCTGAATGCAAACAGACTGACGTCGTCTAATCCATGACATTGACTCTTGAGGGTTTTCCTTGATTTCACACATGATGTGAATGCTGGATGACTCATTTGGTATGATTGAGTGCCCTTGAGGAAGGTTGAATAGAGGAGTTCAAACAGGGAAGATAAATTCCCTATAGCCACCCAGACTGCTGCGTTTTTAAAAGCTAGAAATATTTTTCCACACAATTAGCACAAAATCACATTGTCAGAGATTTGCCTTCAGGTCATTAACTAATATGTTCACTAACAACTTGTGCAAAGTGTATTGAAAAGAATAATTTTTTTCCCGCCTGAGTCAGAGCTGTGACTGATACAGAATTAAACCATTCTTAGTGAAATTCTGCTGGGAGTCTTGTCCTCTCAGGGATTCAGTTGCAACTCTGTAATGACACTGAAAAAGTACATTTTTATTTTATACTTAAATTTATTTCATATTTAAATGCATTGAAAATAAATTTGCTTATTTCTCCATATTTTAATTTGATTTTCATGATAATAAATACAATATATGCTGTAAAGTTAGATATATGTGCTCTTTTGGTCAAATTTTCATATATTAATGTAGTAATTGTACTGTGTTCAGGACAATATTAAGGATTTATTGTTTTGGCAAAGTCCCAAACTATATTAAGTAATACATTATTTAGGAAGAAAATTATCTAGAGTTCCAGGTAAGCTTTGAATATACAAAATTTGAGGAAAATAATAAGAACTTTAAGGTGATCATGGACATTAGTAACTCACTTTTATGGCTAAGTGCAGTGAAAATTCCCTCAGACACCATTGTAAAGTCTTAGCTTCAGTTCTTAGATTAATTTCACTGTCATTAGAGCTAGGACATGGAACAGCTTGGAAAGTCATCTTATGAGACAAAACTCAAAGTTGTAAAAGAGCAACCCAGTTCAAATTATCATTAAGTGACAATATCTGTGACTTTTGCATGCCCCCATCATCTAATCTTCTTAGTTCATAGGATTTTGTATTCATGAGATTGTCATCATTAGCACCATTTGATAATTCTACCCTGAGACTTAGCTGATATTGCTGTCAGTATAACAAAATTACAAATTAATTGCCCTGAATAGCTACAACAGAGATAGCTGCCAGTTGGTTCAGGATACTTCCTCACGGGACTGTCTACATCCCAGAAATGTGCAGAAATTCTTGAAAAGGCTGGAAGCTTGACTCTCCTGCTGCCATCTCAGCATATTCCCTGTTGTTAATACTACAGACATCAGAGAAAGTAGAAGTAATGATGACAGACAGTGAGTTTCTACATCCCAGAACTGAAATGCAACTACCTCCTGCTGGCTTGGAATATCTTTCTCTGTAGTAATATCAGCCATATGTAGATAGAAAGAAAAAAAAAAAAAAAGGTCCCAGAGGACCAGATGGAAGATACCCAACATAACATCCCTCTCTACAGAATGAGATGTCTGAGAAAATCTAACTTTACCAGGAAAGACAATGGTGGCCTACAGAATCTTCATAGTGTTAGATGGTATTTCTCAGGAGACACCACGTTCAGGTACTCATTGTTGGTCAAAAATGAAACATTTCCATACACTCATTTCCATTTTTCATTCCTTCTCCACAACATTTCTGAAATGTTCATTGTCTTTTTAGGAGGCTGTAGTGGGGGGAAATATTAATCCATTATATGTTTAGTGGGTTAAAATTTTCTCCTGGAATTTTTGTTTATCCTATTTGGTAATACTAAAAATTTTAATGAAGAGCTTTCTTTTTCTGTAAATTATAAATATATGTCTTCCCATATACAGATCATAAATTTTCTACATTTTCCATTGGCTCAACTTCTTTGATATAACATTATCTCATATATATTATTTCAGTGTTACGGGCTGAAATTGTGTCTTCACAAAATTCTTATGTTGAACTCCTGATTGTCTGTTCCTGAAAAACAAACATTTTGAAATATAATTAACGTTAAATGGGGGCTTGGGGTGTACCTCAGTTAGGAGTGTGCTTGCCTATCATAAACAAGGTCCTGGAGCAATACTCCATACTGCAAAAACCAGTCAAGCGGTGTCACCCCAGTAATCCCAGCACTTGAGAAGTGCAGGTTGAAAGATCAGGAGTTCAAGGATGTGCTTTATTATATAAAACACTTGATACTAACTAGCCATGGCCTTTGTTGCACATGGTTTAAGGAATAATGGAGTCTATGACTAGACTAGTTGCAGGGTGCCCAGCCACCCAGGAATTATCATCTCTATAGAAAAATGAAACTTAGATACCCTGGAAGAAAGCAATGTTCTAAATTGGGCTGTCTCTGACTTCTGTGAAATAAAGTAAAAATCACCTTTCAGATCATGTATGTCAGAATTTCCCCAAGACGAAAACTAAAGAACAAAATAATTTGATTTATTTCTCTTTCTTCTTGTATAATTTACTTTCATTATAGTTACTCATGAAAGAGCATGCAATACCATAGTGTGAATGTGGAAATCAGGAGAAAAATTGAGGTAGTATGTCCTCTCCTCCCACCATGTGCATTCCAGGGACCAAATTCAGGTTATCAGGCTTGCCAGCCAGTGTGTTTATTCACTACACTATCTTCATGGCACTGTTCTTGTGTTAAAATTCTTGTGCTTAGCATTATCAATAAAGGCTTTACTTAATTGGCATTTTGGATAATGATTTAATACAACACAATTATATAATTTATATATTTATATTGAAGTTATTTTTTATTGCTAGATATGAACACAGTAGAACACATTTCATTTTTAACTGATAATGTCTTAAGCATATAAATGTTTTAGAACATTCCAATATAATGCATATGACCACAATAGATAATAATAGTGAATTTGGTTCTTAAAAGGCTCATCATTTGCTTGTCTCAGTCACATTGTGCAGCAAGTTCACCCTTAGTGATTAAATTCTGCGATCATATATTTTGGTTTACCAGACTATGGTTTGATAATTTAAGCCTCTGAGTTGAGGTTTTCTGTTACAAATAGGTTATTGGATGTGTCTGAGCTGACTACTGGAAAGTGAATATTCTATATTTTTCCCATCCACAAGAAGCTAGCCCAACAAGGCTGGGAGGCCAACAGAAAAGCTTAATAATGGACACAGTTGACAGATGCAGGAATCAACTGCAAACACCACCTGAGTCAAAGAAAGGTCAGTGGTTTAGCGCAGGTTCTGTGTAAGGAATCACCTAGAAGGCACATACAAAGTGATGAAAATATGGATATTATTGTAAACTATAAAATTTCAGAGTTGATTTGCTAGTGCTAGTAGAGAGAAACCCTTTAGATAATACTCATTTTGGATTTATGTGTACAGTTAATTGAAGCCTTAACTTTTTTTTTTTGTTTGTTTGTTTTTTGGTTTTTTTTTTGAGACATGGTTTCTCTGTGTAGCTTTGTACCTTTCCTAGAACTCACTCTATAGCCCAGGCTGGCCATGGACTCATAGAGATCTGCCTGCCTCTGCCTCCCAAGTGCTGGGATAAAAGGTGTGCACCACCACTGTCTGGCTGAAGCCTTAATTTTCTATAAATCCTAACAATATACATTATGCTTTTACTAAGCAAAAACCATGCATATAGGGCTGTAGAGATGCCTCAGAGGTTAAGAGCACTGCTTGCTCTTCCAAAGGTCCTGAGTTCAATTCCCAGCAACCACATGGAGGCTCACAGCCATCTGTAATGAGATCTGGTGCCCTCTTCCTGCCTGCAGGGATACATGCAGACAGAACACTATACATAATAAATAAATACATCTAAAAAAAACCCCAAAACACACTAAGGTCTAAGACCTAGGTTCTACAGAGCAAATTATAAAAAAAAAAAAAATTAAAAATTAAAATGCAGATATATATATATATATAGATATAGATAGATAGATAGATATAGATGGCATAGATTCATATTTGCCTCAAATATACATCCTAAATTTTAAAAATTGATAGTGGGAGCAAAAGTATGAATAATACAGCATACTAGATTTTAACATTGTTGTGTTACCTCTTTTATAAATTGTCCAGAATTAAATTGATATAAAAATTATGTGAATGATGACTTTTACTCTATTTTGGAAACAATGAGAAAAATTCTCTTATTTCTTCACCCATTTAGTTACACTTTGGTTTTTTTCCATAAGAATTTACTATATTTTGTGATGATTACTTCAATATAAAGACAATGATTTCTGACAGCGCTAATACTTCATTCACTCTCTAACAACACGTTGATTTCACCTTGGAGACTCTTAATGAACCATATTCTCAGGATTGCAGTCTCTCCTATCACAGCTGCTAAACTTAAGGTTAGCATCCTGAACATAAAATAACCCATAATCTATTCTCAATTTCCTCTCCAGCATGTCATTTTCTAATTACTTTCCTCCTTTCACTTTCTATGAATGGAATCATATATTAATTCTATTTTAAAGATTCAGAATAAAATTTAATATGTGATAATGAATATTAATAAAATGCAAATTTAGAGCAGAATGACTCACTTTATCCTAATTACTGTTTTTTGTCATTATAATGAAAATCAGGACCCACACATTGTATATAAATGATATTTTATCATTATTTTTAGTGATGGTTGATGCTAAACTACCTGAATATGGTCAATATTCAAGGACTTAAGGAACAGCAAACAAGTCAGACTTTATTGATTCATTTATGGAATTCCTTAGAAATTTGATGTGGAGTAAGCTAGGCAATATTTTGTTAAAACATAAGAAAGTGAGGTCCTACAATATGAGAGTCTAATTGGAAGTAAGTGAGTTTAAGTTGTCAACATATTTCAAGAATGTGTTGAATATATATGTATGGGTGTATATATAGTGTGTGTGTATATCATATATAAACATGCACACACATACAGTCATGCTGTGTAAGATTCTTGACTTTTTTGCCTTATTTTTTTTTTTACCAAAAAATGAAGTTATAGATATAGTTTATTTTCTGGCATCGTAAATAACTCAAGATATTCATTATAAAAAGTAATTATTGTGCATGTCCAGATTGAATTAAGATATTACAGGAACTGTAGCAACTACAGAACTTGTCTTTCCAACAAAGACAATTTCTTGGAACAACCTGTGTAAAGCTCATTTTCTATAAAAATCATTTCAACTAAATATTTTGCTCTGTAAGAATATATATTCTAATAATTCCTGGATGAAATTATATGTCTATAGAATCCAGCATTCCCTAGTGGTAAATGCCATTTCACAATTTTCTGGGAATGATTAATACATTGGTGCCAAAACAGGTATTATGTTAGTTACTAGCTGTTATTAATAATAATCTTATATTTTAAAGTTAAAGTAATATTAATAAAGTAAGGAATTTCTGTTAATTTTCCAGACAAATAGAAGAGTCAGCATTTCTGACTCAAGAGACGACATTTAAAGTAGTTAAGTCTGTTGACTATAGTGCAACTCATTTATTATTAGGTAAATTAAGTCAACTGAAAAATAGTCATGTAGAATGAGAGACCATGAAACACTCAGCCCTAAATTGGAGGTCTCCATCAAACCCCTCCTCTAGGGCTCAGGAAACCCTTCAGAAGATGAAGCAGAAAGAGTATAAGACACAGAAGGAATGGAGGACACCAAGAAAACACAGCCCTCTAAATAAACATGATCAATGTACATATGAACTCTAACAGAATGAGACAGAATGCACAGAACCTGCATGGTTCTGCAGCAGATAGGGCCCTGGAGCCAACAGGAGAAGTGGACACATGTCCTCAGCCATAATCCTGCAGCACTATCCAATTGTTACCCACTTGTGAATAAAAATTTACTTTTCTCCAAAGAAGTATCATGTTGGAAGCAAACTACTCTTCAAGGTAGGTTGTATGCCCAGCAATAGATAGCCAACAGAAAATGAGTCAGTAGCATCTTTACAGGTTTCTTGTTTCACAGTATCATGTCAGTGCATTTTCAATTTTTTTTTAAAATTTTCTATCTGTCCATATTATAATATAAGATATTATAATATATTATAATGCATTTTAATTATATATAGATAATACATAAATTTACCTATCTCTATATATTTATATTATATGTGTATTTGTGTGTATGTATAATTTTTTTCTTTTACCCTGCAGGTCCTCTTTGTATATATCATTGCTTTCTCTTTAGTGCTTTTATGGGATTCTTGAGTGTGCCAACAAGTGAATTTCTGTTTCTTGAGCCTTCTCTTGGGCTATTTTCCTTAAGTTTTTTGTTTTGTCTTATTTTATTTTACTTTGTCCAATTTCAATGTGTTAGTTTTTGTTTTATATAGCATAGTATATTGTACTATTTAAAACTTTTTAAAGAACATGTATATGAAAACATTGAAATATAATTAAAATAGTACCTAAACATGTTGAATACTAAGGCAGTGTAGATGAATTTCTAAACAGTCTTATTAAATAAGAAATACAGAGCCAAATACAGAGGTAATAGCCAAAGAGATCACAGAACCAGCAAAGAGCCAAGACTACCTTACCTTACCACCTCACCACTGTTGCTTTCCCAGAGAGAGCTTCTTCTTGTGTAACCTGTGTTTTGATTGCCTTTCTGTTCTCCCTTCTCATTGGCTCTAAGCCCAGACACATGACTTCCTCCTCACTGCCTGTCTATACAGACCTCCAGGTCTCTATGGCTGGTACTGTTATTAAAGGCTCATGTCATCATGCTTGGCTGTGTCCTTGACCACACAGAGACTCTGCCAGCCATGTGATCAGATTAAAAGCATGGGCTACCACTACCTGACTTCTGTTTCTGGCTCACTGATGACCTCTGATCTCCAGGCAATTTTATTTATTAACATATAAGTAAAACATTTCAGCACAATTAAAATATCACCACAACTGTTAGCAAACAAGCAAAAAAAAAAAAAACAAAAACAAAAACAAAACCTTACAAAGTACAAAACTCTTTCACTGTGGCTGGAGAGATGGCTCATGATTAAGGAAGCTGGAAATTCTTTCTGAGGACCTGTGTTCCATTCTCAGCAACCCACACAGTGCCTTATTCCCATATACAACTAATCCTCAGAGATCTGAGACTCTCTTTCACCTCTGCTGGGCACCATGCTGCAACTGATGCATAGACATACATGTAGAGAAAACACTCATACAGTTGAAATAAATTAAAACAAATAATAAAGGGTTTTGCACATTAATATGTATTTATATGAAACTATTGTGAATTAACCAAGAAATATATTGTGATTCCATTAACTCACATCTCTACTTGAAGCTTTATGTCATGTTCTTTGCTGTGAATTTTTGTTGTTTTAGGAAAAATTAATTATAAAATTTCATTTCCATGTCCTAAAAAATATAAATAGCATTTTTACTTGATAACTGGATGAAATTTAGGCACAAATAAAATATTGTGCATAGTTTCTTAGCATAAGTCTGCCTCAACAGAGATTAATTAAGGTCTCTAAGTTAATACAGATAAAATTGAATTTCGAGGAAGATGAATTGGGTTTTGATAACTTAGCTTATACATTTGCTATCGAAGACTTGTTTTCAACCTCTTTTGGAATGCTGTTGTCCTTCCTATCTACTTTCTGAATAAAACAAAATTCTTTAAAATGATAACTAATTAATAATAATGAAGTAGGAGTAGGCATAAGTGTAAAGGTATGAAATTTAAAAACATGTACATTTAAAAATTTTCAGTGACTACATAGTATTAGAGCCCGATATTTTGTGTAGAGGAAGAATATTGTATAAGTAAAGAGAACAATGTGCTAAAAAAAATCCCATGATTTCATATATGGTTTTAGGAAAGCCAATTTTTTTGTGAGTTTTGGCTCTATTGATGTAAATGAGGATTGAAATGATAAGATACTTTTTAAGATAAATTGAATTTTAGTGTATAGTTTTTGAAGTATTGATGTAGATCATACCACTGTGTTTGAGCTACTAGTGGAAACATGTTAAGCCAGTTTCATCTGCTCTGATAATTCAAGGCAAGACATAACATTGCAAGGAAGTCAGCATTATATATTTTTCAAATCTGTGTAATACAGAGTGAGTCAAGGAACAACAACAACAACAAAATCACAAAAGTACATTTCCAAGCATTATAGTATACCAGAAATGCAGATAAGGAATGAGATAAACGGGAAGCAACAGCTATCAAATAAGGCCAGTGCTCAACTAAGCTTGATTCTACAGAAACTGGCTTAGTGAGGGAAATAAGCGAGAAGGATGAGCAAAGAAACCCACACTTCTAAGCTAATGTGCTTAACAATCACAAATGTTTTAAAGTAGGTCGGTAATAAATGCTTTTTATAATGTAAAATTAACAAACAAGGGATGAATAGTATATTGATGAAGCAATAGTTTCTGTACAACCTGAAAACTAAGAATTCAGAAAGGAGGAAAGTTGCAGAAAGATATTCCCGTGCAGATTACAGAGATTGGATTTTCCGAAAAACTGACCAGAAATTCTGAAGGTGACTTATTACAGAGTGTAGAAAGTGGTAGTATATTGTCCTTTCATGGAATATCTTGTCCTTTCATGGAAGCTGTACCATCCTTGTCAAGAACACAAGAAACTGTCAGCAGTAAAGTGAGAGGACAGCAAATGCACCTGAGCCAGACTTTACTAAGAAACTGTCAGCAGTAAAGTGAGAGGACAGCAAATGCACCTGAGCCAGACTTTACTAAGCCTTCATCAAAGAAGAAAGCCATCTTGTGGCGCCATTAAGACAGACAATGGCTGAGTTCGTCGAAGTTGCTTTTACTGCAATGAAAACACCAGACAGCTTCTTTGAAGGAGGCTCTATTTTATTAATGAATCAGATGGTTTGAGTCAGTTTTGACTAGGAAAGTGTGGAGCAACAACTAAGTTCATTGACGCAGACCAGGAAGCAAAATGTACAAGGCAGGAAGGAAGCAGGAGTCTCTTTCAACCTTCCGTGGCCTGACCAAGTGGGCTACTTCTGCCGGCTATGTACCAGTTCCTAAAGGTTCCTTGATTCCAAAACTTCCACCAGTTGGAGAGCAAATATCCAAACCATGATCTTGTGGAGGACGTTTCAAATTCAAATTATAACACAGGACATAAAGATTAAGGGAACATTGCAAAAGAGAGCTTAAAGATATTAAAGTCCTATATGACATTGAAATCAGAAAAGAAAAACAGTGTACAGAGAGCATAATGGAGCACAAAAATATAGAGAAGGATGGAACTCATCACCATAACTAGAAGTAGCTTAATAGCTGAGGTTAGAACTTATGGTCCCTTAAAGAAGTCAGTTGATTTACCATTTCTAAGATGCTGGTAGCATGTATGAAACTAGTTTATTCTCAAGCTAATGACATGTTGCTGGTCTTGTGTCAGGGCAGTATCATATCCATAACCAGTCCTTCTGGAAACCGTAAAGAAAAGGGGCATTGCTCGTTTGATTCCCACTGAATATGCAGAACTAGCTTGCATCTATGATATCTAACATATGAAAGTCATTCCTGGACAATAAATTTGAATTAGAAAATTAGTTTAAAAAGAATAATGGAGGAAATCGAGAGAACATATTTTGGTGATTGATGCCTTATTTAGATTCTTTTCTTTTTCTTTTCTTTTTTTAAAGATTTATTATTGATTGATTATGTATACAGAAGAGGGCACTAGATCTCATTACAGATGGTTGTGAGCCATCATGTGGTTGTTGGGATTTGAACTCAGGACCTCTGGAAGAGCAGTCGGTGCTCTTAACCTCTGAGCCACCTCTCCAGCCCTGGATTATTTTCTTGAGCTCCCTATAGAACACATTTAAATACACTTACTAGTTACTGAAATGTCGGTAAGTATATCTCAAACATACTTTAATTGTTGTTTTTGTTGTTATTGTTTTGCAGATAGTGTCTCCTGTGCTGGGATGGCCTTAAAATTACTATGTATGTAACCACCAATGACACTGAGTGCTGATCCTTGTCTTGCATAACAGGCCTAGCCTATCATGCCTGGTTTACTACAAACCAGTTTTGTGTTAGAATTGTCTCGAAACTCTTCTACTTAGTAATAAAGCTCTAGAAAATAATAAAAGACTCAGTAAATACACAATCATCTTATGTATTGTGATCATCAAACTGTCCTATTTTTCCTTGAAAAATATTTATGTTATTTAAAAATTAATACACATTTGGTAATAATATTAAGGATCATAGCCTCTCCAAATATGTCCAGCTCATGTGGTTTGTAAAATATAGTTCTTTGTATAGCATTTCATAATTATGATGGTACCTGGAAATTTTAGTAGAAAATTTTGATAAGTGTCTGATAGTAAAATAAGACATAATATAATTATACTTACAGAAGTAGTATAAAAGATTTGTGAGTTGTATAATTGGTTGCTTATAGAACATACTGGAAAAAGAATGGTTTCTTAGAAATCTTGATTTTTAGACTTAACACTTAAATTCTAAGGGTGTAGAAAACAGAATCGCCTTAGTGAAGGCCTGAGTGAGTGTGTGCTGTTTTACATGGTCACAACCATCTGGAGAAGTCCAATGTCTCAGCCCCAAGGAAGAGCAAATCTTCCTTGGAGGCTTGAGTTTGAATGTTGGGAGTGTCCAAAAAACTCCCTCACAACTTTCTCCTTGCATGTTTCATGCCTGAAGACTGTTACCTAAAGATACTGTACTAATGGATATTTGCTCAATCTGTCTCGTTGGTCAATCTGTATACCACAAACAATGACTTCTTGTTTATCTCTGGGTAATAACACCATCTTCTTTTTCAGTTGTATACAACAACCTTCCACACTGTTAAAATGTATATAACCAACATGCTAAGCTTCAAGGGTAACACTGTTCTCCATCAGGGACCAGTTCACTCAATATGAATTGTTTTATTCATTTGTATGTCTGTCTTTTCTTCATTACTTTATCACTCAAGTCAGGCCCACACCTGGAGCTGTGCAAGGATGGAGTACAAAAAGAGAGATTGAAAAAAGTATGTTCTACCAGGCATTTCCAACAGTTTTGACTTGGAGCTAAGATGCTGTCATCTACAATGTTCGCATTCTAGAAACACAACTGAGTTGAGAAAATAGAGGCCAAAAAACACCCCATCTCAAAAATTTCTCATATTCTTAACACTTTTTGTTTCCTCCATTTGTAGATATCCTTGTCTGTGTATGGCTGATGGTCTGTTGGTAAAAGCTTGGGCTTGCCTGCTTGCTAATACTTCACCTTCAACTGAACTATTGCTCTTTAATTGTGATACAATAATGAGAGATTTATGAATGAGAGGAGCTCTTGGTAACTGTTTCTACACAGAGAACATGTCTTCTGCCCTCATCCACAAGCTCTAAGGTGTTTTTAAGAACTGCAGCTCTTGTCTGTGAAGAATAACATGTAAGAATATATAAATTATAGAGAAGCTTATCTACTCATGTCTAGATTCCTGAAGTTGGCTTTCAGGCATTTTTTTCAACATATTTTGAGATAGAACTAATGGTAATTTAACTATTTTTTTTCCTCTTGCTTCTAAATGGATTAAAATACCAGTAAACACATGTCTATGTCTAATATGCTTTTCTCCAAGGTCAGATTGAATATTTGGGAACTAAACATGGTGGGGAAAAAAATGGCCAATGAAATTTTAGATAAATTGCCTAAGGAATAAAATGATTGATTCAATGTTCATTAACAGACTATGGCATTTTAAATTGGAAATATGATTTTATTTTTATTATTAAATTTATTATAAGAACATAGTAGAGATAGGTAGGAATGAGATGCATTTTATACATATAAATATTTTTGTTGACATGAAGACATAAATGTGTTCTCTCTCTTTTTTTTTTTTTGTTTGGTTTTTTTCGATAAAGGGTTTCTCTGTTTTTCTGTGCAGCTTTGTGCCTTTCCTGGAACTCACTTGGTAGACCAGGCTGGCCTTGAACTCACAGAGATTCACCTGTCTCTGCCTCCTGAGTGCTGGGATTAAAGGCGTGTGCCACCACCGCCCAGCAATGTGTTCCCTTTTTATACTTTTCTTACATTTCCATTTCCTAACAACATAATAATAGACAAGATATTTCAGATATATTCAATAGAAGCTACTATTTATAGTGAGTTAAATTTTCAAAGGTTAAGACAATGAACATAACACACAGTCTTTGAAGCTTCTTTTCTAGTGTTCTGAAACTAGATATTTAAAGATATATAACTGCGAAGTATAATTTTTTAAATCACAATTAGATCAGCTGTTACTACTAATATGAAAAATGAGGTATTTCTTTAAGACAAGATTTCACTAGACTTTGATGGGTTAGATCCAACTATGCTGACCAGTTTAACCTCAAACTCACAAAGCATCTCCTGCCTCTTCCTCCATGGTGGTAGAATTATAGACCTGTTAGATCATGCCTGGCCATTTAATTTCTCTTAAGCAGAAATTCTTCTATATATTCACATATCAATCCATAACATTTCTCTTGTCTTTTGGAGAGCTTTATTCTCTTTTTCCCTATAGTTCATAAAATTTTATGACAAGAAGTATTACTTTTAATAATACTTGTAATGGAATACAATAAATGAGAAGAAAAATTAAAATGTGGGGAAACTGTGAACATTAATACCTTTTGTACTAATATCTATCTTAGATTCTTTCTTACTAGTATAAGGATCTTTACTTGATATGAATTTAGTAATAGGAGGCAGAAAAATATTTAATATAGAAATTATACACATTTTTATTCCTTACTTAAAATAATTTACATTAAAATGATTTTAATTTGTAAAAGAAAAATATTGTTGCTTTGCTTTTGAAGACAAGGTCTCTTGTAGCTCAGGCTAGCCTTGAAATGTAGTAGTCAAAGGCAACCTTGAATCCCAGATCCTCTGTATCTTTTTCCCAATTGCTGGCCTTACAGATATACATAGATCATTAACAAACAAAAAAACGTACTCTGCATGGGGAGACAATTGTGTAGCTTGATTTGCTTGGGGGCCTCCTGGCAGTAGAATCAGAATCCATTCCTGATGCATGAGGGAGCTTTTTGGAGCTTACTAACTATGATGGGGCACTGTGTGCAGCCTTGAGGCAGGAGAGGGGGAGGAAGGGAGGGAATAGGGGATCTGTTGGGGGAGAAGCTGGAGGGTGGGAGGAAGGAAAAGGGGGATCTCTGATTGGTGTGTAAAATGAAAACAAAACTCTTAGTTTAAAAAATGAAAAAGAAGGAAAAATCAAAAAACAAGTTTTAAGAAAAATACTTGCTATTCATTTCTTACTATGGTCTATCTTCATTAAAATTCTCTCAAAGGGTAAAACAGTCTTATGCATTTAAATGTTTGACTAATGCTACCAACAATTATCTGTAACTCAGAGAAAACTTAGGAACTAAATACTTTCGTTCATTTCTCAGGCCTTTATTTAGTTCCCAGGACCCAATATTGAGCACTTCAATTTCTGAGGTTTCTAACAACAATGTATCACCTTCGAATTCTAGTTTTACATTCCGGAATGCCGATGATTGTCAGGGCATTGTGGTTACGTTCTTAGGTCACACTTCTTCTCTGGATCATTTTTCTGCGTTTGCCCTGGGAGGTTGTTTGTGATCTTTCCCTGAAGAATACTATTCCACTCTTGCAGGATCTTTGCCTCTTCCTGCAGGGCGACTTCCTCATCTTGTAGAGCCCCATGCTCTTCTCTCAGTGCCTTGTTCTCCTCCCGAAGAGCCTGCTCTTCCTTCCACAAAGCCTGTTCTTCCATCTCCAGAGCTGCTCCCTCCTTTGTGAGGGCCTCCAGCAGCTCAGCAGCTGCTCCAGCCCTCTTCAGGGCTTTCCTTTCCATCCTGAGAGCCCGCTCCTGGTGCTGAAGAGCCTTGGTCTCCTCATGCAGGGATTTGATTTCCTCATGCAGAGCCTTAGCCTCATGCTGGAAGGCTTTCTCTTGCTGCCTGAGAGCTGTGATCTGAGCCTCCATGGCACGATTCTGTTGCCAGTAAGACTTTTTTTCTGTATTCAAGGCACTGAGTTCTTCGCCAGAGAGTTTTTGATTCTCTAAAATCAACCTTTTCACCTTCCGGAGTAGCTGGTTCTGCTGCCTTAGTATATGATTCCTTTCCCTGATGAATTGGTTGTCCATCCGAAATGTTTTATTTTCTCTTCCTAAAGCTTTGTTTTCCCCCCATAGGAATTTGTTATCTTTTCTCAGAGCCTTGTTTTCGTCTCTCAATGCCTTATTTTCTCTACAGAGGTTTTCTTCCACCTCATGAGATTTATGTTTGAGTTTCCTTTGATCTTGGGCACAAGAGAAACAAGGAAACCATCGCAGTATTTTCCCTTTACGTGTTCGTTCGGATCGAGAGACAGCCATTGTTTGTCTGTTCACTACGGATAATCACGACAGATGATGTCCTAAATCTGCTCATGTAGTCTTGGCTGTCTGTGGCGTTCTTAGCGAGTAGGTAAGTTACAGTTGGTCACTGTTCAAAGCTTAGCAAGGAGCCCTGGAGGGGAGAAAATGAAAATCGAAATAAAAGTTAGTAGATTTTACTATTAGGTTGATATCATGGTAACTGGAGTTCAATCTAAACACATACAAATTGGAATGTAAGTACTTTTTCTGCATAAGGCATGAAGTTAGTCAAGAGTAATGAATTGAATTGTCTGTCTTCACACGCTAAGCTGGGTTTTTTTTATAAACAATATTAGTGTTTTATATTATCTTCTATTAGCTTTATTAATTTATTGTCTTTAAATGTGGTACCTGCTAATATGAAAGCTTACTACTCCTTCAACAATGTTTCTATTTGAATAGCTTCTAGTTTAAAAAGAAAAAAGAAAAAGAAAAGAAAAACTGGAGAAGACATTGAAGATATTTCAAGGCAATATAAACTAGTGACTACAGCATTTAGTTAGCTTGCTAGGAGAGGTAGAGATTCGGGCAAGCAGCCTCACTTACATTGCTGTGTTCTCTAAGTCACTTGAAAGCCTGGTTTCTGTTACTAAAAGAAAACATTCAACATTTTATGTCACCTATAGTGATGTCACTTAGTGTTAACACTAGAAATGTCATTGGCTACATATGTTGTCTTTGGCTTTTTAAGGCATGTCTCTTAGGAAAATAAAGAAGCTTATGTTTAATGTGTTATTTTTAAATTAATGTAATATAGTGCTAATTACACATAAATTATTAAAATTGATTTTAAATTAATGCTTGCAACATTAGTCAAGTATTTTATTATTGGCAAGTATTTGTATTATGTTAATAATAACTTTAGTAGTTGAGAATATGTTACAAAATTAAGACCGCTGTTGAATCATCTGAGAAAGGTAAATTTGTATGTTAAACAAGTAGACATGTTAAAATCTTAATTCTAGAAATCTTTTGTTTTTGTTTTTGTTTTTTTTTTTTTTTGAGACAGGGTTTCTCCGCGTAGCTTTGCGCCTTTCCTGGAACTCACTTGCTAGACCAGGCTGGCCTCAAACTCAGAGATCCACCTGGCTCTGCCTCCCCAGTGCTGGGATTAAAGGCGTGCGCCACTACCACCCAGCAATTCTAGAAATCTTAACACAAATTTTATATTATCATAAAATGAATTTTTAATTTATACTTATTACTTTCATAAAATATCCAGAACTGTAACTTTGAATGATGAGGTGCAGTGTGTAACTACTTTATATGACAGATGCTACATTTCTAACCTTTACAAATTTCTCACTGTACTTGTATTTAAACATTTATATGAAATACAATAAGCCCAAACCATCTTATTCACACTAGAATAAAGATTTGCTAATTTATTTATCTTACCAGAATTACTAGTGTTTTTTACTTGTGCTTAACAAGACTGAAATATAATTTTACCTCTGATACTTTCATACTATCTAATTTAGTTAATAAAATAGCTAAAAACAGGGACTAAGATATTCCATAAACCTAAAAGAATACATGTGAATGTGAAAGTGTGAAGAACCCATTAGGCTAACATTGGCAGTAACTTAACTGAGAATGTGTTTAATTAAAATCTGTGGCAGCTTCTTCTTTGAACCATTGGTTCTGTTTCTGTGCTCCTGGCAGCTGTGGATTCAGGAATTCTCCAAAGCAAGTGCTTAGAATGTTGTGATGTCTGAACTTTTAGTACAAACAGAAAAAAATCAAGTTACTCTTGTCCTTGATCTAGTGAATAAACTGAATATAGAATTTGGTTTTATTTACTAATTCAATTTTATTAACATTTTATAGATTCCTTTTTTATTTTACTTTTTATTTTATAATTTAATTTAATTTTACATATCAGCCACAGATTGCCCTGTCCTCTCTCCTCCCCCCCTCCCCTTAGCCCACCCCCCCATTCCTATCTCCTCCAGGGTAAGGACTCCCCTGGGGATTCAGCTGAGACTGGTGGTAGATTCAGTGGAGGCAGGTCCAGTCCCCTCCTCCAGTCACCCAGGCTGAGCAACATGTCCTTGCATATGTTCCTCATGGTTTTATACATGTGTAAAATAATGTGAGATAATGGAACAAAGTTAATCTCTCTCTCTCTCTCTCTCTCTCTCTCTCTCTCTCTCTCTCTGTATATATATATACATAATATATATAATATGCAAGGGGGAAGAAATTATTAACATAGTACACCCCAGTAACTGGTAGCATTTATATTA
Source organism: Onychomys torridus (assembly GCF_903995425.1). Classification (NCBI taxonomy): domain Eukaryota; kingdom Metazoa; phylum Chordata; class Mammalia; order Rodentia; family Cricetidae; genus Onychomys; species Onychomys torridus. Next base: position 83,796,450 of record NC_050451.1, on the reverse strand, counting down.
ATCGTGACAGTGCTTTGCATTTGAAATAAAACATGCCAACCAGGAATTCAGTAAAGAAATCAGCTTAATAGTTCACAGTTCTTGCAGGTGATGAAAAATAGTCTTAAATCAACTATAACAAGAGTATTATAAGAATAGAAACTGCAGGCTGGGCAGTGGTGGTTCGTGCCTTTAATCCCAGCACTTGGGAGGCAGAGGCAGGTGGATCTCTATGAGTTCGAGGCCAAACTGGCTATAAAGTGAGTTCCAGGAAAGGCACAAAGCCACACAGAGAAAGAAACCCTGTCTAGAAAAACAAAACAAAAAAAGAATAGAAACGGCAGGCTAAAGTAACTCATGCACTACAGATCCAAATATGACAATGGACACATCAAATGAAGAAAAAGCAATCACTTAGAAACTGTTCTATTATTAAATTATTAAGTAATAAGATTATTTAGCAGACTTTTAGACAGCATGTCAACCAAGAAATCATAATCATCATCACATAGGATAACTCCAAATTTTATATATATATGAAGCAATATATAAACACACACATACACACACACACACACACACACACACACACATATATATATTTGTGTATAAAGCTATAGTATGAATGAATTACAAAATTAGGTAAAAGGAAAGGACAGAATGAAATTAAATTTCGTCATGTTACCCAGAAAAACAAATATCAAATGGTCACAGACACATGAGAATGTAAGGCAGACCCTTTAGATTTGTGTGCTTAATTTAAAATACCTATGTAACCCTAAAATTTAAAAAGGCCATTGGCAAGGAGGCCTAATGACAGATTTTTTTTTTTTTTTTTTTTAGATTTTTTTTTATTACATATACAGTGTTCTGTCTGCATGTATTCCTGCATGCCAGAAGAGGGCACAGAATCTCATTATGGGTGGTTTTCAGCCACCATGTGGTTGCAAGCAATTGGACTCAGGACCTCTGCAAGATCTGCCAGTGCTCTTAACCTCTGAGCAATCTCTGCAGCCCCATTAAGACAGATCTTAAGGATGGTCGACATAGTAAAATACAGGAAACACGGGGAAGGGGAATAATAAAGGAGGAAGTTTAAATGGAGAAAGGTATTATTCCCAAATCGCAGGGACTCCCAAAAGACCACTACACAGACTGAATCCTGAATGTAAAAGCAAAGAGCCTTTTATTTCAACTCCAGAGTTTGGTCCCTCTGTCTATCTCACACAGCTGTGAGAGCAGAGAGCCCAGAGCTCAGGTGGGGCAGAGTTTTTATCAAAGCAGAGGTTGGAGTGAGGGGATTTCCAGGGTCCAGAACCCTGATTGGCTGACAAATGTCTAGGGGTATCTGTAAAACAAAAACAGGTGTGTACTATCCTCAAGGGCATCTGGCCACCTTATCTAATGGTTGGAATGTTTGAGATTTTAGGTACTTCCTCACCCCTGGGTGCATCCCTGGGTGGTATCAGTTTAAGGTTTCTCCAGGATCTGGGTGTTGCCTGGCAGTAAGCCTGTCACAGAACCTGTGTCTAGGCCCCTAAGCCTGTCATAGCTGCTGTGTGGTCAAGCTATTTTGGGGTCCCTTCACAAAAGAGCTGGAAGTGTAGGGCAGAGTAAGTGGTAGGAGGAGGGATAAAACTAAGGGTGCTTAAAGGCATGTGGGAAACCTACCAATGTGTGCCCATCATATGCACACATTCACAGAGAAAGAGAGAGAGAGAGAGAGAGAGAGAGAGAGAGAGAGAGAGAGAGAGAGGAGAGAGGTTTATTTATTGGCTGCTTACTATAAACAAGAACATTTTTCTTCTGTATCACTTCCGTTGTTTCTCCTTCACCTTTACAAGACAAGCTTTTGATACTTTGCTGAAATTATTAATTCCATCTTTGACAAATATATTATTTCTGATCTCTGTAGATCAATTATAAATTTCTGAATTTTTAGTCTTTGACATCCACACTATCCATTTTGCTCTAAATTCCTTTCTGCTGTGTTATAAAACACTCTGATCAAAATTAGCGTAGATGAGGAAAGGATTCCTGTGACGAATGCTCCGATGTACTGTCCATCACTAAGGGAAATCAGAGCAGGAACTCAAGCAGGAACTTCCTGTCTAGCTCTGATGTTCATATTTATCTTTCTTAGAAGGAATCATGCTGCTCAGGGTGGGCTGGACCCTGCTATATCAATGAATCATCAAGACAATCTGCTGTGGGAATGCCCACGGGCCAATCAGAATCTGAGCAATCCCTAAACTGAAAGTCCCTTCTCAGGTGACCCCAAGCCTCTTGAACTTCTTTCACCCTTATTAACCTGTCATTAGTGTTTTCCTTCTTCAGCTCACATTTTAGGCAACTATGCTGGTGAAACTTCATGGTGTCTCTTCTGACATTCTAGAAGACACAATCTCACAGCTAATTGAATTTAAAGTGAAGGCTTACATGTTTGAAGTATCCATAAAATTCAGCTTTCCCATAAAAAATATTGGCAGAAAGTTCCGATAAAAAAATATTTAAAGAGATTATAAGGGACTTATGTTCATTTTCTTCTTCTTCTCTCTCTCTCTCTCTCTCTCTCTCTCTCTCTCTCTCTCTCTCTCTCTCTCTCTCTCTCTCTCTCTCTCTCCCTCTCTCTTCCTCTCTCTCTCTCTGCCTAAAGCCAAATCTTTATTTCATCTCTATTTCCTTAGAAAATGCTGAGCTTGTGAAGTAAGCAGTTAAAGCATGCATGCAAAAGCCACCTGGGCCAGCTCAGGTGCAAGTGTTAGCTTGCTGGGTCAGAAGTAATCTACCCTTTGCTGTAGTTAGAGTTTTCCTGCCTGGCCCAGTCAGGACAAATCTCTCTTACCCGCCAGTCCCACAGTCGCTCAGACCCAACCAAGAAAGCACACAGAAACTTACATTGTTTACAAACTGTATGGCTGTGGCAGGCTTCTTGTTATCTATTTTTTCTATCTTAAATTAACCCATTTCTGTTAGTCTATACTTTGCCACATGGCTTGTGGCTTACCAGTGTCTTTACATGTCGCTTCTCATGGCAGCAGCTGGAGGTGTCTCTCTCCAACCTTCTACTTCCCAGAATCCTCTTCTCTCTTGTCCCGCCTATACTTCCTGCCTAGCCACTGGCCAAACAGCATTTTATTTGTACAGAGTGATATCCACAGCACTTCTCATTTTCTTTTTTTTTTTTTTAAGGAAGGTTTTAACTTTTACATAGTAAAATTACATATAACAAAACAATTGTCAAGCAAGAATTACAGTTACAATATTAAAGAAGATATCCTATCTATCTTGTATTTGTGAGTCTAAGGTTTTATATCTAACTTATCTTTTATCATAACTGAGGAAATTATAACTATCTAGTCTTCAACCACATCAAAGACCTCAGAAGGATATAATATTACCTGAGAACCGGGAGAAGGATATAAGCATTTTTCAGGAGTCTTGCAGGGTAGACAGAGACAGCTGGCAGCCTGGACAGTCACCTAATGTTCCTTTGTAAAGTTGGGGCATCTGTCTTCAGCCCACAAGGGCTAGAGTCTCTTGGTCACTTCTCTCAATGTCCTGTAGAATGTCTGGCAGTTTCCTCTGTGAAGCAGGAACCTGAAGGACCATTTTGTCAAGCAAAGTTCAGTGGTCAACTTTCTATGGGTCCTGCGCGTACAGTCGATCAAACAGTCCAGGCAAGAATAGTTTCTTGCCAAGATGGCTATTTTTGCCAAGGTGAAGATAAACTCCATATGAAGTGTCTTCAATGCCCATCCTCTCTGAAGTAAATCGGTGCTGCCAGGAGCAGACATGTCTCACTGTCCAGAAAGTCTAAATTTTAAAAGTATTTTAAATGCCATATTCTGTAGGTCTTTGAAGTATTTGAAGATTACCTATCTATCTGAAATATGTCTATGTATATCTAGAAGACTTAACTAACATGGCTATGAGTATGATATCATAGATGACTATTAATTTATTTTTAATTATCCATTTCAATTTAAAATGAGCTATACAAACATAATACCTTAAACACGATTAGAAATATACACACAGTATAACAAAATTAACTTTAAGTTTGTATCAATAGACTAAAATCTACACCAATGTAAAACATTTTAAACAAGTTGTTGCTCTTTAGAAGTAAGTTCCTTAATCTACCCTTTCATCCTATTATATCTATATCCTATCCCCTTTTCTTCTTTAGAAAGAGATCTCATTCATAATCAACCCAATTAAAATAAAATAGTGGTTTTTCTCTGTCCCACACCAGAGGGCTCTTCTGATTTGGGACACAAGAAGCTCTTAACGTTTTCTTTTAGCAATATGTCTGGGTTTAGAGAAGGAGTGAGCCAATTCCATCTCCAAAGCCAGCTTGATAATTTTGGGAATGTGGGCGTAGTTTTTCTTACTACTTCCTGCTGGAGGGGGGCGCTGTATCTTATGGGGACACAAAGAAAATTTTAGGATTATGGAGTAGTCCATTAGGGTGAACCTCTGAGCCAGTTGTCTTGAAACCATTCTGGATGTCGGATCATCTGGGCCATGGTGTCATGGGAGACCTTTCAGGTGGTCTTGGCTGATCAAACCTGATGTATCTTAATCTGGAACAAATCCATAGCCTCTGGCTTTCTGTGGAAACAAAAGCAGAGACTCTTTTCCAAAGCAACATATCCTTATATCCAAATTTTGAAGTCAAGTTACCTTTAAAATTTACATATTTATTTAACTCAACAGCTTTTACGATCAAATCTTTTTCTGCAGTTAAAAATCCCAAAGACAACACAAACCAGATTCTCTGTGTAATATCCATCTTTGTAAGCCTGAAATGCCGCTGTGGCTGCCGGCTCCGCCCACCTCAGCTTTCCAACATGGCGGTGGTACAGTTTACCGCCAGCTCTGGGTCTGGAGCCATGTGTACCATCAACTATCAGAAGCAGTTCTATCAAAGCAGCGCATAACCCAGAAACTTTTTTTTTTTTTTTTTTTAAACTAGCAAAGGCTAAATCTACCACGCAGCAGAGTAAAGTGCCGCTTGTAGACTCCTCATTCCCGCCGCACTGCAGGTCAGACACACACTCCAGGAACCCGCCATAGTAGCTCAAACCGGCAGGCTGCCGCTAACTTGAGAGAGACAATTAGGAAACTGTTTTTAGCTCCGTCTTAGAATCTTTTTTCTCAGGTTTTAGGTGGAAACTCTTGCCAACACGTTGAGCGCCATTTGTAGTTAGAGTTTTCCTGCCTGGCCCAGTCAGGACAAATCTCTCTTACCCGCCAGTCCCACAGTCGCTCAGACCCAACCAAGAAAGCACACAGAAACTTACATTGTTTACAAACTGTATGGCTGTGGCAGGCTTCTTGTTATCTATTTTTTCTATCTTAAATTAACCCATTTCTGTTAGTCTATACTTTGCCACATGGCTTGTGGCTTACCAATGTCTTTACATGTCGCTTCTCATGGCAGCAGCTAGAGGTGTCTCTCTCCAACCTTCTACTTCCCAGAATCCTCTTCTCTCTTGTCCCGCCTATACTTCCTGCCTAGCCACTGGCCAAACAGCATTTTATTTGTACAGAGTGATATCCACAGCACTTTGCAGAAAGCAGCCTGCAGTCTCCAGACCTTTCACTTGCTAAGCCCCCAACAGTGGGTTCTTGCTTGTCAGATCTCAGCTGGGTCCTGAGAGTAGCTAAGACACAGAAGTATGTCTTGTGGAGCACTGCAATATCTAAAATGGCTCCTTGTAAGCATTTCTGAGATCCATGTGTTTGTGGAGTGGATGACCTCTGCTTCTTGGCAGTATAAACACATTTTTGTTTAAGTTTCTACAGTCCCACAGTATCTACTTGAGATATCTCTTCTAGGCCTAGAGATACATTCATATGTAAAAATACCATCTGAATAGACTGTAACCACAACCTAAAACCTAAGACATGATTCCAAACCTGTAGTAGGAATCTTAAAGGTACTTGTTAATAAAATCAAACCTGAGGCCAATTATTGTGGTGAATGCTGGAAGATCAGAGAAGCAGAGCAAGCCACAGCTATCTCACCTTGCTAGTTCCCCAGGTGGTCTTGTTTCCTCAGGCTGGAAACTTCTGTGTCCTCATCCCAATGGCTCTCAACTGAACTGTGCTGCTCCAAAACCTGAATGCTTATCCAACCAAAATACTTAACTAACTACATCCTTTTTCCTTTAGTTCCTGGTCCTCACGCCTTATATACCTTTCTCTTTTTTCCCCCACTCCCTGGGATTAAAGGTTGGGTTTCTGGAATTAAAGGCGTGGGTCACCATGCTTAGCTGTTTCTAAAGTGGCCTTGAACTCAGAGATTTGGCTAGTTCTGCCTCCCAAGTGCTGGGATTAACGGTGTGCACCACCACTGCTCAACTTCTGTTATGGCTTACTCTTCCCATTTTCTAGCCACCATTTTTGGCTTTGTTTTGGTGGCTGTCTGTTCTCTGACCCCAGATATGTTTATTTTGGGGAATACACATATTTTGGGGAACACAATACCACCACACAAACCTTCTATGTACAGGTATAGCCTAAATTGTTACTGCTGATTGTTTCTGCCATGTGGTTGAGATTTTCTAACCAGCACATTATCTTAAGCCATCACTGAATTTAACAGGATAACAATGCAGATGTCCAAATGACATATAGTACTCTCATAACATGTAGTCTTTTTTTTTTTTTTTTTTTTTTTTGAGACAGGGTTTCTTTATGTAGTTTTGGTTCCTGTCCTGAATCTTGCTCTGTAGACCAGGCTGGCCTCGAACTCACAGAGATCTTCCTGGCTCTGCCTCCCAAGTGCTGAGACTAAAGGCATGCACCACCACTGCCTGGCTAATGTAGTCTAATGCTAATGGGTACTAGTTACTACAGTGTGTAAGAGCAGTAGAGTGCACACCTTTGAGATAGATCACTCCATTTTTCCCAAGTAGAATGGCTAAACTTCTTTCAAGAAAAGAAGGTAGACTGAGGAGTATTATAATAAATATGGATAAGAAACTCTTTAGAACCCTGTCCTTGAGGGAAATGACTGATGGAATTGCATTCAACAACAGGAATGTGAGAACCTTGTTCTACAAGAGTCTCTATTAAGAGCATTAAGGGGTCTTAAGAGATTTAGCAGGAGAAAGAAACCCATGTGGCATTGTTTTAATGTTTCCACAGGCCAATCAACAGCAGCCTTTCATTGTGCTATGTGTTTGGAAAAGTTGACACTGACCGAGGCTGTGAAGACAAGGCAAGACAAGTTCTGAAGAAATCATCACTTTCAACCTCCAGGTCCCATGACTGTCTTTCAAACAACAAAACTGAAACCTATAACTACTAAAATCAGCCATTTAATTTTTACTTATCTTCAAAGGACCATTTCCTAAAGTTAATGAAAACAAAATACAATCACAATGATGGTTTGTTTAAGTGATGATCTAATTACTTGATAGAAAATTACCTTTCTTCCTTAAAACAGCATGCTGCTGCCAAACCCACAGTTGTAGTGAGGAGCCTCATGCTCTTTGGCTTCGGGGCTCCATCTGTGTCTGTCTGCATCTGCTTTCATCCTCCTCAAACTCCTCTCCAAAGGAGCACAGAGAATCTGCAATTCATGTCAGGGCACCCAGCCAGATTAGAAGCTGCCAACAACATCAGGTTTTGTGAGAAGAATTAAGTTACTTAAGCATTCTCTGCAGCACAGCCATGGTGCTGCTGAATGCAAGCTTATGCAGAGTGAGCCTGTATTTCCACCCTGCTGAGAAAAGATAATTTAGAAGTGACAGACGAGCGAGGTTATGATGTGATTGGGACATTTTACAGTGACCTAACCTTTTCAAATGTTCTTCTCACTGTCTGTTTATGTTGATAGTACATTTTGAAAACGCCCCTGCCCCCCTTTGATGCTGTTGAAGGGTTTTAACAGGCCCAAACATGTAAATATGGTGCCAGCTGGTCCTGCCCTTCCCCCTTCTCTTTCTGTAAACCACCAGAGTCCCTGCTGGACTCCTTATTTGGCCATTTCCTCATGTCCGACTCATCCCTGAGGCTGACCACCAAGGTCCAGCTGTCCAAATTCCTTATTTGGCTACAATGACCAATGAGTTTAATCAGGATTTACTAAATCATCCTAGCAAGGACTCCCATTTTTCTCCTTATAACCCATTCCTACAGAGCTTCTTGCTGCTGTTTCTGCCAGATTCAGATTCAGCTACCCTGTCTTTCTAGCTCAATAAAAGATTGCTTTGTGTTGGAAATTGGTGTTTAAGTGTGATCTGTGCTTAATCCATGGTCCAGAAGGGAACACCCCAGGACTCATGGTGCCTTTCATTCACGGCACAATAACTTGGGGAGCAGAATTTGAGAAAAGGGCGTTATGTTCATATGTGTTTTGTGGGTCTAAGGTCATCATCAGTAATCCATTTCCCTAGACAGCTAAAGTGATGATGTGTTTCTTTCTGTTTATCTGTATGCTTGAGCTATTTTTCCTCCCTGCCTTGAAAATGATTTTAGATTAATTCACGCTTTAAAAAATAAATCTAAAATTTGAGAATATAAACAATAAGAAATATTTGTATCCCTAAATATTTATTTGGACCTATAAATCAGTCAATATACATGAAATATTTTTAAAAATATTAAACAGTTGCAAGTGTTACGCAAGACACTGTCGCAGCCTTAGCCGTCAATGTAACTTAACACATAGTAATTGGAAAGAGGAGAGAAATGGTCTCCGGCCCTTTCTTTGAGGCAGTTTCTTAATTGCTCTTTGAATTAGGAGCACCCAGTCCACTGTGCAGTGGACATGAGTTGCAGGACATAAACAAGACAGGGAACAAGCCTGTAAGCAGCATTCCTCCAAGATTTCTGCCTTGAATTCCTGCCTGGGCTTCCCCTGATAAGGGAGTATATCCTAAAAGCCAACTAAAGGCCCTTCCTTCCTCAAGTTGGTTGAGATCAGCGTTGTATTGAACCAAGAAAAAAAGAAACTAAGAGAGGCTCTTTTCAACTCTCCTCGTTAAGTGAGAAGCATTAACCAGAAGACATCTATTTTAAATGTTTATAATATTTTTGTACTGTGAAAAAGTTTTCATAATCTGTGTGAGCCTTGTTATGCCCAGATCATGAGGACCCCCAAAAGACCACTGCAGAGACAAAATCCAGTGTGTAAAATCAATGGGCCTTAATTTTCAAGCTCAGAGCTTGGGCTTTCTGTTGGGGTCAGCGGTGAGAACAGAGAGCTCAGAGCCCAGGCAATGTGGGGTTTTTAATCATTGCAGAGGTTGGGGTGAGGCGATTTCCAGGGCTCAGGACCCCAGTTAGCTGACATTTATCTAGGGGTACAGGGAATGTTTGAAATGTCAGATTTTTCCTCTTAGATGCAGGCCCCACTGAGTGAGGTCAGCTTATGGCTTTTCCTGGGTTCAGATGTTGCCTGCCAAAAGCTGTGTCTGGGCCTCTAAGCCTGTAATGGCAGCTGTGTGGTCAAGCTGTTTTGGGGCCCTCCCATGGTCTAAGGTTACTTCTTAAAAATAAAGTTTATAAATTTAGATCGAAATTCTATCTGCTAACTAACAGAATATTTTTGTAACTATTCAAGTGAGTTAGCTACCAAAGTATGATCAGATCGATGCCTAGGATTTTGATGATTGTATGACTCTATTATAGGATGTGAGCTCCCTGATTGGTTGCACTGTGGGGCTTTAAATTCCTGGAAGCATTAGTTCATGCTACATAAAGCATGGAATACTCCAATTTTTACTTGGCCGCTATTTCCAGTTACTTCCCCGTTGTGTGTTTCATAAACATAAACCTTCAAGATGTTAAAGAGAAAAAGAAACCACCAATTAAGAGCAAAAAAAGTGACAAAATCACCCATAAGCACTAAATTTGAAAAAGTAAGAAAAATGACTTTATTATACTTTTCAGTTAGTGCAATGAATTGATGCCATGAATTTTGAGTGAGATGTTTTTGCTGGCTGTGTCATTCAGGGGCTCCCTCCAATCTTCAGTCATTTTCATAGCATGACTGTGAATGAAGTGTATTTGACTATTTATTCCTTGATATACACTAATGATTATCATATGCATCTTCTTGTTGTTGTTTTTTAAATTAAATTTCACACCATTTATCTATCTTGCTTGGAAATTTGTAACTGAGATCCTAAATATTACTGCTAAGTAAAACTATTAATATTAATAGATGTAATCACCTATTTGGCTAATGACCAATAAATCTTCTGGCCCACAAGGCTAGAAATTCTGACATGGTAGTATGAATTTCTTTTACAAAGTTTCAGTCAAGTGAAGTCTTTGTACACTGTGTTTGAGCATTTCTAAACAGTCTTTCTAAATTATTTCCATCCTGTACATTCTTAGGGTAAAGATCTAGAAAGAAGTCTTCATAGCACTAATCAGTCTCTTGTTCCCTTAAGATTTATTAACAGTCAATATACCACTTGGTCCAGAATTGTACCAAATTAAAGACTCCAGTTTTCATATTTAAGTCTCAGTGAAGTTGTAGACTAAAGGCGAGTGTTATTCAAAATCAATTTATTAGAGAAATTTAAATAATAAAGATTAGTTGTAATAATATCTAGCCATTCTCAGCTTTTCATCCTTAGTGAGCTTTGATGGACAAGTATGAACATTGTATATCTTCTCTTTCTTTTGAAACCTATGTGTGTATCTCTTTCTTCTCTTGTCTCTGTGTGTATACTGCTTGTGACTTTTCACTGTTTTATTTTCTTCTTTTTAAAAAATTTTACTGTTTGCTTTCTAAAGAGTGATGGACAGAGAGGATTGGATGGATGGATGGGGTGGTAGGGAAGATCTGGGAAGAGATAGAGGAATGGATAATCATTATCAGAATATATTGCCTGAATTTTCATTAAAAGTATGAGTAAAATTCACTGGAAGAAAACTGTACAGTAGAACTAACAAATTTCCTTCATATATATATATATATATATATATATATATTGTTTAGATAGGCTTCTTATGTAGTCCTAGGTAGCCTGTTACTCAATTAGAAGACCACACTGGAGACAGCTAGTTGTAATTTTCCTATCACTGACTACTGAGTGCTGAACTGACTGACATACATACCTTATCAGGATCAAAACTGGCAGATTTACGGTATTTATATATGTTAGAACATATGTGGTAGAGAAAAGAACATGTGTCTATCATATTTGTAAATTACATCTAAATATGAAGGGTTGAAAAATGGAGAGACAATGTTAATAAATGAAAGTTTACAGTTTATAGTATGCTACTAGCATCAGCATAATTGGGAGGACTTTGAAGATAAGTGAATCCAACATTCTCCCTTCAGGTGAGGGGACCTGGTGGACATTCACTGAGCATCTTGCTTAAGGTCACATAACTGGTCAGCCACAGAACCTTCAAACATTCCAATTCTCCCACAGAGAGAACAGACCATTTCTTGGGATGTCATAGCAAAATTTATTTTGGTGGAGAAAAAAATTTTTTTCAAATGGTTAAAATTATGCTAATTCCTTTCAGTCTGAGTTGTTTGTTTCCTTGTTTTTATGTAAATCAGAAAAAGAAAGTCCTTTTACTATTTGCCTTCAACAATCCCTATCAGACCTTTCCTCTAGGCAGGAAATCCAGTGACTCATAGCACATTTTGTGATACAAAGTATTGGCTTATGGTTCTGAGATTGCCAAAATCATCCTATGTCTTACTTATTAAACATTTCTATAAAAAAAGTGACAGATGCAGCAAGGTGGAGCAAATGTACTTAGAAGAGGAAGCCAGTCACAGGAGATGGGTGATGTGAAGATAGTACAGTTTGAAAAGCACATAGGACATTCTTATTTTTTAAATGTATTTATTTTATTATTATGAAATTTTCTATTCACTTTACATACCAACCACAGATCCCTCTCTTCCCTCTTCCCACTTCCTAATCTCTCCCTCCCCCATCCCACCCCCTCCTCCCACCCCCCCCCCCATCGCATTCCCCACATCCCCCAAATCCAGGTCTCCCATGCGTAGTCAGCAGAGCCTGGCACACTCAGTTGAGGCAGGTCCAAACCTCTCCCCGCTGCACCAAGGCTGTGCAAGGTGTCACATCCTAGACATGGTGTGTGGGTGGGCTGATCCTGATCCCCTTGTTGGGGCTCCCAAAACAGTTCAAGCTAAACAACTGTCTCCAATATCCAGAGTGCCTGGTCTAGTCCTATGGGGGCTCCACAGCTTATAGTTCATGGGTTTCCACTAGTGTGGCTGAGCATCTCTGCACGTTTTGCCATCATGATCCCAGGACATTCTTATACACACACACACACACACACACACACACACACACACACACACACACTCACACAAACACACACACCATACATTTAACTTTCAATAATTGTGGAGGTTTCAGAATGCTGCCTGCCCAGACTAATTTCAACTTCTATTTGTCTATTTTTACATTATTAATAATATTCTTTGCACACCTCTGTGTCTGACCTTGTTACTACCTTTCTGGAATATATTAACAGAATATTAGTGTCAACAAACTAAATGGTTAACAGTGCTATGGATACATATGAAGTCTATATCAGGAATTCACCTGTAACCTGATATTTCTATCAATATTTAAAAACTGTTTTCTTGATTTCTGGTTTTCTTTGCCCTGTTACTGTAAAGTTTATGAAAATGTTATAGCACTGGAACATGTATTTGGAGTAATTCAGGTCTTTGTGCCCAGACCATGACCACTCATATTTGCCTCCAGAATAAATTTTGTGTTACCCCCTTTGAAGTGAGAATTCTGTTCTTACATTTAGAACAACTAACAGAGGTATTGCATTATCAAATAGGAAAAATCCAGAGCATGCTCTTAATTAAGAGGATTCTGAAGACAGCGGGCAAATGGCACATAAGGATGGCTGAGCAAAAACTGGCAGGCAATAAGGAGTATGCTAGCAATGCAAAAATGCTTGGAGTCTAGAGCAAGGAAAGAGAGACATGGGTATGACTTGAATAAATAGGTACATTTCATTAATTCAACTTAAAATAATGAATAAATGCAGGAAGCTGTGTAAGGAAAATTAAAGGAGGCAGAAAAAACTAAGTATTTCAGTGATCAAAACTAAATGATATTCTAAAGAGACCTGTTCTGGCTCCTGGACCAGAACCGCTTCTGTAAACCTTGTCACACTTAACCAGGAAGAACAAGTGGATTGGCCAGTTCTCCAGTTGGTTTTTAGTTTTTACATAAATTGCTTTTTTTATACTATTGTTCTATTTTAATAATGTAATCCTGTCTGTCTCTCGTATTTCATGTACTTATCATACATGTTATCTTCATTTTCATTTGTGTATCTTTAGAGACAACAAAAGTCCACAAATTTGTGTTTGTGTTTAAGACAGTCACCTGTATACATGTATGTTATTATAGCCAAAGGAAATCAACACCTTCCTACCAAAGACAGATTTCCTTAAGTTGAACAGTTATGAAAAATACAAAATAACACAAAAGCATCAACCTAAGAACAGATCATACTACTTCTGCCAAATATTATTCTTGACTCTTTACTGGAGAACATGTAAATTAATCAACAGAATATAATTCTGTTAATACTATAATTTTATTCATAATACTTGTGTTCTTAATCTGTCTCTGTGGAAAATAATTATTGGGAACTGATCTAAATCAGCAATATTATTTAAAAAGAGGTAGGAATTCAAAAGCATATGTGACCTTGTGGTTTGATAAAGAAGTATGAACAGAGTTTGATGTTTTTCTTTTTCAGTTAAATCAATTGCAATACTTTGTAGCCACTAAATTGTTTTCTGAGAAAAGAGTCAAGAGAGTTATTTGACATTGAAAAGCTCCTTTCTTGAAATGTTTAAGTCTGATTTCCCTTTATATGTTTACACAAGTAATACATTATACAGAATCGTTCTAAAAATAAATATCAACTGAAAAATGAGAAATATCCTTATACACACACACACAATAGGGAACAATATACATGCTTTTAAACATGTAGAGTGACAGTCTAAAATATGTGCAAATGTATGAGATACCTTTAATTTACAGCAGTATTTATTCCCTCTCAACCTCCTGACCACTTTTTCTTTGATTTTTTATTGCTAAACACACACACACACACACACACACACACACACACACACACACACACACAGGAATATGTATGGCCAATCACATTGAGATGACTTCAACCACTGATTGTAGCACTTCGTTTAAAATGGAGCCTTGTGAAATTTCCCCTATCTGTATTGCACTGTGTTTGTATCAGTGATTCCTTCTACAATGCAATTAAGTTCAAATATTTTAATTATTAACTCTCATTGCCCAAGTCATATTAAGGTTAAGTACTTATGTCAAAAAGTCTCTATTAAAAATCAAGCTTTAAGTAAATCTAGAAACAATATAGATCTATTAACATGAAGATTTAAAAGCATCAATGAGATGGGCGGTGGTGGCACACGCCCTTAGTCTCAGCACTCAGGAGGCAGGGGGATCTCCGAGTGAGGCCAGCCTGGACTACCAAGTAAGTTCCAGGAAAAGGTGCAAAGCTACACAGAGAAACCCTGTCTGGAAAAACCATTTAAAAAAAAAAAAAAAGCGTCAATGTATCTATGAGGAAACACTTATATTAAACAATGTTCAGTAGTGCTGAGTTTGCAAAGATATGAGGGAAAGGCAGGGAAAGAAACGACGTAACATTCTGCCAAACCAGCAAATGTGTCCAAGTGCTCTTAATGGTTGGTAATAATTTTTAAAATAGAGTAGAACATTACTGACCTTTTTAATTTAAAATGAGTAATTTGTTAATTCTCGTAGACAATGGTTCTGGTGGTTTACTGTATTCTGGGAATATTTTAGAAAATAAGGTGTAAAGAAACTTTGCATTTATGAATGGGAAAGTCTAATCTACGCAGTAAGTGTTCATCAGACATAGTTTGTGAACAGATCGTTATCCAAAAGGCTTCCTAGGAGATTTAAGGACACCACATAGATTCAATATAGTGTTTGGCTGCTCACAGATCATCTAGAAAAAAGTGTTTTTCATAGCCAGTTGGCTCTTCAACATCCAATCTGAATGAACTGTAGGATTATAGACAAAGATATGACAAGATAAACAGTGTATGTATAAACTAGAGCAAGTACAGTGGAAACGAGTAAGACTGTGCTTACAACCGTGAGGATAACTTGGTGAACATACACTGATCTGCACAGGAAAACCAACATGTGCACTAAAACCAAAGAACAAGATGCAGATTTAAAGGGAAATTACACAGAAAAGAGGCTCACGAGACGATTATGAGCAACCAAAGCACAAATTTGAAAATGTTTACTTGTTAATATTTCCCGTGGAAAAATGTAAATAATTTACAAATGTGGATTAAAATGAATGAAAACTTAAGGAGTTTGAGCAAACAGAATAGTGAAATACTATGAATATTATGAATAATAATATAAGAAAATTGTTAGTAAATCCTTGGTATTAATGTTAGGTAATATAATATTGTGACTCTAAAATATTCTTGAGCCTATGTATGAATGTGGTGATTGCTCTCTCCATCTCTCACTGTCTGTCTGTCTGTCTCTCTCCCTCCCTTTCTCCCTTCTGTCTCCTTCTCCTTTGAAACATGAAGCAAATGTCTATGTTACCCAGTTTGTCCCTTTAATACCAATCTTGAACAACTATGATGGGGGTATTCATTTTCCAAATGTTGACTTTCCTAAGTGACCTTTGGTACCTGTTGCATGTTGAAAGGTATGCCATTCCTGAATTCAGCCAGTGAGGAGACAGAACATGGCAAATCTGCAAACTTTAAAGAGTGAAAAAAAAAAAGATGAGAATAAATGGCATTCAAACATTTCCTTTCCATATTACTAGGATATACACCTTAAGGAGTTTTTTCAGTACTTGAAACAATAAACCTCCATTCCAGCAGATTCCTACAAGTCTTTTATGATACTATTCTTATAATTTAAGGATATTACAGACTTCAAAAAGCCTAAAAGATTCAGTCAGCAACACCCATTTTCTTTTGTGGCTGTTGCAGCCAAGGAGAATAGTTTTAGAGTATGCTTCTGTCAAGAGCTTCTGAGGGATAATAGGAGCAGCATTGTCAGGAGAACCACAGCCACTGCTATGGAGAGATAAAAGTTTAGGGACCCCATGAAACAACATTAGCAATAACAACTAAGAACCACAATGTAGAGAATCTAATTCCAATTAGAATGTTTTCCAACGTCGTTTTTTTTTTTTTTTTAAATAAGGAGATGCTGTTCCTCAGACATCTCTTCAATGACACAAATAAGTCATAAATACTTCCCTAAAACAGTACACATCTTCTGCCATCTCCTTTGATACATAGATTCATTATTATTGCCACTGTCATCATCATTATTACTGTACTATTTTTCTAAATCAGAAGAAAAAAATCATATCTTTTCTAGAGAACCAATGTTTTATTTCTTAAAAATTTGCAAGTAAAGATAAGTGAGTTCAAGACCTTGAAGTTTGAGTTTCATATTTTCCACACAATCTAAGAAAACACGGTTTACCAAAAATTATATATTGAACAATGAGAATTATTTCATGATTATATGCTTGAATGCAATGTAATAAAATATCAAATATATATATATATATATATATATATATACATATATATGTGTGTGTGTGTTTAAAAATGTATCAGAAAATATAACTTTAAGTACTAACATATTTTTCTTTGTAACATTTCTTAATTACAAATAAAGGCATGGATGATATTAGAATAGTCCCCACAATGAAAATTATAATATTGTATAAATTATTTGTGTAAATAGCTATTTGAAGGTGTCTTGGAGTCAGAAAAATCAGCCAGAATTAATCAGATAAGACTTACAATTTACTTGAAATGGTGAGATTTGTGATTTATACAAGTTAATAGAGATGATGATGATGATTGCTGATGTTTATAGAATGCTATCATATACCTAGTATTTCAATAAGCACTTTGCTTAGTTATAACATTTGATCTGTTTAACAGTCCCACATATTCCTTTTGATTATATCCTGTCATTTAAAGTAGCAAATTTAGCAGGCTTCTGAGTCTACAAGTGAACATCCTTACTCTGGATCCAGGATTTTGATGTTTAAGAAGTCATCCACTTAAAACAGAAGTAAAAACAATAAAGTGGGTGAAGCAGGTCCTGAGGGGAAAAGGTCAAAGCAGGTATTTCTTATATTCCATGGGAACATAAAAAGACCAAAAATAGGTAAATCATAATCTCACAGGAAATAAAACATACAATACCTAAAGGAAAAAAAAAACATTTTGAAGTATGATTGAGGTACAAAAGGTTGTTCTTATATCCATACACACAATTTGATATGGATACATGGCTGTTCCCTCTGTTTATCCCTTGGCCTGCAGTACCCTGTCAAGCAGTGATTTTAAGTATTGCAACGTTTCAGAAATAGAACACCTGACAAAAAGTGTGTAGCTGGAGTTTTCTCAGGTCCTGCCCAGGCCCACAGCCACTCAGACCCAAATAAAAATATAGAGGCTTATTTATTTTCAAACTATATGGCCTAATGGCTCAGGCTTCTCTCTATCTTGCTCTTATATCTGAAACTAACTCATTATTATAAATCTATACTTTGCCATGTGGCTCATGGCTTACCAGCACTTTACATCTTGCTTCTCATGGTAGTGGCTAGCCACGTCTCCTCAGTTCTGCCTTTCTCCTTCCTTTCTCTCTAGTTGGAATGTCCTAATAACCTTATTCTGCCTTATTATTGGCCAGCTTTGTTTATCAACCAATTAGAGCAACATACATTCACAGCATACAGAATGACATTTCACAGCAGAAGTGACTTCAGATAGTTATTTGAGCTCATGGTTTGAGGTTACACTTCATCATGACATATAATATGCTAGTGAATCTCATAAAAGTAGATAATGATAATTTAACTTGTACTCCCTATGTCTTGAAAGATACAAAATTGAGAAGACAGAAATGAAGTCTACTCTTATTATATACTTCAAGTTCCAAACACCAGAGACCCACCCACGTAGATAGGCCCACCTCCCCCAATTTCCACAATTGCCTTCTACAAAGCCATCAAAGTTTGCAAAGCCATGAGCTTGCAGGTGGTACTTTACCTAAAATGATGACATATATTTTCATGTCACTGTAAGTTTCTATGTACATACCACCTCTTCTCAGAGTTCTTCCCGGTCCTCAGAGTTTGTAGTAACGTCTGTGTATTTCCCACCTTCTTTGACCTCCATGTGTCACCCATGATGCAATTTTATTACTTGAATTGGAAATCATGCAAAAGTGAGCATTAAGTACACATTGTGTGTTGCTCATCCATCCAAGTTCCATGAAAACAAGGGGTTTTTGTCCAATTTAAAATTCACAGCATTGACTAGTTCTAAGTGTTTTGGTAACTTATTAAATCACCAGAAGACACTTTTTGTATATAGCATAACACTGGATATTGAAAACACCAATGTACAGTGACAACATGAAAAGTATGACAAATATCACAAATAAATGTCTAAAAATTAGTTTCAGAAATAAGAGTTTAAAAGGCTTGCTTGGTTGAGAATATTCTATTGCTTCTGTCGTTGTTTTACTTGCTATCATGTAGACTACTTAATTATATTTCAGTCTGGTTATGCATCTTATCATTAGATTTTTTGGCAATTCTCCTGATTTATTAATTATAAAAGTAGAGTTCATTAGCAACTTTAATAAGTATCACATTGAAACCTTTCATAATTAAAGAAAAAAAATCAATCATTATATATGTATATATATACACATATATATAGTTTTCTATCAACTATATTCATTTTATATCATTCTTAAATATCCAATCTGTGTTATGAGTCTAGCTGATTTTCAGGTTATTAAACACAAGTACTTTCTTTGTCTCAGTAGTAAGAGAATGTACCTTTTTTTTTTTTCCAGAGGGGATAGAAAGCTTACATCAAGTCACAGCAACATTTTACCTGTCACAGGCTAGGAGCACACAACAGACCCAAACTGATGGCTCTGTGCATCTGTGCACCCAGTACTTCATGGCTCAAAGCCACTGGGCTCTTTTCTGCATGACCAACTGACTAATTGCAGTACTTGGCCTTTTCTATTCTCTCCAATTAATGCAATGCACAATTGCACATAGCAACAGAGTCACCCATACAGAACAGAATCTGGGCCAGAATTAGGCTCTAAATCCCAGAAGCACCTGTTACAAATATAAAGTGTCCAGATGGTCTAGTCTTTGCGGGAAAGTGTCAAGCACTGACTTATCTGTCTTTCTTACTTTTGGTTTAAGGTCAAAAACATGATCTGTTAGAAGCAGGGAGCCAAATACAAATCAGAAAAAGAAATACCTAGGATTACTATAGAAACTTCGCAATTTGTTTATCTAATTCTTCAGTGCCCAGTGGAGCTCATTGTTATCATTTTCTAAGCATGCGTGTGGGATTAGCCTGTGATTACATGGCAGGCTGCAGTATAATTAGATAGATTTATTTAAACACAGCTGTAAATCATAAAAAGTGTGGACTGTTTTGTGATTGCAAATTCATCGGTGTGTGTATTCAAACTTTAGTCTTCAATCAACTTCATTGTTTTGATTTGTTTGAGTTTCTAGAAAATGCGAAATGATAGCTTACTTTAGGTCAGCTTTTCATTGATTTGAATCGTGTGCCAAAGAAATGATGCTGCATTGAGATACGTTTCAAGTAATCCTTACTATATAGAGAATCTGTGTTCTTCTTTCATCTACAAGAGGCATATTATTTAAATGTACTTTTGTCACCTGCAATAACCTTTATCTTTATACAAATCTTGATTACCCATCTACATAGTTGGTGTCTTATAAAAGAAGTTAATGAGTGTTTTCCCTTCACATTATCAATCTTGAAAGACTATGATAATTTCCTCTTGAAATTAATATCTTTTACCA
Organism: Onychomys torridus; assembly: GCF_903995425.1. Lineage (NCBI taxonomy): Eukaryota > Metazoa > Chordata > Mammalia > Rodentia > Cricetidae > Onychomys > Onychomys torridus. The sequence goes on along the minus strand of NC_050451.1, from coordinate 83,776,509 downwards.
TTTCTCTGTAAGTACTGAAGTAATTTTGTATGAATTAACATCTATTTTCATCAAAACAAATAATTCTCAAATATTGCAACCAATAAGGAAAGTGAAAGTTATTCCACATCTTCATCTCATGTCCAAGTTCTATTAATACATGTTATATGAATATATATATACATGGATTCTATATGAAAAACACATAGAATATATCATTAAAATCAAGTACATATGCACTTTATTCAGTTTTGACTCATAATTATCAAAATTTCTTATTTATGACCTTGCTGTACCTGATTAACTTACTCTAAAAATATCAGGAACATGAACACCTTTAGGTATATTGCTTGTTACTTGTGATAAATTGAAATTAGAAAAAACAATCTGGCCTCTCAAACAAATATACATCCAGCATGGCAGGTAATTGGTTCATTCCCAAATTTATACGGAAAGTAACTATGAAAAATAGGCAGGGTTTATGCATGTATATGTGAAGTTATCTGAGGAGCTAGAATATAGGAAAGTATTCCTTATAATTAAAAAAAAAAAAAGATGTTTCAAGACTTCTTTTTTTTTTAAGATTTATTTTTTTAATTATGTATACAGTGTTCTGCCTATATGCATGCTTGCAGGCCAGAAGAGAGCACCAGATCTCTCTCTCTTTTTTTTTTTTCTTTGAGCTGAGGATCGAACCCAGGGCCTTGTGTTTGCCAGGCCCTAGAGACATCTTCCATTTCCCATCTCCCTGACCTATTGTCAAAGTCCACACGGAGCCCTTTCACTTTGTTCCTGCTTCTGAACACACTAAAACCCACAGAAGTCCAAGCCAACTCTTCCTTGCGAAAAGGAAGCTGGTTTTTGCTCTCCTTGTTCTTTCCCTGAGAGTTTTTCCTCTTGTTGTTCATTAGTTTCTTCCAATTACTCTTCTTCCAACACTGTTCCCTGGGCTCCTGTCTAGGGTCTTTTCCCACACATGAAACAATGCGAAGCATGTTTTTGGTCCACCAAGCTGCTCTGAGCACTGTGGCATAGATAAAAGGCAGGTTATGGAAGTGGTTCACAACTTAGCCCCACTCGACTGTAATAGTAGGGCTTTTATCCCAGAGGCTGATGTTTAATGCCATGTGCATTTTTTACTACTCATTTGTAACTATTTGTTTCTAAGATATTAGCATATTCTGATTAGACGAGTTTGTTAACAGGTTTCTAGTCGCACCACTTAAGATCACAGGAGCTTTTCATTTAATGACTTGGTGTTAGTAACAAACATACCTGGGGATGATATTAATTATCACTAGCTTTTTACTAGTGAATCTAGTTACCATCTACTCTTCAGTGATTAAAGAACAATATTAAGGTCAACTTTGTGGCCAGAATTTAACAGATCTTGGTAAGTTTACCCATTAGCCATTGCTTTCCACATGCTATTTACCTGTCTAAAGTTCCTTCTCTGCCCCAGCCTCTAAATTTGTTTCTTTTTACTTGGTTTTGGTGGTTACTCCAGATTATAAACTCACATCTAAACATCCAGGGATAGAAACCAAAATAAGAGAGTATGTGATATTTGTCTTTCTGGATCTGGGTTACATTACTCATTATAGTATTTTCTGGTTCCATCCATTTATCTGAAATTTTTGTGACTTCACTTTTTTTTTTAACCAAAGAGACTTCATTTTATAAATGTACTACATGTTTTATTATCCATTCACTACATGAAGAACATTTTAGTTTGTGTCAATTTCCTGAGCAAGTTATTGTGGTGTAGGATGTTGAGTATTTGTACACATGTCAAGGGGTGATGTATATGTTTGATATAGTAGATCTATTTTTATCTATAAAAATTTGAGAATTTTCCACACTGATTTCCATGGTGGCTGCACAAGTTTGAAATGCAGAGAGAGAAAGAGGGAGGGAGAGAGAGAAAGAGAGAAAGAGAGAGAGAGAGAGAGAGAGAGAGAGAGAGAGAGAAAGCAAGCACTTTTTCTTAAAGTCAAAAGCTCACCATTATTTTAATTTTTAAAATCCCAAGATTTCTATTAACTTTAGCTTGAAGATATTGTTATGAAATGAATCTCTCTTTTAGTTCTTGATAATCATTTTAAAAAGCACTGGAAATCTTATTATTTATTTCAGTTACCTCCCACAATTCCTAATGGAGTTATGCAAGATCTGATTCTGGCTTTTAAATCTTAAATGTTTGAGATTCTATACCTTGAGGACAAATCTTGTTTGCTGCTATTGAACATGGATACTCTTTTCTCCCATAAAGCTATGTTTTTTGTCTCAGATTCATAACTGTTTATTTTAAACATGCCATCTTTATGAAGTAGCTGTTGGTGTTTTAATGGAATTACATGGATATTTAGACTCATAAACAAGGAAATTTTTGTATTATTTTGAGTGGTTTTGCCATTCACAAACCTTTGTACCTTTCTCTAAAAATTGAAATATCATCCAGAAACCTTTGTATCTTTCTCTCAAACTTGAAAAGAAATTGTCCCTGCTTCGTATCTTTTTCTGGGTGCACTTGTTGTCAACTATGAGGTAAGTAGCTGCCACTTCTGCACAATTCTGCCAACACACTTGCTCTGTTTTGCCACAGGCCCATAGTAAGGTGATCTTGGACTTAAACCTCCAGAACCATGAACCAAAACAAATATTTCTTCTCTTAATTGTTGTTATCCATGTTTTGTCTCAGTGGCAGAATATTAACTGATATCATTATTCCTTCTGTTATTATTCCCTTCATTTTGAGTTGTTTGAATTTAATTTTATGGGGGATCAATTTTATAATATTCAAATATTTATGCTCTACCTTGTAGCAGGAATCTTATAAGGTCTTATTAATAAAATCAAACCTGGGGGCTAGAGAGATGGCTCAGAGGTTGGGAACACTGACTGCTCTTCCAGAGGTCCTGAGTTTAATTCCCAGCAACCACATGGTGGCTCACAACCATCTGTAATGAGGTCTGGTGCCCTCTTCTGGTCATACATGCTGTATACATAATAAATAAATCATTTAAAAAAATAGTAAAATCAAACCTCGAGCCAGGTATTGGGGTGAATGCTGGAAGATCAGAGAAGCAGAACAAGCCACAGCTACCTCACCTTGCCAATTCTTCAGCTGATTCTGTTTCCTCAGTCTGGAAGTCTCTGAATCCTCATCCAGAATGAATCTCAGCTGAACTGTGCTGCTCAAAGGCATAAAAGTTTAACCGACCCTAGTTCCTGGTCCTCATGCCTTATATACCTTTCTGCTTTCTCCTGGAATTAAAGGCTCACTTCTTGGGATTAAAGGTGTGAGTCACCATGCCTGGCTGTTTCCAGTGTGGTTTCAAACTCACAGAGATCCAGATGGATCTTTGCATCCCAAGTGATAGGATTAAAGATGTGTGTGCCACCATTTTCTGGCCTGTATATCTAGTGGCTGTTCTGTTCTCTGACCCCAGATACGTTTACTAGGATGTACAATATTTTGGGGAACACAATATCACCACACCACCTAAAATTGTTATTCATACACTTAACTATGACTGATAGGTACTTTTTTTATTTTTCGAGACAGGGTTTCTCTATGTAAGTCTTAGCTGTCCTGGACTTCTCTTTATAGACCAGGCTGGCCTTGAACTCACAGAGATCCTCCTGCCTCTGCCTCCCAAGTGCTGGGATTTAAGGTGTGTGCCAACACTGCCTGGCTGGTACTTTTTTTTTTTTTTAAAGGAAATCATTCCCTGAGAAAAAGAGCAACTATATTTATTGGTGTACATGAACTGCCAGCTTCAAAATGTCATGAAGTAGAAAAAAATGTTCAAGGCCTACCTTTATAAAAATTATTCCATTATTCCTTAACCTATTTATTCAATTTAAAGGTTCAATTATCTTTATATATGTGTATGCATGATGCCTCCCTGCATACACGTGTACTACATAGGCCAGAATTGCTTTCCTGGAGCTGGAGTATAGGTAGCTATGAGTGGCCTGAGGTGGGTAGTGGGAACTGAACTTGGGTCTTCTGCAAGAGCAGTAATTGCTCTTAAATACTGACCCACCATTTCATCACCCTGCTTCTTTCAAAATGTAAATGATTAAAATGTGGCATTTCATACCTATCAAGTGAGTTTCCTAGAGTAAGTTATGATCCTGCATGCTTCTTTAGTGAAGATAATAACTGGAACTACATTCTCTCCCTTGAGACTCTGTGGACTTAAGGAAAGCTTCGAGAATGATCATGATAGAGAAACTAACATGACGTTGAGTGACTCCACGAATTCAAGCTTAAATATCGTATTTTACCAATACTGTACAATAAAGCCACCTCTGGAGGCATCACCATCCCTGACATCAAACTCTACTATAGTAATATAAACAGTTTATTATTGGCATAAAAACCAACATGTGGACCAATGGGATCAAATTGAAGACCCTGCCATTAACCCACACACCTATGAACACCTGTTTTTTGTTGTTTTGTTTTGTTTTGTTTTGTTTTACAAAGAAGCCAAAACTGTACACTGGAAAAAGGAAAGCATCTTTAACAAATGGTGCTGGCATATCTGAATGGAGAAGATTGCAAATAGACCCATATCTTTCACCATGCCCAAAACTCAAGTCCAAGTAGATCAAAGACCTCAATATAAAACCAGTTACACTGAATCTGAGAAAAGAGAAAGTCGGAAGTAGTCTTGAATGCATTGGCACTGGAGATGACTTCCTAAATATCACACCAGTAGCACAGACACTGAGAGAAACAATTAATAAATGGGAACTCCTGAAACTGAGAAGCTTCTATAAGACAAAGGACACAGTAAATAGGACAAAATGACAGCCTACTGAATGGGAAAAGATCATTGCCAACCTCACATCTAACAGAGGGCTGATCTCCAAAATATATAAGTAATTCAAGAAACTAGACATCGAAATAACAAACAATCCAATTTAAAAATGAGCTACAGAGCTAAACATAGAATTCTCAAAGGAAGAATTTCAAATGGCTGAAAGACATTTAAGGAATTGCTCAACATCCTTTTGTCATCAGGGAAATGCAAATCAAAATGACTCTGAAATACCATCTTACAGCTGTCAGAATGGCTAGGATCAAAAACACTAAAGACATCTTATGTTGGAAAGGATGTGGAGCAAGAGGAATATTCCTATACTCTTGATGGGAGTGCAAACTTTTACAGCCACTTTGGAAATCAGTCTGGCCATTTCTCAGAAAATTGGGAATCAATCTTCCTCAAGACCCAGCTATATCACTCTTAGGCATGCTCAATTATACCACAAGTACACATGCTCAACTATGTTCATAGCAGCATTATTCATAGTAGCCAGAAACTGGAAACAACCTAGATGTTCCTCAACCAAAGAATGGAAAAAGAAAATATGGCACATATACACAATGGAGTACTACTCAGCAGTGAAAAACAATGACATTATGAAATTTGCAGGCAAATGGATGGAACTAGAAAATATCCTGAGTGAGGTATCCCAAACTCAGAAGGACAAACATGGCATGTACTCACTTGTAAGTGGATCCTAGATGTAAAGCAAAGGATAACCAGACTACAACCTATAGCTCTAGAGGTGCTAGCTAACAAGGAGGGCAAATGGATCACCCTGGGAAGGGGAAATAGATGCGATCTCCATAAGTGAACTGGGGAAGTGGGCAATGCAGGGTAGGTGATGGGGGATGAGAACATAAGGGAATGTGATGGTCGAGCTGGAACAGGGCCAGAGAGGAAAAGCAATGAAGGAGATACCATTATAGAGGGAGACATCATGAGGACAGGGAGAAACTGGGTTCTAGGGAAGTTCCCAGGAATCCACAAGGGTGATTTCAGCTTAGACTACTAGCAATGGTGGAGAAGGTGCCTGAATTGGCTTACCCCAGTAATCAGATCATCTAACTATTATCATAGAGTCTTTCTCTAGTAACTGATGTAAGCAGATGCAGAGATCCACAGCCAAGCACCAGGCTGAGCTCTGGGAATCCAGTTGAGGAGAGAGAAGAGGAATTCTGTGAGCAAGAGACATCAAGATCATGGTGGAGAATCCTACAGAGACAAAAAAAGAAAGAAAGAAAGAAATCATGTTTCACTAAATCAAATTCTAGATGCACTTCACACTATGAAAGTGACTTGAAAAAATGTGTCAAGAAATAGAATAGATTAATTAACAAGTTTAAGTGTTCTAATAAAGTATATCAGAATAAGTAAAGAACAAGTAATTACAAATAAAATAAAACAAATATAATAACAGAAATCAATGACTAAAAGGGATGCTATATCAGAATGATGGGATTAATTTAAAATTCTAAAACTTTAATGGGAAATTCCAGTGGGTATAATTTAATAGTTAATAAAATGGCATACATGTACACTTATTTTTCTGTTTAGCCTTAGTCCTTAGCTTTTCAGAAATGTTTTATTCATTGTAGGAAGTATTTATTATCATACTAAAGATATAGAGTAGCTAATGACATTTAATATTACTATCAGAGCATACTTAAAATGCAGTAGAAAATAATTGTATCTAAACATATCGATAAATGCCTAATATATATGTCTATTCATCTGTCTCATCTGTGTATCAACTTATCTATTTATAATCTATTTGCCACAGTTGCTAATTTATGATTAGAGACAAAGAAATGACAATTGTCTTTTAATTATGTATTTCAGTAAATTGGAAAAGATACAGTAATTCATCTTGGAAATGAATATACAATCTAAATGTATTGTGCTACATAATAGCAGAACATATGTAAGATTTTCAAGTATGATTTGCAGATGAAATTGGCAATAAAAGCTTTATATAGTTAAAATTATTTCTTTTATGTTTTTCTCTGCAATGAAATTCATTCCCTCACTTTACAGATGTGATTTTCTCCACTATTTTTTTTGTCATACTACTGAATTTTGAATTCTTTTCAGTGTGCATAGTCAGATGATTACACTGGTATATGATATTTCATAGTATAGTATAAAACCAAGAATTGCTGCATGCACTCAAAACAGGTGGCTTCTATTGTTAAGACCACAAATCTCAATTAAGATTATTCATAGATTTTTTTCAAAGAAAATTACATTCCTGCAATACAGCATGTAAGGTTGAATAATTTTAATACAGCATTTTGTGTTGGTTAGCAACTCAAAAATATTTCTGGTTATATTTATATGGCTCAAATGCCTATACTTACAGAAAAATTTGCTTAATTACAATTTTGAAATAGCTATTTAACATGGATATCATATTCTGTAATATATATGCCTAGCCATTTAAGTCATCTGCTTTTATTCATCTTTTTATTTTTTCTTTAATACAAAAAATAAAAATTAGTATCAGGAACAGCTGTCACATGTTTGCTGACTATGATGGTATAGCTCTATACTTCTTACATGTATTCTAAGCTAGTACATGCTATAAAATCAGTTCATGGGAATGATGAACATACATAATCATGTTCAGTTCTTAAAGTATCATTAAGCTGCTAAGAATTTTTCAGGGTTGGGGAGTTAGCTCAGTGGTAGAGTGCTTGCCTAGCAAGTACAAGGCCCTGGGTTTGGTCCTCAGCTCTGGAAAAAATAAAAGAAATTTTCAAAATGAATAATATGGACCACACAATATTAGAATCCTACAGGAAAACGAAATACAAAGAAAATCTTTATAATCTTACCAGAATTAAATATTTCTGTAAAATATTTGTGTTATTGTGGAGACAGATAATGAAGTGATAAATCCACAATTTAGTTTCCTGGAGTCCTCTTTGTTTGTTATTGTCCCTATTTCCTAGGTTACCAAGGTCCTCTTCAGAAGCCCACTTTGTGAGCTGTATCAAGATGAAAACTCTTGGTTTCATCTTCTAGAAGTTTCAGAATGTCACATCTAATATTAAAACCTTTACCTATTTGCAATTGATGTATAGCAGGGTGATAGGAAAGAATCCATATTCACTCTTTTTACATGTAGATTTCCAGATATCCAGCACCAATTGGTAAATAATGTGTCTTTGTTTCATTGTGTATTTATGGCATCTTTGTTGTAGGTGTGTTGACTTATAGCTGGTTCCTCAAGTCTACTCTACTAATAGTTTCTAGACTATATTTATTTGTCTCACAGAAACAGACTTGAATGAACTATGTCTAAACCTAAAGTGAAAATGAGTATAATTTCTGGAGGAAGAGGAAGTTATAGGAGGTTATCATAGATTTGAAGGTAGTTATTACAGTGAGTGATCATGGCTTCTGTAATTTAGCATTTAAATAGCTAGACACATTCTTATTTTCTTTAAAGAAACAGAAAAACAAGTTTGGAGTGGAAGCATTTTCTAAGACTCCAAACTAATGTCATTTTAACCATAAGAAGTCTGAAAAATATTTAAAATATTTTATGTGTACATAAAATGTACATATATGTCAGGTAAGAGGGTTGATATGGATATTTAATTTTGTATTGCAGCAAACTTATGGCATTTAATTATTCCAATAAGCTTCTTGTGTCTATCATGTTAAAGATAACTCCCTATTCCCTGCTTGCCAATGAGAAATCAGGATAAAAATTAGTTATAAGTTTATTGCTTTATAATATAGGGAACACTTTGATAAAAAGTACCCTCCATAGGATCATATTGTTGCTAAACTAAGAGGTGATATATGCTTTCTGGGGTGGTTAAAAATCTGCCATGAACTTGATAACAATCCTATTACAATATTGTTCCCTGAGTTTTCTTTGTAGCCTTATTACTTGAGGAAGTTTTCATTTTCAATTTTTCTGTCTAGTTTCTGTTGGAGTTTTCAACCTTTCTCAGCTCCAATCTCAAAATAAATTTAACAAAGGCAACAACAGCAATAAACACATATATTTACTTCATGTACTAAAAAGTACCACCCTGTCGTATCATCTCACTCTATCAAACTAACTCCTGCACTATTTGTTATTCATTATATATGAATATATATATTATATTAGTATATGTCATGGCATTTTAAGTAAATGCAAAACATGTGTTTGTAATTAATTTGTTGAGTTGAGGCATAGATTTACCTTGGCAGGAGATGTGAAATCAAGCATGTTCAAATTTAAGTTGTTTATCCTAAGAGTTGAAAGAAGAATAGTATATTCCACAAATTCAAATGACTAATACAGAGTAACATAATTCTTCACTATTTAATTCAAGACCTAATTAAACTTAACAATTAATTAACCTTATTTCTTTATTATCCCTTTAATTTCAATGCATTAAGAACATTGTTTTAGATTAACTAGTTCATCTTTAATAAAGTCTCCATGTTATAACCAGAGAATTATGTAGGAAATTTTATGACAGTAGGATTAGTTGAGACTTTATTCAGAAAGATGCTAAATATGCACATGATATTATAAAAGTCTTCATTTATAAAATTATATATATATACATTTCTTTAACATGGGGTATTCCTATAAATGGCTCTTTAAGGTAATGAAAAATCCACCCTGTCAGATTCACCCTGTAGGTATTTTTTTCCTCATTTATTTTGTTGAATGTCTAATTTTTGAGGTAGCACAAAATGAATTAAAATGCAGCAGACATCAAACCAACTGAAAAATTAGCTTATCAACATGAATAAAATCATAAATGATTGAAATTAGACATTGCATTTTTTTTAATTTGTAGAATATGAAATGTGGGAAAATATACTGAAGTTGGAACATTAGAAGTACTTACTTTTACTCCTCTGCGATATTGTACTCTCTAGATAATATTCTCTTTGTGACACTCAGTATTTTATGAGTATTTCTGAAAAACACATTTTCTACCTCTAATATAGAAATACTAAAATCAACAGAAATAAAAGAGCCACATTGATGTACTACTGTTAAAACATTGGCTGATTCTAGCTTAAGTCTAGTCTACCCAAGAACAGCAGGACAACCTGTGGTCACACATAGTGTGTCTATTGATTCATGGCAAGAAAGGATAATAAAGATTACTGCGTAATCCAACTACAAAACTAGGAAGAAGTGAGCATCTTTTATAAAGTGTGGGGTATTGCTCAAAGAACACAAAGATCCTTTCATAGAATAGGGACATGTATTGTTTTAGCTTCTTTTCACAGGAAACTATGGAAACTTCAGGGATTGGCTGAGCATGAGTGGTTAGGATGTTTTGGACATAGGAAAATCAATCTGAGGGCATTACACATTTTTTGAAAGGCAGTAATTGGGCAAAAGGACACAGGTTAAGGAGTTTTGGAGCCACTGTGTGACCTCTGAGAAATAACGCTTTCTTGTCTGGTTGCAGATGTTTTCACCTGACTGCCATTCTGACTAAGGGCAGGAATGCTTTTTTACAATTCATTGCAAGTTTATTTTCAAGCTTTCTTCTTTTTCAATCCCAAATAGGTTTTACTCTTAGTTTATTGTGTGCCCATTAGATGAATTCACCCTAGACTTTGATTCAGTAACCAGAGTTTCATGTAGCAAAGGGGGAGGTTGAGGGGGAGTGAGTGGGCTTCTGTGGGAGACCAAGGTAGCAGTGGAAGCAACATGCAGGTAAGACTTGAGGCCTCCCAGTGCAGGCTCCTGACAGTGCCTTTGGTGGCAATTCTTAGAATACAGACAGTATGTGACAATTTGGGCTACAGCATGGCTTCAGCCTACCTTGAACCTTGTTTCTGTTAAATGTCTCTCTGTAAATGTTGCTCACCCTGTCAGTTTCCTGGTGACAATTTAAACCACATTTTTTTTTTCTGCTTTTGTAACATGCTATCAAAAAAAGAAGAAGCAAAATTCTGCTTCTCAGTCCTGTTTGCTTAGAAATGCAAACTTATTTCAAATTTTCACTGATATAAAGGTATATGACTACATGAAGAGCCTTCTTGGAATCTTCCAGGCCTTATAAAGCATTCCTCAAGTAAGGAAGCCAGACTCTTAAACATTTGAAATTTCGAAGTAAGTTGTCACCCAGCCCATAGTGAACTCACATTTAGACATGTAGACAGCATTTTTGTGTTGTCTTGACTGCTGGGTCCCTCGGAAATATTTATCAGGTCCAGGACTGTTTTGGTTTTTTTTTTTTTTTTTTTTTTTTGCTATCTTTGTCATTTGAAAAAAGAAGTCAGATACCTCCTCTTATAAGTAATTTCTTAATTGTTGGAAAGAACGAACACATAATTTAGGGATATTTTAGGAGACTGAAAACAGCAAGGTGAATAAGCAATTTGTTCAATTATAAGAACACTTGATTATGTTCAGGTCGCGAACTACTGGGTCCTGGGTTTATACTGATTTTCATAACAAAACAAAACACTTATAAATTACTGAAACAGCACTACCCTAGGACAAAGAAGGGGCCCCTGTAGAGAAGTAATCTCCACAGTTGCATATATATTTCCTCCCCTTTACCTTATTTCCATCTGCCAGTTTTCTCTGTTACCATTCCCAAAGTCTTTAGCACACTCAGCCCTCTCATCTAAGTTCACTAGTTACATAGGCAAAACTTTAGACTTTATTTCAACAAGGAGGTTATTCCCTAAGTTTCACACTTAACTTTTATTTATTATATAATACTTTTCTTACCCATACTTTTGGCCTTTTCATCTAAGTAGAATCCTCTGTAAATATTGTTCCTGATGTGTGGTGCCTATGTTTCCTCCTAGAACTTAGGAACATTAGTCTAATTGATACAGGAAGGAAATAACCTAATCAGTTAATGATCAAATTTTTACATAAAGATATAAACACTTGCTAATTAATACCTACTATAGTGATATTTTATTTGTATTGAAATGTGATTTTATTTGTATGTTAATAAAGTTGCCTTGAGGTCAGAGCAAGCCAGAGCAGAAGCTGGGTGGTAGTGGTACACGCCTTTAATCCCAGCACTTGAGAGGCAGAGCTAGGTAGATCTCTGTGTGTTCAAGGACACAGCCAGCATGGCAGACACACACTTTTAATCTCAATACTATCCATAGAAGACCTGGAGGTCTGTATAAACAGGCAGTGATGAGGAGGTCATGTGGCTGGGTTTACACCCAATGAGAAAACAGAACAGAAAGTATATAAATAGACAGGACACACAGCAGTAGGTCTCTTGCAGAGAGGAAGGACAGCAGAAGCAGTGAAGGGTAAGGTTTTCCGCTCTTGCTCTGATCTCGTGGTTTTTAACTTTGCAATTGGTTCTGTGTTTCTTATTTTCAAGCCGGTTACATCTACAACCTACAACAATTGTGTATTCATGGTTCACAAGCTTGTATATAAGCAACAGAAGAAAATATGCTTACTCAACAATATAATAAAATCATAAAAATACTCATTTAAAATATTGAGGGTAGAACAGATACTAAACATCTGCATACTTATAAAATTATTTCATACATCAGTCAACTAATCCTACAATAAAATTTATTTATTCAAAAGACAGTTTACTAAAATTAGAGACATTAGCTGAAGGCCATATATTAGTTATCTTTCTGTTGCTATGATAAGCATCATTACCAAAAGATAATTTTGGCATATGGTTCCTGAGGAATAAGAGTTCATCATCATGGGGAAGCAGCAAGGGTCAGAGGTTGTGGCCAGAGCAGGAAGCTCACATCCTCAACCATCTACTTGAAGCAAAAATAGGAAACTGTAAGGGTCAGGAGGCTTTAAACTCTCAAAACCCACCTCCAGTGACATACTTCCTCCATCAAGGCCATAATGTGGCTAAGAAGATTCAAACAAAGGGAGACTATTTCTTTTCTGTATTTTTTTTTTTTGGCTCCTTGCTTACATCAACATGATGTCAAACAGATATATTCTGAAATGTCAATGGCTTTCTTAAAGCACAAACACTTATAGATTATTTAAACAGCTACTAACTCTTATTGTCTAAAAATGACAAAATAAAAAGCATATCATAAAACATAAATGGTTTAAATAAAGAAACATTTACATATAGAATAATTGGTTCTGTGGTCTTATTACTATGTTTTCTTGGAACATAGAATTTTCATCTTCATGATCTCTTGCTCAGAATATAGTCTGATTTCCTTTCGTAACAAAATGTAAAGAAATTGTATATATTATTAAAAATTTGTTGTTGAGTTTAACATGATCCTCAAAGCATCCTACAAACAAGGTAATAGCTCCAACACTGAGCTACAGATCACCCCTGAACTAGAATTTAACTGCGTTTATATTAAAAGATAAAAATGATTCTGGTGAAACTTAATACATAGCGTCCCTTTTCATTTTTTTTCTCTATAAAACAAATACTATTTCCTCGCCATAGGAATCTGAGACCAATCTGTGTTCTGTAGCAGTCAGGATTTCACAATAAACGCACGCATTTGGATTGGGAGAGTGGAATCGACTTCTGTTGTGTTTTCTATCCCTGCTCTCCTGGCTGGGACTGTTTACATTGAATTACAGCACTGTACAGCTTATTCCCAGCTCATGGAGCAACCCCAACATCTTCTTATTTGTTGTCACATCAATAGTTTACAACTGGGGCTTCTGTTCTCTAATCTCACCTGCAAAAATATTAGCGGGCACTTTCTCAACACCAGGGCTGGTTTCCACTTGACATCCCATCAGCTTTATGAAAAATTCTAGAGTTTCAAGTTTTATGTTTGATTTTTCTCCTCTCAATGTCACTTGCCTATATAAACATTTCTTTTGCTAATATTTGAAATACCCTCAGTGTTTTAGACATCTCTTTGTAGTGATTGCTATCCAATATCCATGCACTTGAAAGAAAGTAGCTACTAACATGGGAATCTAATTATACAAAGAAAAAACGTGAAATTTTAAAAGTTGTTTACTAAATTCATGGAAATGAAAATAATTGAAAGGCATTAGGAATCTCATGAGATAGAGAAACCAATGCTAGGGAGCATGAGAAGTTTATTATAATGATGGAAATGTGGAATAATATACAGAAACTGTAAGTCACCTAATATGTCATTCAACAAGAAAACAAATGTTTTCATATATTATTCAAAAATCTAAGAGAATATTGCTGAATTGGATCACACCTGGTTTGGTACTGAACTTGTAAGATGTCATTGCTTTGTTTTTGTTGAGCTTCAACAGAAATTGAAGTTTGCCATTGGAGGGAGAAATAAAATACAGGATTTAAAATTCCTTTTAAGTATTTCATACATAAATCCTGATCATCCTAGTCTAGGGAAATGTATTGATCAAAAGTCATACATCCCCTGAGATATATAATTCTTTATATTTTCTTATCATGATTGTTGTATGTTGTACCACTTTAGTTCATTTTCTTATTATAATCTGTTAAACTTTTCTTAACATATTATCAAAGTTACTGTTTTAATTCATTTTTTGTATAATGTATAATTCTAAATTTTGGTTTCTTCCAAAGCAACCCAATATTTGGGGCATTGTCTCAAAAAGTTTTCTATTTATATTCTCAATTTAAAATATTAAATAAAAATATTGATTATGTGTTGAGACATCATATACTGTAGTTGGAAGTTTTCCTGTGTCCCTGCCAGCTGGCAGCTGGGACAAATCTCTCCCACTCATGCCCTTGAAGAAAACACACAGAAGCTTATATTAATTATAACTGTGTGGTTAACTCAGTCTTATTACTGACTAGCTCTTACATTTAAATTAACCCATAATTCTTATTTATGTTTAGCCAAGTGGCTTGATAACTTTTCTCAGTTCTGCCTTGTCATCTTGCTTCCTCTGTGTCTGGATGGTGACTCCTGACTTAGCCTTTCTCTTCCCAGAATTCTCCTTGTCTGCTTATCCCACCTATACTTCCTGTCTGGCTACTGGCCAATCAGCATTTTATTTACCATCCAATCAGAGCAACACACATTCACAGCATACAGTACAACATTCCACAACAATATACAACTGAGTACCACAATACCAGTCATAGATAGACCTATAGCTACATAGATTTTGACAAAAAGCAAAAAATCCATACTGGAGAGAAGACAGATTCTATAACAAATGATATTGGTCAATCTGGATGACTTTATGTCCAAGAATGAAACTAGATCCACTCTCAGTCTGAACAAAACTAAGTTCCAGATAGATCAAAGAACTCAGTGTATGATCTGATCTCTTGAATCTGAGAAAGAAAGAGTCAGGAACATGCTTCAACTTCCAGTCAGAGAAAATAGCATTTTGATCAGAACCCTGAATGCACAGGCACTAAAGACCAACAACTGAATGACAGGATGACAAAATTTAAAAAGTTTCTGTAAACTAAAGGATACCAAAATGTAAGGGAAGCAGCAGGCTACAAAATGGGCTTAAACAGGAACAGATACACATCTAGCAGATGGTATTTCATATACATATATATATATATGTATATATATATATATATATATATATATGTATGTATATATACATGTATATATTTATATATGAAAAGGACACTGAACATCAGAAAATAAACAATGCAATTACAAATTGGGGTATAGAGTTAAATAATTTTCATGAGAAAAATTACAAGTACCATAGCAATATACACAAAATGGTTCAAAATTCTTACCATTAGAAAAATGTGAATTAAAACTACATTGAGATCTCTTCTGACATAGTCAGAATGATTACTGTTACTACTAATAACACAATAGATAGTGACAAAGGCTAGTGTGAATGTGAAGAAATTTATAGGGAAATGAATGGAGCCAGAAAAGATCACTGAGTGAAACAACCCACAAACTGTCAAGACAATGTTGTGTGTTCTCCCCCATCAGAGGTTCCTAGCTACTAACTTTCAAATGTGAGTTCATAACCTAAGTAACTTAAGAAACAAGGAAAAGAGATTATTGTAGAGATTAGAAGTGGGGAGCAATAGAGATGGGTTTGGGGGTCCAAATAATCTTATTGGGGAAATGGGAAAAAAATAAAAGGGGAGTATTACTTAAGGATGAGAAGGGTGATAATACAGAAGAAAGAGAGTAAAATAACAGTGTCTGAAAAATCATAAAGAATCATATTATTTACTATCTGCCTAAAAATAATTATAATTGTCTATAAGTATATATAGTTTAAGCTAAAATTTTCATCTCTTACAATACTGCTTCTAAAAGCCAAAAGTTTCCTAATGAAAAAATCTGAAACAAGGCATGAGAAGGATGCTTTTGAATTGTTAGTTGGTTTTGCCAAAGAGACTCCCAAAATATTATAAACTGTTGATATTGCCTTGGGTTGAAAGAGCTGGAAAACATCATAACTTCAGATGCAGGGCCCAGAAGCTTCTGAGCTGGAACTCATCTGAATGCCTCTTCTCTGAGGACTGTTTCATTTTACTAAATAGCACCATGTAAGCTTCCAAACGAGTGAAATAACCAATAGTCCCACCCTGCTTTCTTGTCCATTAACCACAATGACCACGATATTGTTTAAAAGTGGCATGTGTATCTTGGAAGTAACAAATAGTCTACAATTGGACTTATTATCCCCTTACCAAGTTGTAGCAGGAATCTTAACATGTCTTATTAATAAAATCAAACCTGAGGCCAGTTATTGGGGTGAACGCTGGAAGATCAGAGAGACAGAATAAGCCACAGTTACCTCACCTTGCCAGTTTCTCATGCTGATCCTATTTTCTCAGACTGGAAGCCTCTGAGTCCTCATCCAGAATGAATCTCAGCTGAACTGTGCTGCTCAAAGCCTGAAAACTTAACTAGCCAAATGCTTACTCAGCCAAATGTTTCTAGTTTCTGGTCTTCATGCCTTATATATCTTTCTACTTTCTACCATCACTCCCTGGGATTAAAGGCATGAGTCACCATGGCTGGCTGTTTCTAATGTGGCCTTGAACTCAGAGATCCAGAGGGATTTCTGTCTCTGGAATGCTAGGATTAAAGGCATGAGTGCCACCATTTTCTAGCCTTTGTATCTAGTGACTGTCTGTTCTCTGACCCCAGATAAATTTATTAGGGTGCACAATATTTTGGGGAACACAATACCACCACACCAAGTGGAAAGTTTTTGATGGTAGTGGAATGAAGCCACCTACTCACATCTAATGAGATCATGGATTTTAAAATGAAGCTTGCAATCATCACTTTAACAAACTAACATAATCCCTAGTTCATTCTAAAATATTTGTTTTCATACTCACAGATACTTGTAGTCCTCACCCCTCATCAAGGAAACTTCTTTTTGCAACAGACAAGAACTATTATAGAAATATAAAACAAATCAAAATGCAGAGTTGTGGAGCCTAGTCCTAAGGATGTAACTACAACACAACACTTGCACATAAGGCTAAAGAATCACTGTGGAAGTGGGGTAGAAAGATTGTCAGAGTCAGAGGATCAGCGATTTTCTGTGAGACTGTTTCCTAAGAGTCAGAAGCTACATCCATAAAGTCTTAAGAACATGAGTGTCTAAACAAAGAATCATAAGGGTTGACATAATAATGCAGACAGGAATAGCCCTTGAATCCTTATTCATATAAAAAAAATGAAAGGCAACTAAGGAATGTTGAGAGCATGAGAAATAGTCTTCCTAAAGGAGGAGCACGCCAATTCATTATCAAATACCAAATAATGAGCCTTGAAAACACACACACACACACACACACACACACAAATATGCATATAAGTAATATTGTGCACACTAATCAGGTATAAGGCAGGAATATATATGTTTGTGTGTTTATGTGTGTCTAAACAACAAAAAAAAAAAGAAAAAAGAGGCCATAAATTTGAAGGAGTACAAGTAGTGAGGTACTATATGGGAGGGTTTGGAGAGTAGAAAGGGAGGCTTAAATAATGTAATAATATTATTATCTCAAAAATAAAAGAAATACTTTAAATATTTTAAAGGAATGCCATATGCGCATTGTAGGCAAATGGTTCAATCTGAAAATACTCGTTCATCATGAAGTAAACAAGACCCACAAGATAAAATGTCACATATCCCCTCTCATGTGTATATGCTAGCTTTTGTTTTTTAAATGTAATACTCATAGAAGCCAAAAAATAGTAAGGGAACATGGGGCTGTATTTCAAATGAAGAGGGGCAGAAGTTAGTTGTTATGAAATGCAGAAGTGGATTGATGGAATAGGAAGGTTAAAGCCAATGAGAAATGTCAGAATACTGTAGAAGAGATTACATGGAAGACTAAGTAATACTTGAAGACCTTCAAAAATGTTATATACAAATCTAATAATCATAGAAGTTCCTAAAATATAGACATGCACATATATGAAATTATATTAAGTGGTGCTAACCTAAATGGGGAAATAGTCCCCCCCTCCCCGCCCCATATATAGTATAGGTTACCCAACAAAAAGGCCTTTGCTAGGTATGGGGTACCTCTTTTCATTAACAAATGAGAGGTTCCACAGATTCCCAAACATTACAAACTATTACAATTGTTTTTGATATGCTCCAGTCCTTGATAACAAGATACCTCATATTTGAGTCATAGGATATGGGAAAATCAAGTGTGACTGACCAGGAGGGAGCTTCTTTTCCAAAGATGTGCCAGTACTAGAAGGTTTTATGTATTTTACTGGAGGAAGAAAATAGTCATCATTGTTTCTCACTGCGAAACTGTGAAAGCTGCAGTCATGACAAACTTCACGATAGAGGCTCAGTGGGAAATAATGGCATGACTATCATAAGAGTAATGGAAAGATCATGATTGGATTTAAAGCCATCCCATATGAACTTATTCCTGGTATTGTTACATTTGAGATCAGTGTTTTGTTTACAGGCATGAGTGTAGGATCATCTAGACTATAGGCCTTTTACAACACTCATTCATTTAAATAAATAAATAAATATAAATAAATAAATAAATAAAGCTTTCTCCTACAACACCCATCAGTGGCCCCTTAGCTAGGTGCACGAATTCAAGGTGTCTTCCCCCATTCATACTGAGATTATGGCTGGTCTAAAAACACATGGTTGGCAAAGACACAGAAAACTAGTTTTCTGCTAAATATATATAATAATACACTGTTCACTAACTTCTTATCCACATACTGTATCTCTACCATCATCAAATAATCTTTGAAGTATATGATGATTAACATAGAGACCCAAAACTTCAACATTCAACAAATGAGGGATTGTTCTATGTTCTATGATAAACAGGATATCTAATATCTAAATCATATCCACATCCCCTAAGACTTAAGGATCATTGGGGAACAGTAGGTAAAAATATATAAGTGCCAGATGTAATGGACATCTGCAGTCAAACCATATTTGTCATATAGGACAGAACAGTTACACACATGAACTCATAGCTGCTGTGACAGCATGAACAAAATCTGTACAAATAAAAGCTAGCCATAATCCCAGTGTAGTTAGAGTTTTCCTGCCTAGCCCACAGTCAGGACAAATCTCTCTCACCCACCAGGCCCATAGACACTCAGACCCAACTAAGTAAACACACAGAAACTTACATTGTTACAAACTGTATGGCCACGCCAGGATTCTTGCTGTCTGCTCTTATATCTTAAATTAACCCATTTCTGTAAGTCTGTAAGTTGTCATGTGGCTTGTGGCTTACCAGTACTTTACATCTCGCTTCTCATGGCGGCAGCTTGCAATATCTCTGCCTCCACCTTCCTGTTGCCAGAATTCTCTTCTCTGTTTCTCCCGCCTAAACTTCCTGCCTGGCTACTGGCCAATCAGCATTTTATTTACACAGAGCAATATCCACAGCATCCCAGTATGAACGAGGGAGGAGATCTTGAATTCACATCCCAAGCCAAGGGACCACTGATGGGTGTTGTGGGAGAAAGCCTTTATTTATTTTTAATGCATGAGTCTTGTAAAGGCCTAGAGTCTAGATGATCCTACACTCATACATGTACAGATAACATTGATCTCAAATCTAAAAAGAGCACATGAAGTTGAGAGAGGGAATTGAGGTAGAGGATAGGGGAGGAATTGGAGGGCAAGGAATGTGGAGAGATTTAATCAAACAAACTGCGTAAAAATCTCAACAAAAATATAAAAAGAGTACTGGTGTTCTTTTATAAGAACACCACAGTGCATCAAGGGGGGGCAGCTACTGGAGTAGTTCTGGCCACTGAGGGTCTTAAAAAGAAACTAAGCTTTTATTCTGCACAGAATATGCTAGAAGAAATGCCCTTGCTGCATATTTATAATTTTCAAAGGAAATTTCAGTGGACTGTTTTCATTTTTTGTCCAAAGAAACTGAAATCACCAAACAAGATGAATGAAATCTGAACTAAATCATTTTGGCAGTGAATAAATCAAAGTACAGAATGTAGCTCTTGAGTAATTTCTGCTGCTAAAATGCCTCTGAGGCTTCAGAGAAGAGAAGGACAAAGTGATATTCAGCTCCACTACTGAACAACAGTATTTTAGACATGAGGATGCCACTGGAGAGTCACAGAAAAGAAACCACTGCAAACTTGAAGTTTTCATCCCTTTACTTACAATCAGTTTGATGACACGAACATACTGAACATATGCTATAAAGAATACTGAAGAATTTAATATATGTATGAACAGTGTGTGCAATAGCTAATATATGTGGTGAATTTATAAGGGGTCTGTAAGATATTCCAAGGGAAATGTCTTGGGAAATATCTGTAATTTTAACAGTTTGAAAAACTTTAATTAAAAAGTACTAAACATACTATTTAACTGGATTTGCATTACATCTTTTACTTTTAATTGAAATAGTCTATCTGTGGTATGATTAACTGTTCTTTTGTCTTTTAAACTATAATCAACTAAATGAGAATTACTCAAAAAAGTATCAACCTCTGTTGCTCTGCTTCTCTTTAGATGTCTGAGAAATCCTCTCGGGAAAGTTCACTCACAAGCACTCAACATTTCTAGGTAAGATTTTTGTTAGCATTATTAATAATTCTTAACTTCCACAAGCTTTTAACAATTTCTTTTGATTGGTCCAGAATCTCTCATTCAGCTCATTATGTTTCTATGAATTTTCTTTGCTCTTAGCTTATTATGATGCTGAAAATCACATATTTACTCATGAATGTTTTATTATTCTGTGGTTAGAGCAGCAACTTGAACTTGGATTTTGAAGGTTACATTTTCTTAATCTTAAAATGTAACTGTCATTTTCTTTTCTCCTTTTTTATTTATTATATTTGTGTTTTAATTTTACACATCAGCCATGGGTTCCCCTGTCCTCCCCCCTCCCGCCCCCCCCCCCACCTTCCCCCATCCCCTCCCCTCCATTCCCATCTCCTCCAGGGCCAAGACTCCCCTGGGGATTCAGCTCAACCTGGTGGATTCAGTACAGGCAGGTCCAGTCCCCTCCTTCCAGGCTGAGCAAAGTGTCCCTGTGTAAGCCCAAGATTCCAAACAGCCAGCTCATGCACTAAGGACAGGTCCGGGTCCTACTGCCTGGGTGCCTCCCAAACATTACAAGCTATTCAGTTGTCTCACTTATCTAGAGGGCCTGATCCAGCTGGGGGCTCCACAGCCTCTGGTTCATAATTCATGTGCTTCCATTTGTTTGGCTATTTGTCCCTGTGCTTTTCCAATCTTGGTCTCAACAATTCACACTCTCACAGTCCCTCCTCACCTGGGGCCTGGCCAAGGATCTCTGCATCCACTTCGATCAGTTAATGGATGAGAGTTCCAGCACGACTGTTAGGGTGTTTGGCCATCTGATAACCAGACTAGGTCAGATCAGGCTTTCTCTCAACCATTGCCAGCAGTGTACAGAGGATGTATCATTGTGGATTTCTGGGGGCCTCTCTAGCACTTTGCTTCTTCCTGTTCTCATGTGGTCTTCATTTATCATGATCTGTTATTGCTTGTTCTCCCTTTCTGTTCTTGATCCAACTGGGATCTCCTGCTTCCCTAAGCTCTCTTTCCCTCAAACCTTGCCCTTCATTACTCCCACTGTCATTTTGTCTTCATGAATTTGTGGGTTTACATTTGACCATCTGGCATTTGGACCTAAAAGAAATCCATAATCCCTGCATATATGCTTTGCATCAGATTATGATTCTGAACCAAAAACAATGCTGCTGTATTTTCTGTAGCATTCTTGTTTTGCTTCAATGATATTGTACATGTTCATGGGCTATAACTGATGAAAAACCAAAATACATAAATTTAATCACACTTTAGTTGGGGTAAAATCCAAATCTATTAAGATGGCTAACTATGTTTCCTTGCTTACTGTAAATAGCAGATAGGTAGATTATGTTGGGAGGAACAAGCCCCAGCAGCTCTCAGTGGCTTCAACAATCTATGTGATTATCTTCAGAGAAGTTACTGAACTCAGAATCTTGTTAATGACAAGGAGTATTTGGAAAATACTAACCATTATAGCCATTGGTATAAGCTGTTGCAATGATTAAAATTGGTGTCCTTTAGTCAGTCACTTTTATAGATATTTGCAATTATGTTTCTTAGAAATTCAGGAATTTTAACCACTTACATTTGCCAGCACACGCAAAGAACAATATTGATAAAATGCACATGGAAAAGGATAGTGTTTTATGGAGCTACAAATCACAGAGGTAAATTCTGAGGTCTGAGCAGTTATAGTTGAAGTTCATTCCAACATTTCCACAAATGTAGAGAAATAGTTTTCAGTATTTCATTCTGAAACGTGAAGTTATGTTTATTTATTTTTTTTGAATGCCAGTACTATAGTGAATAAATTCTTTTTATCTCTTTTATTTATTTATTTTTTGTTTGGTAAGAACATGTCCTTTCTTTTTGCTCATTTTCCTCATGAATGAGTACTGTGTCCAGAGCTTTATTTATTGTCTCAGTTGAAAAATTTATCTATTTTTCCTCCTTTTTACATGTAAGGAAATCAATGTTCACAGAAAATTCCCCAAACACGATTGAAATTCCACACATGCTTTTCTTTTCTTCTTTTCTTACTGCTTGCTGAATTTGCTGAATATATAAACTGAGGTACTTCCAACTACTTGAAGTAAAATATTGTTGGTCCTTTTTCTTGATCACTTTTTATAATCTTATTCTACATTTTATAGTGTGTCAAGCACTCTGATATTGTCCCACATCCCACTGTAGCTCTGTTCATTTCTCTTCCTGTTTGTGTCTCTCCTTTCTTCTGAATCTAATGACCAGTCTTCCCATTTACTGACAAGCCATTTTGCTCTGTATCATCCTAAATCCATTTAGTAATTATCATTTCAAAGATTAAATACTTCCAGTATACCTTTTTCTCATTCCGTTGTTTCCACCTCTTGTAAACATCCTCCGTCTTGTATTAAGATTTCAGTTTCAGATAAAATTTAGTTTTAGCCTTTTCCCTTTCAAACATGTTGAATGTGGCTTATTGACAGTCATTGTCTACTAAATACATTGGTACCATATTTAGTGCACCATGAATAACTGCTTTATTTTTAACTTCATAAGACATGATTTTCATGTTTATTCATTTCTGAATCTTCAGTGCATATATATGGTGATATATTATCAAATTTGAATTTCACCACCTTCACATGTCCTTCCTCATAGGCAGATAAATTGCAGATTCAGAAGTTTAGATTTCTGAAAATTTTAATTGCATGCTTTTTGTTGAAAATACATGATAATTATAAGTTTTAAAGTTCCTTTATTGTGGTGAAAGTAAACTGTATATTCTTTCTCTCCAGTGCATATTTTCACAGCATGGCTGTAAGCCCTGGGTTGTGGTTTATTTATTAAGCTATCTTAAACAGGTCTTTGGGATGTTAGCCTATAATACTAACTGAATTTCTTAATTAGGTCACCCTGTGATAAGCGTCACAGTCTCATTCTGTGCATATGGCTCTCTGACTTAGGTCCTCATTTTCAGATGACTTGATCTGTTCCTTCTTGTTTCAGTAACAAAGAATTCTGTCCTCAGTCTCTCTAGTTTTTAAGGCGCAATATTCTGCTAATAGGCTTCTTTGGGCACCATGTTGAAAGGCCAAAAATCTAGTTGAACATGAAAATCTCCATTTTTTTTTTCTTTTCTCCCAAGGTTGTCAAAGGTAACAAAGGCTTTATTAGCACTGTAGATTCAACTTTAGAGTTATTTAGTGCAGTAACTTATCCCTGCTATCATCTGTTCTTTTGTGAGGCTGTCATTAATTTTCTAGACATGTTTTAGTACTGAAAGTTTTCCACGTTTTGGTTGATTCATTTTCTTTAGCAGCCTTCATCCAGCCTCTGCCTGATTTCCATTGTTGTGCTTTAGACAATGACTATGCAAGCTGTTAAATACCTGGAAACTATTAATGAAGACAACCCCCTTCAGTACACAGTATCTAGTTATTTTTTAGAAATGTTGATATTACCTGACTGGATCCTTAGAGAAAAGACCCACCAATGTCTGTTCCAAGGAAAACTTGAGGAAATAGGATGGGTGTTCCACATGTATTCAAACTGATTTCTCTATGAGCTACTGAATGATATTTTGCTTCACCTGTGCTTGACTATTAATGTCCTTTATTTCTGTGACACTGAGTTTTTCTACCTGTATCTGAATATAAGAAGCCTGTTGTTATGAAATGCCTGTTGAATCAGATCCTTCCCAACTGATTTGGTGAGTTAATGAAGCCAGGTGGGACTGTTGCATCTTTGCTTTTGCAGTTGACTTTTAACTAGGAGTATGATACCCACATAAGAGACTGGATATCATGCATAATTTCTGCTAAGTTTCATTTAGAAATAGACAATCAATTCTACTCTGAACTCTCTCTAGTATCTTATTGTCTCTTTGTATCAGTGTTCACTCACACACATCTTTGAACAGGATTACTAATATGAAGAATTAGGATTAGACTCTCCTTGAAACTACAGTTGTTTCCAACTGACTTATTTTTATCATAACATACTATCAAGCTACTATGGCTTTAGCTTCTACTGAAAAGTGATGAATGTAAGTTCGTATTGTTGTTATCACACATTTTGATGTGTATGTTATGGTTGACATATTTTAATTAAAAAAGACTTACTTGTCTTAGAAAGCTAACAGTAAATATTTTTAAGATTACAAATAGTATAGTATAGACATGGTTTATAGTAAAGGTACTCATTATATCTACATAGAAGTAACCATATACATAGGCATGCAATATCATTTAATATTCTATGACTGCTTGATAGATAAAAACAAGTTTAGCTTAAATGGCCAGTGAAACTACATCAAAGGGGTAAAACAATGAGATTAAGTTTCCAGAATATAAAAATCAACTTCTCAAAAGAAATCAAAGTAGAGTTATTACAACACATTTTACAGTGCACAGACACTAAGGCCAAAAATGGCTTTTATGACTATTATGGTCTAGGCATAGGGAAAAGAAAGGATTATTTTTAGTTCTAATTGCTTAAGTAGCCAGGAGCTAAAAGAGGTCTATAAAAAGCATACTTAGTTTAAAAACATTATATTTGAATGAAATTAATCAACATTTATGTATTGTGTAAATTGAATCTATATTTGGGTAAATTTGAGAATATTTTCTCTCATTTGTGGGTGGTAGCTTTGACTCTTCAGACATGTGTGCTATGTTTGATGTACTCCTCATAGAGAACAGGAAATTATTAAAGGGAAATAGGGAGATTTCCAAGGAGGTGAGGTAGGTCACAGTGGTACATGGACTGTAAAGATGAATAATGGGACAGGAAAAGCAATGTGTGGTACAGGACAGGGGGTGAGATAGAGGAGGGAATACAGGGAGACCTAATTAACACTAAAACCCTTTCAAAAAAAGTCATATGGAAACCTACTAATGTAGAAACTTCCCCAAAGATTCATATATAGATATATAAGAAATAGTTTAGGTGGAATTAACCACTAACTGGGCAACTAGACACTATAGACAAACAAATAATGTTCACTGCCAAGAAGAGTTACTCCTTACAAGTCGTTGGCTAGAGAGGCCCCTGCAGATCCATAAGCATTACAGGTCATTGCCAGTTTTCTTTGTTACTCTCTATAACTTAATTGTAATACCCTGCTGCTGAAGACACCACTTATTTCAGCCATGGAACATGGGGAAATCAAGCTGGTATCATCCTGGAAATTTCATTCATATTTTTGATCCCAAGCTTTCATATTATTGGAAAGTGTCATTCATGCCCCTGTAGTAGGAAAGTAAAAATTAAACTTATGTAGCTGTGAAGTTTTCAAATTACAAAATGACTAGCCTGGTAGGACATTCTCAGATGTACAATAGTGAAACAAGTGCCATTGAAGTAAATAACCAACCACTTTCTTACTGGATTAAAGGCCTATTCTCCAAATAGAAATTTGTAGAATAACTGGTGGCCAAGAATCTCTGGCCAAACAATGTAGTAGGCCCCAGAAAAGAACATACATCTGTTTCTCTGCTAAATGTATGTAATTTTAAACCATCAACTAAAGATTTATAAATGTATTCACAGATGAATGAATGTTTCAACTTTAATCAGAGAAACTTCTTGTAGCAGATGGTGATTGACACAGATACTCACAAGTGGTCAAAATCCAATGTATGTTTAAATATGAAAAGTGTTTGCAGATACTAGTTTGTTTGTTCACTTGGGGTTTGTGAGTCATGATTCCACTGTACATCTTAGACTTTTTACAAACTAGTGATCTCCTGCCTTGCCTTTCTGAGTCCAAATATTACAAGTTTGTATCAATAAACTCACATTGGTTTCAGTTATTCATGATTATCAGTGGCTTGATATTATTTGTCATATGAAGACTAGGCTTGTTTTAGGTGACCAGTATCTTATTAAAAAGGCTATATTTATTAATAAGCAACAAAGGCACACTGAATTTCAGCAAATATTTTTAGTATATTCATATTCTTAGGAGTTAAAGCCATTTAAAATAATGATTTGTATGACATTCACATGACAAAGTTGATCCATTCATGATTTGTCATGTCTTCATTACTGTATTTAACTAAGGCTATTGATTTGAAAAAATTTGTATGGATTTTTATAATCAGCATTCATTTGTTTATAGAAGAGTTTACATGTGGATTATGTTTATATTCATTAACCATATATTATTATTTTTAGTCATTTCTGCCAAAGTTTTTCATTTTAGACCAGGCTTTTAAATGTTCAGCTCAAAATAAGACAGGCACTTGTACACTCTGACATCAAGAATCATAAAATTATTTTTTATAGCTTCCTCTTCATTAGTATGTTTCATGTAGTTTCTAAAGACTCTTTTAATGGTTATTCTAGACAGAAGATCAACATTTCTCTTGGCTCCTTGGGCATCCCTACACTACTTGTGTGATTGAGGACAATCCTTGGGTCAAAGTCACAAAAGAAAAGAGAGAAAATCAAATGCCAATCACCACTCCCATGAATCTCCAGGTTTTGTTGTCTATCTCTAGGTAGCTTACTGAATACATTTCAGGATTTTCATATGGAAACTTCTCTATTTTACAGTGTTCTTAAACATTCCAAGAAAGATCAATAGAAGTGAAATTCTTTCATTTTTGATGAACAAAATGAATAATTTAGATTTTTGAAATATATTTTTCCTGAAAATAAAAAGACATTTTTTGGATACTCACTAACCATTCTAAGTAAACTCTTTCTTTCTAATTAATAGCTGCATAAAAATAGACTATTTCAACATTCACTAACTTTGCTTAGAACTATATATGTCATCAATATGCTATTAGTGTAACTTAGATTTTTCTCTTCTCTTTTTGAAAATCACCAGTGATGAGTTGCATCTTTTTTGAAGAATTTTATACTTTTAAAAAGCTTTTTAAATTCTCAGCTACATTAAACACCCTGAATGATCACACTTCTTTTATTTCTCCCCACTTGTTCCAAAACATTTCTTCTTGTAATTCTTCCACCTGCTTCCAGCAAATTACCACCCATAACCAAATACTATATCTATGCTTCTCAAATAAGAAAAATGAATGAAGGTTTCTGTCATCTCTAGGAATGCATGATTTAAAGCCTGTCATATATGGAGGATTGAAGCAATGCATCATCATGCTATCTCTGTTCTGTGTAAAATAGTCATTTGAAACTAGTGATTCTCTCTATTCCATAGTTTAAGACATTTTCACACTTAGCTTGAAATCCAGCACTGGTACCTGCTTCCCTTAAGGCATAGTAATAGCTACTGAGTACATTACCACCACTGAACAAAGAATAGACTTTTTCTCTCTGTCTGTCTCTCTCTCTCTCTCTCTCTCTCTCTCTCTCTCTCTCTCTAACTTCTAGTATCAAATGGCACCAGTTAACTAATAGTAAAATATTTGACCATATTTTGTAAATACCTCTAATTTGTATTGATTTGACGAATTATGTATATACAGCATGCACAAGCTTGTAGGTGGCCTTACACATGTGTGTATGTGTAGAGGCAATTGGAATTTGATTTCAGGTGTATTTCTCTACTGGTCTCCAAATCTTTTTTTTTTTTTTTTTTTTTTTTTTTTTTGGTTTTTCGAGACAGGGTTTCCTTGTGTAGCTTTGTGCCTTTCCTGGAACTCAATTTGGAGACCAGGGTGGCCTCGAACTCACAGAGATCCTCCTGTCTCTGCCTCCTGAGTGCTGGGATTAAAGGCTTGTGCCACCACTGCCCGGCTTCCAAATCATTTTTGTCATAGGGTCTTTTGAAGAAACTAAAACTGGCCATTTTAGCTAGACTAGATGACTTGTAGGCTCTGGGATGTCTATGTCTTTGCTGACACTGGTTGCAGACTTAGGCTGTCTGTAGTGTTTTTGGTTTGTGCTGGAGACCCAAAAACAAGCCCTAATGTTTTCAATGCAAGAAAACTCATCTCCTTAGCCTTGATTAGATGCAATTTTAAAACTTTGCATTGTGTTTAGTAATCCCTTTGCACTTCCCTATATTAGCACAATATTATCTGCTTTATCATTGTGCCTTTTGCTTTAATGATCTGTACATATAAGAGCACATTTTATATTGCTCTCTAATTTTCAATACTATCATCTTACAGTCTTGTAACCACAAGGCCATCTAAAATGCACATTTGTCAAATACGTATATTATGTCATACTCAAGGCACAGACTTATCTTTTATTCCTACATACAATCTGGTAAAAGTTGCCTCTTTTTGAAATCAAGGAGACACTTCTGCAGTCCAGATGCATAAACTGCTGGACAGATGTTACATTTCTGCTTTAGCATCCCAATCACTCTGTTAGATGGATTTACTGCTTTTCTGTGCAAGAAGTGCTGGGTTTCAGTAAAGAAGCCAATAATTTCATATGCAGTGACCTTGGCATAAAATAACTTCCAAAATTGAAAAACAGCAGCTGTTTGAAACTTAGTATTCATCACCTTTATACACAAGATGTTTGCATTTTTTCTTCTTTATATTTTTCTTCATAAATATCATTTCAGTAGTTTGCTTACCTTGAACTTTTACATAAAGGAAGACAGGGAAGTGTTTGTGGTAGTGAAAGATATTTAACTCATTAGGATTCTAACTGTAAGCACTTTCTTTGGAGAAATGCTAAACATTCTTTATATCATGGGCAGAAAAATCCTAAAAGGCACATTATAGTGCATTTCTTACATCATTTTATGTTGCTTTAGAGAATAGACAGCAGGTTATAAACACTGGAATTTTATGCGAAGCTACAGCGGCTTTTTGCATCAGAAAACTCACAGACAGTAATGTGTATCCTCTCAGAATACTCACACAATAGCCCCTCAAAATCCCCATTATTAGATAAAATGTATATATGTTCACAATCAGCAGAACGTAAGAGAAGAGCAAATGTACTCTTAATAGTTTCATGTCAAATTGTACAGAATAAGTCTTGATATAATAATCTATGTTGAATGTTGAGTTTGTTAGACTGGCAATAGATGGACTTACTATTTACTATAAAATGTGCCTGTTATAAATGATAAGCACAGAATAGAAGTTATGGGAATAATTGATATATCCTTTTGTTGAATGATCATTATTTTTTTTTTTAGAAGTTAGAAAAATGATGTGTATGAGATTTTTACTAAGGAATATTCATACGCATTTCTAATGTGCCTATTTGTCTTCAAAGAACAGAGTAAGGAGTTAGATCCTCTGAAAAATGAGGATCATGAGCCACTGTGACTAGGAACCAACCCTGGGTCTTATGCAAAAGTAACAAGTGTTCCTTACTGATTTGCCATCTCTTTAGCCTGAATGATATTTAATTTTTTAATTAATGGATTGCCTTTTTATAAACACATCTTAGCATTTTAAATTCCATTTCATATCTCCAATGATTCTCAGGAAACAGTTGTGTAGTCAGACTACATATATATGAATGTCTCTTTATTTTTAATTTTTTAAAATTTTTATTTTGTTTTGTTTTTTGAGACAGGGTTTCTCTGTAGCTTTGGAGGCTGTCCTGGAACTCACTTTGTAGACCAGGCTAGCCTCAAACTCACAGAGATCCACCTGCCTCTGCCTCCCGAATGCTGGGATTACAGTCGTTTGCCACCACCGCCTGGCTATTTTGTTTGTTTGTTTGTTTGTTGTTGTTGTTGAGACAGGGTTTCTCTGTGTAGCTTTGGTGCTTGTCCCAGGTCTTGCTCTGTAGACCAGGCTGGCCTCGAAGTAACAAAGAGATCTGCCTGGCTCTGCCTTCCAAGTGCTGGGATTAAAGGCGTGGGCCACTGCTGCTGCCATCACCACCTGGCTACATCTTTATATTTAATGTAATATTACAACTCATGTTTAAAATGTGCCATGATACTATGACTTTCAGGAACTATTTTTTAGAACATAACTCTTCTGAGAGTTAAGAAAAAAGTAGAGACACATGCCCTAATCTCATTCAAAATTAGATCTTGAATACAAAGATTGTTGCAATTTTATCAAAGAAAACTTCCATAAATTGCTAACTTGAATGAATACGGCTGAATTTACATCTTGGCTTTATATATAAAATTCCTGTCATGTGAAGTGATAGTGGATCACTTTTTCTTCTGGTTCTTTGTTCTGCTTCTTCTTCCTCTTGATTTATATTCTCTTTGTTTCTTTATTTCCCCTTTTCATTGAAAATATTTTTGTCGTGTGATATACCCTGGATATGCATTCTCTTCCCAGTTCCTCCCCATACCCCCTCAAATCCAGATCCACTCCCTTTCTGTCTGTTACTAGAAAACAAACAACCTTCTAAGGGATAATAATATAATATGACATAATATAAAGATAAAGCAAAAACTAATACACCAGAATATGACAAAATAAACATACAGAAGGAAAAGTGCCTTATGTAATAGATATAGATGCAGAGACCCACTTGTTCACACACTCAAGAACCCAATAAAAACATTAAACCAGAAGCCATAATATATACATGTAGGACCAATACCATACAAATAAAAATTAAGATAAATTTTTAAAAAAAGGAAGGAAGCACTGATATGACATTATGAGACAAGAAGCATCCAATTATGTCATTTAGTTGGTCTTTTTGTTCACCATCTAGTGCTGGGTGTACAGCCTAGACTTAAGAGGAGTTAGTTTCTCTATGGAGACTCATTTGGAGAAAACTAGTTTTTGTTTTATTTGCAAATGGCTATGCACTGGAAATAGCTTCTGGGTTAGCAAGGAGGGCACGTGTCCATGCTCTCTTCAGCTCTGGAACTGTGTCTGGTGCACACTTGTACAGACCCTCTTTTGGTCCTGCTATCACTCATTTTCCATTCTCCCCTCTCGTTCTGCACTCTTCAGTTTATAATACAATACGTTTTGGTATGGAAGATAAGTATTCAGTGAATAGATGGGTTTTCTTTTATTGAGACTCTAAAATAAACTCAATCTACTAAGGCAACACTAAGTTTCATTTATAAGGTTAGATACTTCTATAAAACACAGGTTGTAGATGTACAAAAGACTGCAGTTGCAATAGGTTGTGAGCACCATGTAGGTGCTCTGAACTAGACAAGTATCCTCTACAAAACAGCAAATGCTCTAACACCTGGGGTCTCTTTTTAGCTCCTTGAAACTGAAAATTTTCTACTACTAAGTATAGATTTTATCTAGTGCAATTTTTTTGTGTGAAATTTCTCATTTCTATTTTCCTAATGGGTTTTGGTAACACACATTTATTTGTGTAATAAATATGCACCAACGTGCATAAAAGCATATCTTCCATTTATGTTTATCCATAAAGATCACATTTTCTCTCATAGAAAGAATAATTAGAGAGGGATTCTTTCCCTACTTTCATGTTTATATTTGCTACATTTTTGTCCAAACCATTTCTCATGTAATTTTTATTTCTCATTACTCTGCAAGTTGTTGTGATTTTTTTTTTTATAAAATTTCCATTGAAGAATTATTCCAAGTACTAAATGATGCACAAATTCAAGATTCTGTCTGCAAAGTGGTCAACGAAGGCCAAGTTTCTTTGTAATATCAAGAGACTTGTATGTTTAGCACATTTACCACTTTGTTTCAGCTCCCTTACAATCTGATTGCAAGTGTAGACATGAATGCTGTAGGAATCTCTTAATAATCAGTAATTATTAAGAATGCTGAATCTATATTCTTTTATGATATTTAGCCAAACTTACTATAAAAACGATAAATAAACTTGACAACTGTTTAAAATGTTAGACAAATACTTTATCCTTTTTGTTTGATTCATTGTTTGATAACGATTTTACCTTTAGTTTACTAACTTTGAGGGAAATTGTGTGTAACTGACCAACATTCTTTCTTACTTACTATTATTATAATAATCTTTTCATCCCCTTCATGATAATAGCTTTTTAATACTTTTGATCCATGTTCATCAACAATTCTATTTTAAATTTAATTATCTATAAAGTATTAATTGTTACCCCCAAATATTTGAATTGCTGTAAGGGATTACTGTTTTCCAGTTGTTTAATTTCTGCTTCATTTAAAATATCAAATAAATGTGTGTGTGTAATATTTCTAAAACTGTTCTAGATTATGGGAGATGTGTACTTTATTAATAAAATAGTATTTGTCTCTCATCTCCCACAAAAAAAGTTTAATTATGTCAGCAGTCAAGTGGAGCAGATAATTTCAACACTAAAGTACTTCCAATTAAAACAATATTTTGCCTATGCACTTTATGCTGTAGGGATTCAACTGTGTACTGCATTGTATTCCTATAGTAAAGTAATCAACACATTAAATATTCCACAAATAAACTATTAAACTTTCGTAAGTTTTGAATTTCCCATGCAATGAAGAATCTTTCAAGGAAAGCAGTATGTGTGCCACAGTTGGAGGTTGGCAATGTTGTACTGCCTTGACAAGGGCATCAAGATTAAAGATGATGCTTTGTGATATTGAAATGGCTGAAATCATTATGAGCAGAATTCTTTATGAATGAAAAGAAATATCAAATTGAAAAAGGAGTAATAATATGAATTGATAAGGGATTGTACTTACTCCAGGTAATTTACTAAAGGTTACATATGTGAGTGAAGTTTATTTTTCTTTGCATCCATTGTGCATTTCGTTTGCATGTGAAGCTGCCATAGGCTTCCCTAGGTTTTTTTTTTAGTCATGTGTCCAGATAACTTTGTCAAATGTAACTTTATAAAAGTTAGATATTAGTTTTTAATATTTTATATTGCTTTTTCATTTTCCAGAATTTTAGACTATCATACTTTCATTTTTGATCATCCCCTTTGGACACTATTCAGTAGTTTTTACCCTTTCCAAATTATATGCCTTACTAATAGTTCTTGGCTTTTTTTCCAAGTGACCTGATTGTTTTGTATGAGAGAAAAATCTCTATTTTCAGTAATAAATCAATAAAAGTGGTAAAGCAAAAGACTTTATTAATTCTTCATTTTCAAATCTAATTTATAAATAGAGTTAAGAACTATTACTAATTTGTGTAGCCTATTTATCGATCTGCTTAGCTTTTTTCCCCAATAAGATTCATGTTTTTCCAAACGAAACTGAATGCATTAAGATGGAATACTTCACAGACAAGGCTACACAGAGAAACCTGTCTCAAAAAAACAAAAGCAGAGGGGGCTGGAGAGATGGCTTAGTGGTGGAAAGCACTGGCTGATCTTCTAGCTCTCTTCCAGAGGTCCTGAGTTCAATTCCCAGCAACCTCAAGGTAACTCACAATCATCTCTAGTAGGAGCTCACGCCCTCTTCTGGCAAAAAGGTATACATGCAGATGACTCTCATGCAATTTAAAAAAAAAAAAGGCAAAAAAAACCAAAAAAAACAAAAAACAAAAAAAAGATGGAATACTTCAGTGCCTCTTGTGTTCCCTGTCCCTAGCATCAAAGCTTCATCCTCCAACCCCAGCACCTTCAGCAAGGAATACTATCTACTCTATCAGTTGTACTAGCTAGATTAGTAGACAACTATCTTGTGCTGTCTATATTTTCTGTTTACTTTCATCTCCTAAATAGATATTAATTTTGTCTACTTACTACCATCTTCAATTGCTCATTTCTGTTATGCACAGAAGTCTTTACATATGGATTATTTAAATTATGGCTCACATTTATCCACTAATGAACACACAAAAAAACAATGATATGAGTAATATGGTGGGGCTGATATACATACACACACACACACATACACACACAAACACACACACACACATATAAAATTTGAATATTCTTCTGTGGTGGGTGTTGTGTTCCCTGAAATATTGTGTGTTCCCCGAAATAAACATATCTGGGGGCAGAGAACAGACAGCTACTAGAACAAAGCCAAAAATGGTGGCTAGAAAACGGGTCAGAGCAAGCCATAGCAGAAGTTGGGTGGTGGTAGTGCTTGCCTTTTATCCCAGCACTTGGGAGGCAGAGCTAGCCAGATCTCTGAGTTCACCCCAATATCTGGTTCCAGGATTTTTATTGGTAAGATCATTTAGCAATTCCTGTTATACATGTCAGCTGTTCCTGTGGGTTACCCCATCATGACCTTGATCACTCTGGCTCTTACAATCCCTCATCCCTTTCTTCAGCAGGACCCCTCTTCCCCCAGAGCTTGGCCAGTGCTTGGTTGTGGATCTGTAACTCTGCCTCCATCATTTTCTGGATAAAGGCTCTCTGGTGACCACTAGGTACTCACCAATTTGATTATAGGAGATGGCCAGTTCATGTACCCTCTCCACTAGTTGATAGGGGTCCCAGCATGGGTCATCCTTGCGGATTCCTGGGAGTTTATCTGGCATTGAGTTTTTCCGTATCCCAAAATGCCCCCCAAGATGTCTCTTTCAATACTTTTCCCCTCTGCCCCACCCCTGATAAGTGAGAAGGTTTTAAAAGAATCCAAAACTGGATTGGCAATTTCTAAGATGGCAGTTGAACAAGACTGGAGATAAAGACTCTGCTAAGATAAAGTAGCCTTACAGCTTAAGTTTGAGTGAAGTGATCTGTTCAAAGGCAAACAGTGGCAACAACATAGGCTAAGTCTTGAAAAGTAGATGTGTAGTCATTAGCAGGAGGACAGTGAGAAAAATGGTAAATCAGAGACATTGGCAAGATCCATATGATACAAGGTGTAACAGGCCTTGGTAGACACTGTGCAGTTTACCCAAAGAGAAATGAAAAGGAGTTATTAATGAGGTAGCATTTCAAACATTAACACTTGATGGGTAGAAAGACTGGGAATAGACAAAAGCTGTTAATAAAATAACCACCCCCACCCTCCCCAACACACTCAAGATTATCCTCTGGTATACAACAAGGGTTTTTGTTTTTGTTTTTTGAAGATTGAGGTTGTAATTACAACATGTGTTTTTCTTTCCTTTCCTCCCTTCAAACTCTCTCATGTACCATTTAACGTATTTAAATAAAATAAAATGATAATTTTAAGGGTTGCAG
This sequence comes from Onychomys torridus, assembly GCF_903995425.1. Lineage (NCBI taxonomy): Eukaryota > Metazoa > Chordata > Mammalia > Rodentia > Cricetidae > Onychomys > Onychomys torridus. The sequence continues at coordinate 83,740,799 of NC_050451.1, read as the reverse complement.
AAAGTAGTATGAATCTTAAAAGGTCTTATTAATAAAATCAAACCTGAGGCCAGTTATTGGGGTGAATGCTGGGAGATCAGAGACACAGAACAAGCCAGTTTCCTCACCTAGCCAGTTCCTCAGCTGATCTTGTTTCCTCAGGCTGGAAGCTGATTTTCATCCATTAATTTACTATTTGTAATTAAATATTTATTTTCAAAAAATTAGAAATTTGAAAACTGCTTTTTGAAACAAAAAATACAAAATCACATAACAGGCTAGCTTTTTTTGGTTATTTTTTGTAATCCCACTTGTGATTTTCTTATAAATTTTAATTTCTTCAATATAAATAGAGTAAGTGTGTCACTCTATTCCATTTAACAGAAAGTAAGGATATAAATCCAGGTACACTGAACATACCTGCAAATATTTATGAAACTTACTTATCATGATGAAGAATATTACAATAAATGAAAATAAACATAAGCATTTACTATTTTTTACAACTAGTGTATTTTCTTATCAGATAGCATATAAGCATATAAGCATGCATGATAATTTGATGTCTGTGTTTATACTGTAAAACATTGTGTAGTATGATAGCTATTTTTCTATTAATTAAACAATGAAGACTTTTCAGGTGTGATCACCAAATTAAAGAAAACAGAAAATCTATTCTCATTTAGAGCATATCATAATATGGACCCTTGAAAGCACACAAGTTTGCAGTGGAACAGATTTTCTAATTAACATCATCCTGAGAGCTCTTCACATGGCAAGCTGACATAAAACTTTGACCTTAAATTTAAACATAGTTTGTTGAGTTCAAAATAACTAGTAAACTGTAAAGTGAATATATTTTATTAAACATTGTATGGAAATATATTTGTTATTTCTTTATAGTTGTTCAAGACCATTTGGAAATAGTCAGGAAATAAAAATAATTAATAAAGAAATAACTATAAGTTAATATTCATAAATTAAAACATTAGTCATTTCATTATATTTTAGATTTCATAATAATACTGAAAAATTCCAAATCTGAAAAGTGATATCACAATGAAATGGTTTTTCATGTGTGAAACACAGCAAAAGATTTATATACATACACACATACACACACACACACACACACACACACACACACACACATACACATACACACACATATTTATATGAATCTGAAACTTGGTAATTAAGCTTTTGAAATTTATTTAGATAGAAATCCTAATGGGCTTATGAATTATCTCTTCTTTGGTACAAGAAACATTATTTCTCCATTTTGATTCTTCTAAAATGACAAATCAAATAATAGGATTTTGTTAGTGGTGGTGGTAGTATTGGAACAGTGTCTCATTAGGTTGTCCTGATGTTGTACTTGAATTCACTATTCACACTAAGCTGGTGTCAAACTAAGAGAGATCCAGTTGCCTTGGTCCCTAGTGCTAGGATTAAAGGCAAGCACCACCACATTTAGCTGTGTTTTTAACACTTTTTTTTTTTTAGATTCTAATATAATTACATTTCTTCCTTCCCTTTCATCCTTCCATACCTTTGTCTAATTGCAAGTACACACACACACACACACACACACACACACACACACACACACACACGAAAAAAGAAAACCCTCACATAAACACACACAAAAACTCACACCTAATTATAACCCATTCATCTTGTGTAATGTTACTTGTACAGATATATGTTTTCAGGGCTATTGGCACTGTATAATTGGTATCTTTTTCCCTGAGGAAAACAGTCTCTCTCCTGCTTCCAGGTTCTTTCATTTGCCTATAGATCTTTGGGTAGTGTTGAGAGCTTGTGGGCCTCTATCAGTATGCTTTTCCATATCTATTAATATCATCCTTATTCAACTTACATTTGGGCTGTCATGTTGGTGGAATTTATTAATGTAGCTTTTGATATAACTAGGCATAAAGAGTGTAAGAGTGGGATGATCAAGGAGTTTGCTATTTTTTTAAATTTATTTAGGAATTTATTTATTTATCTTATTGTTGTAGACTCCTTAACTCTAATATTATGATCAAATTACAGCTTTTGTAAGGATGGTCAACCCCACATCAAGGCAGGTCTCAAAGACAAGAGTATTGTGGTTATACAAATTATAATCCGTGAGTATGAAGACATAAAGAGGAGATAAAGAAGTTGGATTGTATCTGGGAGGAAGACTGGATATGATTAAATTGCATGTAGGGAATTCTGTAAGTGTGAATAAAAAATATTTCAAAATCCTGTTGATGTCATTACAATTTTGGTCCAGAAATACCAAGCATTAAAAATATCCTGTTAGTTTTATTTTCTCCTAACATCTAAATCTCATTGTTAATGATAAAAAGGAATGAGAACGTGACATTTTGAAGACTGCCAGCATTGAAGAGGGGTAAAGACATTTCAATATTTGAAGTAGACTTTAAACCCAAACTACTCAGAAGTCAATATGAAAAACACTACATACTTATCAAAGGAAAAAAAAAATCCACCCAGAGAACTTTGCACTTGTTAACATCTATACAGCAAACTTCAGGGCACACTAATTTCTAAAAGAAACACTACTAAAATTTAATCACAGACTGACCCTTCAATAATGAGGTACTTCAATACTCTACTTTTACCAATAGATATATCATTTAGACAAAAAACTAAACAGTAATGCTGGAGCTAACTGATGTTATAAACTGAATGGACTAACATTTCACCAAAATGTAAAGAACATAACTTCTTATCTGTGTCTGATGGAATATGACCACATACAAGGACACAAAGCAAGTCTCAATAGATACAAGGAAATTAAAATAACTCTCTTCATCCTATCTGACTTCCATAGGAAGCATGTGAAAACATCTGAAAGTATTAGAGCAAAAATAAGATAGCATTCCCCAAAAAAATAGGTGATAAGAAATAATAAATGCATGCTAAAATCAATAAAAATAGAAACAATGAAATCAATGCAAAGAGCCAATGAAACCAAGAGTTGGTTCTTAGATAAAAATCAATATTATTGACAACACTTATCTAAATTAACTATGAGATGTAAAAAGCATATCCAAATTAACAAAACAAAAATGAAAAGGGGGTCACAACAACAGATAATAGGGAAATGCAGAGCATCATAAGGACATGACCACTGGCCCACAAGGTCAAAGCAGCATGTATGGTTCATAATGGAAAGAACCTCCTGGAGTCAGCTTCAAAGAGACAGACTTTGTTGTTGTTGTTGTTTTTGAGACAGGATTTCTCTGTACAATTTGGCTCCTGCCCTGGATCTCACGCTGTAGCCCAGGCTGGCCTGGAACTGACAGAGATCCACCTGGCTCTGCCTCCCAAGTGTTGGGATTAAAGGCATGTGCCACCACCACCCATGCAAAGAGACAGACATTTATTGAAATGATGTGGCAGCTTATATATAGCTAAGTTAGGGAGGAGGAGAGGATGAATGAACAAGGGAGGGAATACACCTAATTTGCATATGCAGACCTAATGGAGGACAAATATTGATGATGCGCCAATTTAAATATCAGAGTGCTCAGGAAGAAAGAGGAAAACCTATGTATTGATTCATACAGCATTTTCAGGGAGCTCAGTGAAGTAATCCTCCAAATAAAGTCAAGCACCTGAGCCTAAAGACAATCTCCAGATAAGGTTAGTCAGAGAAAAGGCATGCTACTGAGAAAGGGAGTCCTCCATACCTTCATGTCCAGAGAGCTATCTGGACATGGCAAACTGCAACCTTGAATGCAGGGTACTCCAACCAGGACATACTTTTAACGACTGTTCCAGCAAATTGGAAATATAAAAGAAATGAATGTTTTTCTCTATATATTATACTCACCAAAGATAAATCAAGATTAGATAAACATTTTAAACAGATCTACAATTCTTAGTGAAATAGAAACAGGCATTAAAATTCTCCCAATCAAAAAGAGGCCAGAACCAAATGTTTTTAATACAACAGTCTAGTATTATTTCAACAAAGAATTAATGTTCTTCAAATTAGTGTGCAAAATAGAAAAAGAGGATATTTGCCTATCTTTTTTGTTGTTGTTCTTTGGTTTTTCCATAAAACAGTCCTGGCTATCCTGGAACTCACTCTGTAACTCAAGTTTGCCAGGAAATCACAGAGTGCCTCCTGCCTCTGCCTACCAAGTGCTGGGATTAAAGGAGTGTGCCACTACCACCTGGCTGGCCACAATTATCCTCATAATGATATCACAAAAGGACCCAACAAAGAAAGGGGACTACAGACTACTTTTCTTTATGAAAATAGATACTGAAATTCTCAAGATAATACTTACAAAATAAATCTAAGAATACATCAAAAAGATAATCCACCATGATCAAGAGGACTTTACCCCAGAGATACAGGGTTAGTTAAGCATACATGTATTGATAAACGTAATTCACTTTTTAAACAAACTGAAAGACAAAAGCCAGCAAGATCATCTCATTATATGCCAAAGAAAAAAAAAAGGCCTTTGACAAAATCCAACACCCCTCTGTATCTGAAGTTTTCCTGTGTCCCGCCTGGCCCATAGTCAGGATAAATCTTTTTCACCCTCTGGTCCCACGGTTACTCAGACCCAAGTAAACAAACAGAGGCTTATATTAGTTATGAACTGTATGGCCATTAGCTCAAGTGTATTACTGACTAGCTCTTACACTTAAATTAACCCTTAATTCTTATTTATGTTTAGCCACATGGCTTGGTAACTTTTCTCAGTTCTGTCTTCACATCTTGCTTCCTCTGTGTCTGGCCGGTGACTCCCAACCCAGCCTTCTTCTACCCAGAATTCTTCTTGTCATCTTTTCCCACCTATACTTCCTGCCTGGCTACGGGACAATCAGCATTTAATTTGTCAGTCAATCAGAGCGACACATTCACAGCATACAGAGCAACATCACCCATCACCCCTTCATGATAGTAATACTTGAGAGACTAGGAATACAAAGGACACACCTCATCATAATAAAGACAGTTTACTACAAGCCAAGAGCCAACATCAACTTCAATGGAAAGAAAGTCAAAGCAATTCCACTAAAATTGGGAACAGGTAAGGTTTTCTATTCTTTCTAGAACTATTCAATATGGAACTTGTAATCTTGGATAGAGCAATTAGACAACAACAAGAGAGAGTTCTCAAAAAGAGAAAATGCAAATGGGTAAGAAACATTTATACAATGGCAAGCTGTTAAAAGAAAACATTACAGGTAAATGGATGGAATTACCAAAAAAATCATTGATAGTGAAGTATTCCACACCCAGAGAGACAAATATGGTATGTATTTGCTTATATGTGAATATTAGCTGTTAAATCAATGATAACTGAGCTACAATCCTAAAAACCACAGAGATTAGGTATAGGGTAATGGACTAGGGCATATAGATAGACCTCATTTAGAAAAGGAAAATAGAACAGATATTTATGGGTGGGGGTGGCTCGAACAGGAAAATCAATTGGGGTGGGGAGGGGAGAACAGAAAAAGGGAGGGAATATTGGGAGAGAGAACTTAAACGAAGGGCCATGGGAGGGGTTGTATGGGAACCTAATAGAGTAGACACTTCCTAAACAATAAAATAAGGAATTTTAAATGAAATCTCCAAATAATGCAGGTAACAGATTCTCAATGGGCCACCTCTTGTTACAAAATGGAACTTCCAGTATAGGGATTAGATCAGCTATAATTGAGTTGTAGTCCCAACAGTTTTTTTCCCCCCATGGGAATCCCAAAACAACCCAGGCTGTAGTCAAGACAATAGACTGCTGTCCACAAGCTGACAACAGGCTGCAATGTTGACGAAAACACCACCTACACAACTCATTGGACATGGAGAAGTGGAGCTGGTGCCTACCAAGCCTTCATCCCTGTGCTCTAGCCCTCTAAATCAACATGATCAGAGCTCATATGAACTCACAAAGACTGAGAGAGCAAGCCCAAAGCTAACATTGGTCTGCACAATAATATATATGGAAAGAACCTTTCTGTATATATTATGACTTCCAGTTTAGTGTTTTTAATAGGATTTCTGACTGTGCAAATGAGTGATCTCTGTTGCTTGGACCTTTCCTTTGGTTCTTTTATTTCTGTTTTTTTTTTTTTTTTTTCTATTGCTATGAATTTGTTTTTATTTTATCTTATTAAATCATATTTTATTTTATTATTATCTGTTAGAAAGCTCTATGTTATTTAAAGAGAGACAGAGTGGGTATGTATACAAATGGAAGGGGAGGTTAGAAGGAAATGGAAGGTGTAGATGGAGAGGAAACTGAAATAAGAGTATATTACCATGACAGTTAGGGCGTTTGGCCGTCGGATTACCAGAGGAGGTCAGCTCGGGCTTTCTCTGGACCATTGCCAGTAGTCTTTGTGAATTTCTGGGGACCTCTCTAGCACTCTGCTTCTTCCTATTCCCATGGGGTTTTCATTTATCATTTTATCTCTTCCTTGCTCTTCCACTCTGTTTCTGATCCAGCTGGGACCACCCGCTGCCCTAAGCTCTCTTTCTGCCGACCTTGTCCTCTATTAGCCCCCCTCCCAGTTACATCCAGTTTGCTTATGTAGATCTCATCCATTTCTCTGTTGTTGGGTGATCCCTGTGTCTTTTGTAGGGTTCTCTTTACTAGGTAGCCTCCCTGGAGTTTTGAGTTGCAGTCTGGTTATCCTTTGCTTTACATCTAGTATCCACTTATGAGTGAGTACATACCATGTTTGTCTTTCTGAGTCTGGGTTACCTCACTCAGGATGATTTTTTCTAGATCCATCCATTTACCTGCAAATCTCATTATGTCATTGTTTTTCTCTGCTGAGTAGTACTCCATTGTGTATATATACCACATTTTATTTATCCATTCTTCAGTTGAAGGGCATCTAGGTTGTTTCCAGGTTGTGGTTATTACAAATAATGCTGCCATGAACATGGTTGAGCATGTGTCCTTGTGATATGATTGAGCATTCCTTGGGTATATGCCCAAGAGTGGTTTACCTGGGTCTCCAGTAACTGATAGAGACGCAGAGATCCAAGGCCAAGCCCCAGGTGGAGCTCTAGGAGTCCAATCAGCGAGAGAGAGGAGGGATTATATGAGCAAGAGATATTGAGACCATGATTGGAAAAAGCACAAGGACAAATAGTCAAACTAGTGGAAACACATATACTATGAACCAATAGCTTGAGGAGCCCACATGGAACTGGACCAGGCCCTCTGGATAAGTGAGACAGTTGATAGTTTGAACTATTAAGGAGGCCCCCAGGCAGTGGGACCAGGAACTGTCCTTGGTGCATGAGCTAGCTTTTTGGAACCTAGGGCCTATGCTGGAACATTTTGCTCAGTCTTGGTGTTGAGAGGAGGGGACTGGACCTACTTCAACTGAATCTACCAGGTTGAGCTGAATCTCCTGGGAAGACCCTGCCTTGCAGGAGGTGGGAATGGGGGATGAATTGGGGGGAAAGGCTGGGGGGTGGGAGGAGGGAGGACAGGGGAATCTGTGACTGATACGTAAAATTAAATTAATTATAAAATAAAATATAAAAAAGATTATATTATAAAAGAAGAAAATCTATTTTCAATAAGAGAGAAAGAAGGAGGTGGGCCTTATAGAGAAAACCATGATCTTAAGTATACAAAGATTGATTAAAGGAAGGTTGAAAAACAAGGCAAACATACTGTATAAAAGTGAAGTCTGCAGACATAATTTTAATTTTACAGTTTAGATAAATAGATCTCTTCCCTGAAAAGCATAAATTATCACAACCCATTCAGTACAGAACAATTATCTGATTATATTTATGCCTGTTAATATCATCAATTTTCCAATTTAAAGTTTAAGAAAGGCAGATGCAGGTAATCTCTCTTGAGAAATGTACTGGATATTTACTAAAGAATTGCCACTACAAAAATCTCAGGAAATAGAAGAAATAGTGTATTTCCAAATTGGCTACCACCAGGATTCTAAAACCTGTCAGTGATGACATAAATTTGATAAAAGAAGTAAAGAAAGAAAAATACCATCAAAATACATGTATAGAAATCTTTAGCAAATATTATCACAAAAATTCAACCTTGTATACAAAATTACTGCATGAGAAAATTGCATTTATTTCTGATACAATATTAAAACTGATTATGTGTAGCTGTTGTATTAACAATTTTGGAAACTGGATAAATTTCTTGTTTGTAACTAATGACACAGTTTATAGAATCAATTTCAACTACCATTTACTTTGAAATAGAAGTAATAAAGATAACTGCTTTTAATAAAGAAGAAATATGGATATTTCTCAAAATCACAATGAATACCTTAAAATATAAAACTTAGAAAAGCTAGCATACAATATGTTATCATAATATTGAAGAGATTTTTTTCCTTTTTTTTTGGGGGGGGGAGCTGAGGATCGAACCCAGGGCCTTGCACTTGCTAGGCAAACGCTCTACCACTGAGCTAAATCCTCAACCCCAAGATTTTTTTCCCTTTAGTCAGGAAAACAATAAAACATTGTTTTTTATGCTCAACATTATCCAGGAAATTCAAACTAATACAGGTGATTAAAAAATGGAAGCCGGGCAGTGATGGCGCATGCCTTTAATCCTAGCACCTGGGAGGCAGAGGCAGACTGATCTCTGTGAGTTCAGGGCCAGCCTGGTCTACAGTGCGAGATCCAGGAAAGGCACAAAGCTACACAGAGAAACCCTGTCTCGGAAAAAAAAAAAAAAAAAAAAAAATGGAAATAGCCAAGCGGTGGTGGCACACAGCTTTAATCCCAGCACTCGGGAGACAGAGCCAGGGGGATCTCTGTGAGTTCCAGGAAAGGCACAAATCTACACAGAGAAACCCTGTCTCAGAAAAAGAAAGGAAATAAATAGCATTATAGTTAGAAAGGAAGAAATAAAACACTTTCTATTTAGATGACCTATTGTCTGCATAGGAAATCCAATAGATTAATAAAATCCCTGTAGTTACAATAAATCTGTTTACCTAGATATCAGATCACAGGATATAAGATAAACAAAAGAAGTTAATTATATGTTTGCATATTGCCAATGTATACACAGACATTGTCATAGTAATTTTATTAAGAGACAAAATTCATAACTAGGAAAGTAATTGTTTCAGGGTAGATCCTATTGGTGCTTGGCTAAGTGGCCAGGTTAACAAAATGCGTTCTCAGTGTATATGCTTACCTTCTAAGCATTTATTATCAATTTATACTACTCAGAATATTGTCTGCAGAAGCTTCTTAGTGTATAAGACAGTTTCTAATTCATACATTCATAGCTGTTCAGTATGTTGTAAAAGATGACTGTATTCTATTGTAGATGCAACATCTGTACCACCTAAGTCCACATAGAAGAAATGTCAGAAACAATGTAAGGGTCAGAGAATGGAGAGAACTGCTATATAAGATTGACTTCTGAATATCACATGGTTGTTAAAAATATATACTTCCAAGAGTTGTGGCTAAACACATCAGGTCTGTATAATATCAAGAATTAAAAATCCCAGTATAAAAGGAGTAGATGCTTCTAGTGTCCCATGCCTAGATGGGGAGTTAATGGGAGTTTCAGCTGAAGAAAAGGGGTGGGGGTTTCTTTGGGATATGACTATTGGCATTTTGTTCAAGATCCACTCTTTGATCCTACATGTATGGCACTAAAAAATATCAATTAGACAGCATCAATTAGACTTAATGTTATTTTTATAAACAGATAGAAAATTAAAAGGAATATGGGGGTAAATGTTTTAGGGATACAGAAGATCTAGCTGGACCAAGTATGAAATGGATATGTATAAAATATAGTGTACCGTACAAAAATTTTAAAAGTTTTATTATTTAAAAATGAAGTAGAATGAGGGCTGGGGAGATGACACAGGCAAACTACCTGTCACACAATCATGAGGACATTAATGTAGAATCCATGAACTCATATGAAAACAAAAACAAACAAAAGACCGATAGTGATGGTGTCTACCTGTAACTGGAACAATGGGAGCAAGAGGTAGAGACAAGCAGATGCATACATAGATCTTGCTGGCCATGCAGTGTTGGTGAATTGATGAGGTCTAAGTTCAGTGAATGGTTCTCAATCAAAAACTGTGTTTGCAATAAAAAGAGGAAGACTTCTGAATCAATGTCTAGCCTTCATAAACACAACCTTGCACACAAAACTTAGCATTCACACATGCATATGCATCTCATACATACCCACACATGCCCACTGTCCATAAAACACACACACACACACACACACACACACACACACACACACACATACACACTATCAATACACATATATCATTTAAATTACGCATACTTGAATGAATAAACATTCTTAAATACAATCCTAATAAAATGAAGGTTTTAGATAATGTAAATTATATGAGACTGAAGAAAATCAAATAATTAATCAAGACGACATATACTATGGACATCACTTTGAAGACTCAATATAAGACAACTATCAATTACCACCATTGAAACTGATGTTGACATAAATCATCAGTCCATTTCCTGTCAAAATTGTTTCATGACTGTGAATAAAAGTGTATAAGATTATTCTAAATACGTGTACAATTATAAAATAAGGCAGAGAGATGACAAAGAAGGATAGAATATAGAAACAGATGATGATATATACAAATAACATGATTTTTGGTGACAGCACAACCTATCTCAATGTAGTGAACACAATCTTTTCAATATATGTAACTAGGACATATCAATCTCTTGATACCTTTGGCTGTGTGATTTTTCTTTCTTTCTTTCTTTTTCTTTTCTTTTTTTTTTACTTTTATTTTTGAGACAGGACTTCTCTGTGCAGTTTTAGTGCCTTTTTCAAGACAGGATTTTTCTCTGTAGCTTTGGTGCCTTTCCTGGATCACACTTTATAGACCACGCTGGCCTCAAACTCACAAAGATGCACCTGGCTCTGCCTCCCGAGTTCAGGGATTAAAGGAATGTGCCACTATCGCCTGATTGTGTGTTTTTTCTTAAGTTAATTAGCCAATTCCTAGGTATCTGTATACACCAAAACAGGTATTCTTCTGAAGGTAGATTTAGATGAGATTAATCTTTAAGTCAGTACAATTCAAGTAAATACAAAATTGTTCACATATATAAATGAAAAATTAACCTTTTTAAAATTAGAAATTGATGTTGGGAACTAATTTACACAATTAATGTACTGCAAAATGTTGTAATTTTAATACAAAAATGAGCCATTAGAAATAAAAAATACAAATTGGATTTTACTAAAAGTAATAAATTGTCTGTAAAAGACATTTATAATTGATTAAGAGGCAAACTAGAGTTCACAAAAAGTTAATTGCAAATTGTTTACCTGAGAAATAACTTTTATTTAGAATATCTTAAGTATTAGCAGATCTTCTGTGAATTCTAGTCCAGCCTGTTCTACAGAGTGAATTTGAGAAAGCCAGAACTGTTAAACAAAGAAAGCCCTTTTGAAAAATAAAAAAAAAGAAAAAAGAAAGAAAAAAAGAAAAGAATTATCAACTTTTATAAACTTGATAGATTGTAGTTTTAGGTGTTTTCATTGCTTCCTAAAGTCTATCCCATGAAACTATAATGCTAAAAAAAGAGAGAGAGAAAGACTGGGCAGTGGTGGTGCATGCCTTTAATCCTAGCACTCTGGAGGCAGAGACAGGTGGATCTCAGTGAGTTCAAGGCCAGCCTGGGCTACAGAGTGATTTCCAGGATAGCCAGGGCAACACAGAGAAACCCTGTCTTGAAAAACAAAGAAAGAGAGAGAGAGAAAGGGAAAGAAGGAAAATACATCAAGACAAGCTGTAAATATATAAATTATTTAGTTGGAATGAAATTAATATTCATATTCTCAATGGAAGTGTCTATGTCAATAACAGAAAATAGAGTCAGTAGGGTACTATCTGATGCACCTTTGATTTAGACAAATGGAGATTTAGATACTGTTGGTTTGTTTTTTATTCCAATCTGCTCTTCAGTTTGCCAAAGCAAAATAATGACATTTCCTGGTTGTTTTTGAGAGACAGCATAAGAATGACTGTATTTGAGTTATATTGGGTGAATTAGTAAATATGCATGTGGTTCCTCAAATAGTGCAGTCTTTTTAAAGTGTAAGTTTAAAAGTTTATCAGCTTAACTAGTTTTCAGTGAGTCAAATTTAACAAGATGTTTATTTCTGGCTGCTTTCACATACTACAATAATTCATTAGACATTTATTCAGGCCGAGGCAGATTAAAGTACAGAAAATGTATGTTTTCCCTCACAGAAAACCAGACAATTACTCACTAAAAGTTTGTGCAGAATTAAACAGATTGACTAAACATCACCACATCCTTACCATGTTTAGGACCACAAACCCTGCTGTGTTTGTCAGCTAGTACTTCCACGTCAATCAACCCACCTTGGGTATGCAAATTAATACTTTAAAGTTATTGTGTAGTTCTCAGTCCCACATAGGAAAGGCCAAACAAGTGCACCATTCATATTCTACACTATATCAGTGAAGTAACCCTTGCTACACATCTGTTGTCATTTGCTCACTTACTCAGCATTTATCCTAAAATAATCATTGTGTTCTTAATTTTCCATTTCCATATCTTCTTTTGGAAAATATTACTAATTTGAATGTCTGTAAGTTGATTTAAATCCTGCAGTGGTAACTGGGGACAAATCTGTAGATATCTGAAGGAGTCTCATCTCCATTCCTTTAGATACTCTTTGCCACTGAATTATGTGAAGATATTACTCTGTATTCTATAGTCAAGAGAAGTATATACCTCAAAAGATCCTAAGGTATCAAATATCATAAAACAGTAAACAAATATAGACTGAAAATTATCGACTGTTTCTTTTTCTGGATAAAAAAATAATAAGATTTTGTAGGTTTCCCTATCATGATCTTGATGTTCCTCTTGATGTCTCTAGCTCATGATGGGGAAACCTACAGAGACAACCAACCAAACTAGTGGGAACTCATGAAATTTAGACCAAACCTGTGGAGCCTCCATAGGTCTGGAGTGGGCCCTCTGTATATGAGAGAAAGTTGTGTAGCTTAATCTGTTAAAGGGGCCCCCTGGCAGTAGGATCAGGATCCATCCCTGGTGCATGAACTGGCTTTTGGAGCCCACTACCTATGGTGGGACACTTCGCACAGGATTGAGGCAGGGGGAGGGCTTAGACCTGCCTCTACTGAATGTACCAAGCCTTGCTGACTCCCCCTGGGAAGCCTTACCTTCTTGTAGGAGAGAATGGGTGGGTGGAGGAAGGCTGGAGGGGTACATGTGATTGGTATGTAAAATGAATTAAAAAGTTAATAAAAAATAAAATAAAAATAATAGGACTGGTTCATTTATTCATTCTGTGTGCTTTGTGTGACAACATTTTCAACAAAATTTCTTAGTTTGTAAATTAGGACTAAAAAGTCTATATTTTCTGTGCTTCTACACAAAAATTAAATCATTAAAAATATCAGGTAGACAATTAAGTGTTAAGTAAAGCAAGTGACATTTCTGTCCTAAGAATCTGAAGAAGTCCTCAGGCACACACTAGTGAGAACCCTTCACATTCAACAATATTATTCTTGTTAATAGTCTTGCTTTAAATATTGAGGTTATGATCTTATTTTGAACTAACAAGCAATTAAATTTTAAGTGACTGAATTAAGGAAATTAATGAAAACTGCATTTACTTTAGCCAAACTTCATCAAAACACATTGGCTATCCAGTACCAGACTGTAAGTCCTAAAATATACACACTAGTAACATTATATGGACTGAAAGATTATAATTAGGAATTTATGTATATGTATGTGTGTGTCTATGTATATGCATATACATTAATACATGAAATAATAGCCAAAAGCTACACATGATTTTGAGAAGGATCAGGGAAAGGGTATATGGGAGGTTTGGAGAGATGAAAGGCAAGGAATAAATATCATTATTTAATAACCTCAAAAAATCAAAAACAAATTTAGCACAATTCTGTATTTCTCCTCTTAATAATATTAAACGGCATGCACAGTGTTTTTCATCCCTTTAGTAAATGCGGTGTGGTAGTGAGCTCTTTAACTTTGCAGTTTGCAGACATATCTCAACTGACCTATGCCTTCTCCCTAAGGAGAATATTTTGAATTGTCCCCCTGTCGGTGTTTATCTTCTCCTGGAATCACCCTGATACTTTCTTAAAATAGTATTATCCCTCTCTTGCTGTTCTAATCTGCCTTCTCAGTTTTCCTTGTTTCCTTCATTTCTAGTTCTTTGTCATTATCTCATTTCCCCTACTTCTCTGAACCACTTTCCCATGTTCTGTTCTCTTTTTACTACCTCTCTGTTTTCTATTGTAAATTTTAATTAAAATATAATCACATCATGCCCCCCTTCCCTTTCCTCTCCCCAATTTTTCCCATGTTACCAAACACCCAATTCAAAGTTTTGGCCTCTACTCTTCTGAATGTATATGGCACATGTGTAAAAATATAAAAAATATGAATATAACCTGCTGAGTTCCTTTAATGTTGCTTGTATATATATGACATCAGGTTTATCTCTTGGTATTGGATAATGAATCTGGAGACTCACCTCCTATAAAAACCCAAACTGTCTTTCTCTGTAGTTTTCAGTTGCTTACAGTATGTTGTTCTTCAGGGGTGGGGCCTGTGATATTTTCTCCCTTCTATGTTAGTATATCTATTGTTATCCACTCTCTCCATATTCAATTTCTTGGCAATTATTTCTGTTATTTAATGAATATACCCTACAAAATTATTTTTTTAATAAATGGATAAGAAAAATCTCATGATGGAAAACTGTGACCAAAAAACCAACTCTTCAACTTTATTATGAATGGATTCTTTGCTGGCAAATATTTGTTTCTCTAAAGAGTAGGTTCCTGTTCAGTAGAGCAATTTAAAGCTCTCCCTTATCTAGCAATACTGAAAAAGATATATTTTTAGACATATCAGTATTAAGAGGTATGAAATGTAATACTCATTAAGTTCATTTTAGAAGAAAAATTATGCATAGGTAAGTGTAAACGTCAATGTGTCTTGAAATAATATTCGGTACATCTATTGCATGGGGATGTAGTCTATTACTTTGGTTTTTGCTGAGAGTAAATTATTATAGGTTTTTCAATGTCAGAATAAATTGTTAGTTTGCATCCAATTTCATTTACAAAGAGATCTTCTATATGTATAATTATATAGCCAGACACAATGCTATAAAAGTATTATTGAGATCCAGGCAGTGGTGGTGCACACCTTTAATCCCAGCACTTGGGAGACAGAGGCAGGTGGATCTCTGTGAGTCTGAGTCCATCCTAGGCTACAGAGTGAGTTTCAGGAAAGGTGCAAAGCTACACAGAGAAACTCTGTCTCAAAAAAAGTATTATTGAGCAAGACTGAATATTTTATTCTATTATATGGCAAAACTATTTGTTTCTTCCTATTGCCAGTTGAGAATATGAAGTTCTAATCCTCTGCAATCCTGCTCATGATGACCAGTATCTCTCTGATTCAGTCCCTTGACTGTTTACAAGGAATTTTATAATAGAGTCTAGCTCCATGAGCATTGTGAAGAATGCAAAGTAAACTGCATGCAATTATTTCTGCTAGTTGATAAATGTTTAATGTGTGTTTCCTTTGAAGAGAATTTAGAAGTAAAACAAAAGCAGACTTTGGAGTATTTATATCCAGTGATGATGGAAAAGTTAAATTACCATGAGTGGTCACAGATATTTTTTAACCTAAAATAAAGTCTCAGATAAAATTTGTATTTAATTAGCAATGTAATCACATTTATTTTAAGACTCAAATCCCATAGAAGAAGTTTTTTTTTTTTTTTTTTAACTACATATATAGATTTACAGGGAACATAAAATCATTCCCTGGTGCTTCTTCCTCTTTGTCTGACTTTTGGTGTGCATGAATGGTTCCACATCTAATTATGTCATAGTAAGAAATTATCTGTCATCCTTTACTAGCCTCTACTGAAATTTCAACCATGTGGTACTTTGGGTCTTGTATGATATTGGTGAAATTATTAAGGCCACTCTATGTAGTTAAAAGGGAGGTTTATTTTGTGGGTTATCTTACAAATTAAGCGATAGGTTGCAGGGTCTGGGAAAGGTATGGCGCAGTCCAGCAGTATTCTCTGGAGAACTCTGCTTTGTCTACCTCCAGCATCCAGGGTCCTGGAACCAAGAGAGGCCTCTCCTTTTGATCCTGAGTCTTCAGCATCCTCTCACAGTCCGGCATTGTAGGAGTGACCATTACTGAAGCCTCAATAGGGGTTGGAACTTCCAGGCCAAGGCTGGAATGGCTGCCCACTACAGTATTCTGTTTTCTCTTTATCCTTGTGGACGCTGAGGTTTGATAACATGTCCCCAATTCACAGTGACTGCTTCTGAGTGGATGTCACCATGTTTAACTCATTCTTCACCTGAACTTTTCTGACTATGCCAATCTTTCTGAGTTTCTTTATGGAATGTGTGACCATTAACCCATTGCCCCAAGATTCAGTGATTGTGAGCTATATATCTTTCTTCCTTCCACAATAGATTAAAGGTACTTTTAATATATCATATCTGAATTCTGCATTAAATGAACTTATGCATATTAGAGATGGATAAATGCTTCAGAACTTTCTGTAATCATACTCTAAGATGGTAAGCTCCCTGCTATTGCCAGGTGTCAGTGCCAAGAACAGGTAAGACAATATTTTCCTGGAATGATAACATAGACTGAATTTGAGGTTTAGGATACTCCATGCTTTTGAATTGCTCCTCAGCTAACTTTGTCTTTTTGTTTTCTTATTGTCTTCATCCTGTGCTGAGGATGTGGTTTCTTTAGAGGGATCCAGAGAGACTGTGCTCCTTACAAAATTTTACTCAGGGTCTTTCCAATGACTTTTCCTATGACTAGAAAGTACAACCATTTCAAAATATTGCCTCTTTTCCTCTAAATTATATATATGCACATATATATACATAGTTGTCAATGAGATGTGGGAAAACAACTTTATTGAATATGTTCGACTATGTCAATCACTTCTATTTGTGGGTATCCCATTCTCTTTATGTACCAGTCATCCATGACTAGTCATTCAAATTATGAAACAAGCTATACCTTCTTATATAATGACTATAAATAATGTTTTTTAACATACCATTAATTGGACATTTTATTTGATTTATTTTTGCCAAAATAATGACCACCTTTTTTCAGAATCAATTATTGTTATCTCTCTATATATAAAAGTATAACATAAAGTATAACATTAAAAAATTAGCCATTGTTGGTAACCATCGAGGTATAAGTTTGGGGAAACTTAGGGGAAAAAAAATGAAGTGAGGAAGTTGTTTCCAGAAAAAAATGAACTGATGTGGAAACAAAAACATGCAGTATCTGCTACTTGATTCTCATAAAAAGAATCAAGCAGAAGCTAAAACTCTGAAAAGAAAAACAGGCAGCAGAAAAGGTCCTATGTAGTCATAGCTACTTCTTGGGAGACGTGGTACATGCAAAAAGTCAACATGCAACACAATGCTGTCTCCAGTCTTGCAGCCATATCTGATGGATGTAGCTACTCTTCTGCATTTTTTCTCATTTTTCTTTATTAAGAAATTTTCTACTCACTCTACATACCTTCCACAGATTCCCCCTCCCCCCCTCCACACCCCAGCCCTCCCTCCCAAGCCACTCCACATCCCCACATCTCCCAAATCAAGGTCTCCCATGGGGAGTCAGCAGAGCCTTCCACACTGAGCCTAGGCAGGTCCAAGCCCCTCTCCACTGCACCAAGGCTGTACAAGGCGTCACACCACAGGCACTGGATTCCAGAAGCCTACCCATAGACCAGGGACAGATCCCGATCCCTCTGTCTGGGTACCTCCCAAACAGTTCAAGACGAACAACCATCTTCCTTATACAGAGGGCCTAGTGCAGTCCCATGGGGGCTCCACAGCTATTATTCTATAGTTCTCCTCTACAATTGTTATGAGAGGACCAAGCCTCAGCAGACACCTCCTGCAGTAGACAGAGGGTAAGGCAATGCTGAGTGCCAATTATCATGACTTCTGGATCTGTCTGTCTGTTGGTCCATCCATCCATCCATCCATCCATCCATCCATCCATCCATCCATCTACCGGCTATCTATGTAGATGTTTCTCTAGATATTATCTAATTTGTACATAGATTGTGTACTACCTTGCTTTTAATAATCTTATGAAAAGCAAACATTTAGCTAAAAGGAAACTTTATCATTAATGATAGCTTGAGAGTTGTGAGTTTTATGTGGAAAATCATATATTAAAAATTGGTGTAACAAGAAACTGGAGAGAATGCTCAATAGTCAAGAGCACCTGCTGTTTAATCATGTGCCAGTTTGACCCCAAGCACCCACAACTGATGGCTCAAAAATATTTATTAACTCTAGTTCCTAGATTTTTGACAAACTCCACAAACACAGACAGATAGATAAACAGATACACACATACACACACACACACACACACACACACACACACACTCAGACACACACACATCTTAAAAATCAGTGTAACTTAGGTCCTGGGACTTGGTCTGGGATCCATGTGCATTTCCTCATGGGTAGATAAAATGTGAGTTTTCTTTTTCCAAACTCTATCATTGGCATTGTCTTACCTATCTTATAGTCAGAAATGCAATAAAAAGTACTGGAGCAGGGCAGCTGACTAAAAGAACAAAGCCTTTTTCTTGAGCGTCCTAAGAGGAGTTTGAAAATAGATGACTGAGTTGGAAATTCATTTTTAAATCTTACAATGTATGTGTCAGTGCCTCAAATTTTACTGTAACCATGGAGTCATTGATACCAGAGACAGTCTCAGTTATGCGGTACTTGGAAGAACTAACTAAATAAGTAACTTAGAGAGCACAAAACAGAGAGTACCTCTAAGTGAACATGCATATTTCCTCAGCCAGCCAATGCTAATATGGTATATATAAGAAAAAAAGTGATACTATTCATGGACATCATTAAAGACTCCAATGGAAAATCAACTGTTACCAGCATAGAAGAGGAGGAAGAGGAGGAGGGGAAGGAAGAGGAGGAGGAGAAGGAGGAGGAGGAGGAGGAGGAGGAGGAGGAGGAGGAGGAGGAGGAGGAGGAGGAGGACAGTGCTTTGAATTCATACATAAGTGCATACCAAAATAATTTAATTTTATGTAGGTTTATCTCAGTATGACTATGAATGTATATTTTAGTTCTAAATATTTAAAATTTCTTAGATTTTCATTTATCCTGTGTATCTTATGCATATCATTTAATAGCAATATCATGTGAAACATACAGATTTGTAACATCTTCCTGCCTCATGTCCATTCTAAAAAAATTAAGTCTACCTATTAAAGTATTGTTATTCAAAGAGGAATCATTTGAGAAGATTTTAATTCTACCTAAAGAAATTCCCAACAATAATGGTAGACAAGTGAAACAGGAAATGTCACCATTCCCAAATGTCCTTGATCCTGAGGCACCAAAACCTCTGCCAGGTAGAAAAAAAGATACTGTATCATTGCTGTGTCACTAGGATGTTCTGTGCCAGCTTCCCTGCCCACACCAAGCCGAGGTTACTTTTGCTTTCTTCGCAGGCCTAGAGGAAAAGGCAAACACCACAGTAACTATGACCACGCAGCCTGTGTGCATGCCATTGAATTCCTTCTCTTCAACTGCCCATGTTATTGTTGAGGTAGCTGTTTCAGTAGCATTGTGGTCATTTTCTCAGTGCTTTATTTTTAAGATGCGTCTGGGGAAAATGAGAAGGAAACAAAATTGTGTGGGTATTTAAATGAAGAAGAGAAATTTCAACTGGAGTTCAAGACTCAGACCCTCAATCATAGTTAAGAAAACTTCCTGTGAGAAACAGGGCCAAGGGGACCCGAAATCGACCAATAGCAGTCAGTCTGGTGATTGTCATTTCCCTATCATAAGGAATCCCCAGTGAAGAACAGCTTTTCAGGTTTGTTTTCCTTCAGACATAGCCCTGTTGAATTTGTATCAAAGATATGTATGTATTTTTACAGCCATCTGAACTTACGGTATTTAGTACTATTAAAGGAAAAACTTTGGATTTAGTCCTGTTTGCTATTTTTATTTTCTTTGAAGGAGGATGTAACCACATAAACTAAGAAATAACCCTCCCCTGAAAAGAAATCTTACCCTCCTGATAAAGAAGCTCAACCAGGTTACACTTTCCATTCTGGCACAGTCCCAAGCATCCATCTACACCCTGCTTCTGAGAAAAAACACAAAAATCCTTTGTCATTCCCTCTCTTATCTCCTATAACCCCCCTACATACAAGCATGTGTGTGCACATGCACACACACACACACACACACACACACACACACACACACACACACACTTTTCCAGAAGACATAACCTTCATCCCAATGGAAAGGTCGCTTGCCCCTCTGTTTGTTTCTTTCTGTGGAGATCAATTTCAGTCTGCCTCATTTTCATGTTGCTTCAAACAATCCTGATCTCTCATCATTGTTTTATTTTGAGTTTTAAATGAAACCTAGTGATTTGATCCAAACCCACTGTGGATGTATAAGAATACAAATGTTTGTCCTTATATTACTAAAGATCATATTTTTAAATAAAAAGACAAGAAACCAATTTCAGTTTAAGATGTCCAACTTTTAATCTCCCCTAATGGAAGTGAAATAAATGATCATCTAAGGGATTAAGAATAATATTCTCTCTCTTTTACTCTCTCTCTCTCTCTCTCTCTCTCTCTCTCTCTCTCTCTCTCTTTCACACACACACACACAAACATTTTTTCTCTCAAATATATGGCTTTTTTCATGAGGCAGTTTCATGGTAATTTATCAACTCTACATATTTCTTCCATTTTCTGCCCTCCAACAATACTTCACTTTAAACATTTTTGTTAATTATTAGCAAAATATAAAACTGAAATAGTGTGCTTCCATTCCCCATAGACAAAAAGAGTCATTTGATATCATCCAACTCTCTCTAGTTAGCCTAAAAACAATCAAATACTTCAAATGTCTTTATCTAGGATCAAGTATTTCTGTAATATTCTAATTAATTTTTATTTCCAAATATTATATAAGTATAAAGTATATTCAGCAAAGCCCTAATTATCCTAGCTAGCTCAATTGGATGTGTACTTATGTTTTCATATCTTCACTATTTATCTGTTCTTCACGAATATTATTACTGATATTGTTATTATGATTATAATTATTACCTTATATATCTTAAAACTCTTTCCTATAGGACAAAACATAAAAGTTAGATTTGATATTCATTTATTTTCTTCTTTTATATAGCCAAAGTATTTATACAAGCTTCTTATAAAAGACAGAAAACAGTGCAGACAGTTTGCTATCGGATCACCAAGTACTACTCTTGCCTGGGGAAGATAATATCTTCCACTTTCAGCAGCCCTTAGTTGCCTGTAGTTCTTAGTGAAGAACTGAGACCTCATGGGCTTTCGCCCTGTCCACATTAGCAAGTCTTTTTGTTGTCCTTGTTCATCTTCCCTGCAAGCACACATAAGTAACATTATTCATACTGAGCAAAGTCTGTTTAGGAATATGTATATATATTATACATATATGTATATATAATGGGTATCATGTAATGATTAATGAAAAAAGAGACCATGAATTAGAAACAGAGAGAGAAAGGAGATATGGGATGGTTTGGAGGACATAAAGGGAAGGGGAAATGGTATAATTATATTTTAATCAGAAAAATGAAAGAAATAATGAAAACAACAGAATGACAAAAAATTAGGCAGTGAACAACCATTAAAAATCTTGTCATATCTTTGTTCCTTAAATTTCCTGAATTAAGAATATTTGTTTTCCTTTCTATTCTTTATGTTGGCTATCTTATATCTTTGATGTGCCTTTTTTTTTCTGTCAGCATTCTCTGTGATGATTATATGCTTGTGGCTAATACATTCAAATATAGAGAGTGAGGTCTGTTGACTAAGATGACAAGAAGTTGGATATCAAACATTACAGTGATTCAAAGACAAATGATAGGCAGGCTGTCCAAAGCGTATCACTGAAATTAGGTCATATAATTTCAGAGTGTTTGACTTTTTCACATTCACCATTTTGAAAACATTTAGAAATGGTCACAGCACAAAGTAAAAGAAAATATTGTCAGTGAGAAAACTCTGGTAATATCCTCATCCATAGGCATCACCTCTTAAGTAAATACACAGCAGGAAGTGACCTGTAGACAGATAAAATTGGCTTTTGTGAAGAAAAAGGAATTAATACCTTCTTCTAGAGTCAAATATTAACTCAGTAATTATATATATATATATATATATATGTATGTATATATATACATATATATATCAGAAATCAAAGGTCAGTATTTTTCTTAAAGTTTCTATTTTTTTATTATATTTGTGTTTTAATTTCACATGTCAGCCATGGGTTCCCCTGTCCTCCCTATTCCCACCCCCGCCCTCACCTTCCCCCCAGCCCCTGCCCTCCATTCCCATCTCCTCCAGGGCCAAGACTCCCCTGGAGATTCAGCTCAACCTGGAGGATTCAGTACAGGCAGGTCCAGTTCCCTCCTTCCAGGCTGAGCAAAGTGTCCCTGTGTAAGCCCAAGGTTCCAAACAGCCAGCTCATGCACTAAGGACAGGTCCAGGTCCCACTACCTGGGTGCCTCACAAACAGTTCAAGCTATTCAATTATCTCACTCATCCAGAGGGCCTGATCCAGTTGGGGGCTCCACAGCTGTTGGTTCATAATTCATGTATTTCCATTAGTTTGGCTCTTTGTCCCTGTGCTTTTTCCAATCTTGGTCTCAACAATTCACGATCTTGCAGTCCCTCCTGTTTCTCGACAGTTGGATACCTGGAGCTCCACCTGGGGACTGGCTGAGGATCTCTGCATCCACTTCCATCAGTTATTGGATGAGAGTTCCAGCACGACAGTTAGGGTGTTTGGCTACCTAAAAAACAGGACCCTAAGAAAGACACATGGATCACCCAATGACAGAGAAATGGATAAGATCTACATGAACAACCTGGACAACAGTGGGAGTAATGAAGGGCAAGGTTCTAGGGAAAGAGAGCTTAGGGGAGCAGGAGATCCCAGCTAGATTAAGAACAGAAAGGGAAAACAAGGAATAACAGATCATGATAAATGAAGACTACATGAGAACAGGAAGAAGCAAAGTGCTAGAGAGGTCCCCAGAAATCCACAATGATACATCTACTGTAGACTACTGGCAATGGTCGAGAGAAAGCCTGATCTGACTTAGTCTGGTGATCAAAGGTCAGTATTGTTCCTTTGATTTCAGATAGGGTTATCTCTACATTTGTTGCATTTCTGACTTAGATGTATTTCCTAGTTTGCTTTGTGTTTCTGTAATAAAGACCATGTTCAAAGCAACAAGAGGAGGAAGGACCTTATTTGGTTACAAGTCCTGATCACAGTCCATAATAGTAGTAACTACACAAAGCCAAGGTAGAACTCAAGCATAGCAGGAATCTGGTGGCAGGGACTGAAGCATAGGAAATGGAGGAATGCTCACTCATGTCTTGCTCTCCATGTCTAATTCAACTTTGTTTATTATACAGACCAGAACAAGTTGCCAGGTTTGTCAGGGCCCACAGTGGTCAAAATCTCTCACATCAATCATTAATCAAGATTTCCGACAGATTTCCCTACAGCTTATCTGATGGAGACATTTTCTAATTTGAGAAATCCCTCTTCCTAGATTTCCCAGGTGACTCAACCTGTGGCAAGTTGAAGATAATAACACTAAAATAATAATAATGATAATAACAATAACTAGTACGACATACAACCATACATGGCTAGGTGCTTGTTGTCAGCACTCTGACTGAAGGATGAAGGCTGAATTTCTCATTCACACTGTCTTTCATTCCTCTGTGAGCATCTGTTTACTTGTATGTACTCTTGTCATTTTTTTCTCCTTCTCATCCACCCTAACGCTTCACTTGCATTCTTTAGTTCCTGCTGTGATTTGGGGAGGGGGGGCTTTTCTTGTATGTTTATTTTTCTCTTTATTCAATTTCATATTGGTTTTTCTTTCCCCTGACTATAGTGAAGCATATAAAGTGTAGAAATGTTTATGAAAAGTCAAATATTTCTGCTAAAAAGAGCAAAGGTCATCTAAGTGACAAGATTTCATAATTCATGCCATCAAATATATGAAGATATGAAAGAAAGATGCACAAGATCACAAGGACTGCTAATATGAATGAAGGAATTGAGACAGGAATGAACTTGTCACTTCAAGGACCAGAAAGAATGTATTGCTGGAATTTATAGATGGAGCATAATCAGTGGGTGAGTCACAGTTCCATAACAGATTGGGGCCGTTTCATGACTAGATTTGTGACCAAGGTAGGATGTGTGTATTTTCTTTTAAGTGCACACAGAAGACTCCTTGTATCTGTTCAGCTAAAGGACATAGGGGAAATCACAACTTTAAAGGATCTCTCTGTCTGTGCTGAAACATGAGAATTTTACTGAATTGTGTGCTGCTGTCTATGTGGCAGTAAGAAAGTTATGACAAGATAAAGGAGCAGTGTGAATATAGAGAGCAGAGATGGATAAATCACTCTACATAAGAGGATTGATAAATGCAAAGCTAGGTGTCACTAAATGAAACATTTTACCCCGTACTGCCAACGGTTCTTTTCCTTTTCATCTCTTTGATCCTCAGCAGGATTGTGCCCTGTCATTCATGTCTCATGCTAATATCAATGGAACAGTGACTTTCTTCTATCAAATCATGTTACATCAGTGGCAAAAACTATACTCTTTCTAAAATTATTCAAAGTAGAAAGTAACTTATCTTCTTTAACTCAATTTCCTTTGTTCTGTTAACTCTTACTGAAATGTAAAATTCCAGCATTCTGCAATGCCCTCTTTAACCAAGTCATTGCAATAAACCTATTGTCTTTTATCCAGGGAGTGCTGTTTCCTTTCTTCTCTGGTAAATTCTTCACTCTGTCTCTTCCTCCTTGTCATCCTGCTGTGTGAAATTTGTCTCTGATATTGTTGGTTGTTGCAAGACACTTATGAAAGCTTGCCTTGACAAGGTCTCTCCAACAGAGGAGGGGTCACTGACCTCTTCAACTTCCTTCATAATTAGATGCATTCCTTGTGTGGGGAGTATATAATTGTTTAAATAGACATTATATTTAGAATACTTTTATTTCACAGTAAAATTGCAAACACAGAAGAGCAATTCCTCACACATCCCTTGCTCCTACCAAGTACAGACTCAACTAGGTCAACATTCTGTACCAGGGCTGCACATTTATTAAAATTGATGAACCTACATTGACATTTAATTATAGACTCAAAATTATAGTTCACATGAAGATTCACTGCAAAACATTGAATAGCTTATGGATTTTGAAAAAAAAATGTAACATATATCTGCCATTACCGTATAGTAAGAAGGAATTTCAAAATCCCTCTGTTCTCGGCCTCTTCATCCTTTTCTGTCCCCAGCCCTTAGTAATTAATGTTATTATTATTTTTTTTTTACTGCCTCCATAGTTTTGCCTTGTGAAGAATGTCATCTTGCTGGATTTATACCAAATATAGCCTTTGAAGGGTTCGTGAATGTTGTAAAATCTATTTAAACTTCTTTTGTATCTTTATGAACTGATACCTCATTTCCTTAAAAACACATCATATTCTCTACTATCTAGGAGTATAACCACTTATTTATTAACTGTCATATTTCTATTCTTGTTCTCTCTCTCTCTCAATCCACACACACACACACACACACACACACACACATTTGTATATGTACCCTCTAGAACCATGACTCAAAAAGCCTTAAATTGACTCTGTCTATGGTGTTTTATCAGGTAAGCATAAAATGGATTAAAGAACTATTTATTTGCATTTTTCTAGTTGATATATGTATCCTACTTTTGATAATGTTATAGTTGAGTAGTTTTTGTTAAGTAGCCCTTCTATTTTAACATTCAATTGCATATTTTAGATATCATTCTATTACATACATCCAGTCAGCATTTTTTTGTCTTATTCTGCAGGTTATCTTTTTATTCTTTTCATTGTATATTTTGTTAAGTGGAACATAATAATGTCAGTGAAGCCCTGCTTGCCAAATATTTATTTTATATATCAATTCTTTGGTTTTACAACTAATAAATCCTAAATTATCATTTTTTCTCCACAATTCTATTTTAGCATTTTAAAATTATATACTTTTATTCAACTTTGAGTTAACATTTAGATAGAGTTAGGCTTGTTGGAAAAAAGTTTATCTTCCAGGTAGATGTCTAGTCTAGTACTCTTGGCTGAAAATACTGCTTTTGTCCATTGTATTGCTATTGCAGTTTGTCAGAGATCAGTTGTTTATGCTCATGTTGGTTTCTGTATGGGCTCTTTCCTATGTTCACTCATTAACATATAGCTTTGATAAATTCAACTATAAAGTAAGTCCTGAAGGTAGGTAGTACTAATCTGACAGCCCAGGTCATCTCCTTTAGTGTTATATGCTATTCTGTGTTCTTAGCCTCTTCTTATAATTAGGGAATTTCATAATCTGTTCAAAATTATAAGAAGAAACATTTACTACAATTATGATTAAGATTTTATTTCATTACAGATCAAGAAGAGATCAGCTGGTATTTTGACAATACGGAGCCTTCTGGTCAGTGAACTCAAAACATTTTTCCATCTGTTACTTCACATCTTTCAGTAGAGCATTTGTCCTGTGAAATGCAAGGGTTTTAATCTAAGTACAAAGCTTTGTACTGTTATTGAAAAAATAATTCTCAAAGTAAGGATGACAAAGTTTTCAAATATTTTGCTGCTATCATCACTCAAGTACAAAATTATCAAATCTACAAAATGTAGGATAGCATTGTCACAATATTTGATTTAAAATTACAGCTTGGCTTGCTGCCTTGCGGTTTGTGTGTGGGGGGATTAGAACTGTGGGGTTCCTCTTTCCCTCTGCACCTGTTGGCCACCATGTCAAGAGAGGAAAACAGAAGGGGTAATAGAAAGCTTTGTCCGCACAGCCTGTGAGCATGAAAGGAGACAGCTCGCCAGGAGACAGATTTCGGTGAATCAGTCAATTTTATTCCTGAGTATAAGGACTACATAGGATTGAGAAACCTGAGGAAAAATCCTAATTTGCATTAAGTGGCATGCTCCTCTCACAAGGCTTAGTATGTGGCAGTAGGTCCTATAGCAGTGTTCCTGGCACAAGTCTCCTTAGCAGGGATCTGTGCACAGGGTCCAGCTAAAGATGAATCGGGTATTAGTCCTCCAGGCCCAGAAACATTCTCCAGGTAAGACCAGGTAGAGAGCAGGAGGCTTTGCGGGTGAGAGGGAGCTCCATGTTACTGAGCTCTTGAGATAAACTGAGGAGGCCATGTGGAGGCTGAGACCTCTGTCAGCAATGTCTTCCAATATAGAATAAAAGTTGGCTTTGCTTAAGACAGAATTTCAAAAGTTCCTTTTTAAAATTTTTTAATGAAAATTTTTTTAATGTTAGCCTACAAAATCATTCTTCCCACTGTGATATTGTCATACATTTACTTCACATTACTTTGCTCTTATCCTTCCCCATGCTCCATATCTCCCTCAATCTCCCTAATTCCTCTTGCTGGTACCCTACTGGGAAAGGGTTCCCTCCTGCTTTCATTTCACAAATCTTTCCTTAGTCTCTCCTTTTTGCATTTCAATCGTGTTTCCCTTGAAGTAACTTCTTCCATTATCTCTCCTTTAAAGAATATCATTAAGGTTCTCTCTCTCTCTCTCTCTCTCCCTCTCTCTCTCTCTCTCTCTCTGTGTGTGTGTGTGTGTGTGTGTGTGTGTGTGTGTGTGCGCACGTGTATGTTTGTGTTTGTTTAGGGACTATGTTGTATACGTTGAAGTTAAAAAAAAATTCTCCTCATACTGTACAAAACCTGGAGATTATCCTGAGGTTTTCAAGATTCATGTCAAGCACCTTTATTCACTCAGGCGCCATTTCCTCCTTTCTTATACGTCCCTTTTCTACTTCACACACACACACACACACACACACACACACACACACACACACTTAAATGTTGAGTCTACATGTGAGTAAATAATATATTTGCCCTTTGGATCTGACTTATTTGTGTTAATAAAGAACTCCTAAATGTCGACCTCTATTTTCATCAATTTTCCTATAACTAACATGTTTTCATTTTTCTCTATGGTGGAACAAAATGTCATTGTATATGCTAGCTCTTCTCATTTATGTAGTTATCTATTATTGGACATATCTCATGTCAGGTTCAGTATCTACAGCTAGATATATTCTTTTCTCAATAGACTGGTGCTATGGCAGTCACCTGGAATGTGGCTCCAAAATTCTTTTGAGAATCTAGGCTTTAAGCTCCTCCCATCATTAGGAGAGCCACCAGGTTTTCAGGCTGATAAT
Organism: Onychomys torridus; assembly: GCF_903995425.1. NCBI lineage: Eukaryota > Metazoa > Chordata > Mammalia > Rodentia > Cricetidae > Onychomys > Onychomys torridus. The sequence continues at coordinate 83,712,316 of NC_050451.1, read as the reverse complement.
TATCTCTTTAGGTTAAGCTCCTGGATTCCTCAGGCAGGCCACCAGATATTTAGGACTGGAACAGTCAGTCTCCCAGTGGAGTGAAGTATAGGAGCAAGTAAGCAGCCTCAAGTTCCAAGGGGACCTTGTAGGATCTAAGCTCTAGATCCAGCCCTAGAAATACAAACAGCAGACTGACACTTCTGATTCCAAGTTTCAGAGCCATATTGCTGCTACACAAGTTTCACTACAGCCCACCTGTAGATTCTAACACCAATTCCTTCTTATAATTTGTCAGAGAGTGATCCCAGGTCAATGAAAGATGTCGTTAGTGAAGGACTTTCTGTGGCAAAGCTAGTTTAAAAAATATGGAGGAGATATTTAAGTCCTTAATCATGCAAACATTAACAAAAGACCACAAATATTATAAATAGTCAAACAATCAAGACCAATTCATCAAGTCATAACAATTGTAAACAATTCACTTTCTTCCTATCAGCACAACATCTAAACACACAAAACAAATATTATAAGAATGGGAAAAGAATTAAACACCAATACAACAGAAGGGGGAGACTGATATGCTACAGCAAAGAAAGTATAAATTATCGAAGACAAAACTTTCACTCCAACACAGATCAGTAATAGAACTGACAGCAGTTGTACCAGGCATAGATAGAACATCCATTCTCCAGGGGCTGTTTTAAGTCCTGAACTGTCAGGAATGAAGACCAGAACCAAGAACTGCTGAGTGGGAGAGCTGCCCTAGGGTGAGAAATGAAGATGAGAAATAAGTCCAAAGCAATAGCTGGCACCAGGATGTCTTGCATAAGCTGATGACTTATGCGAAGTAAGTTTATTAAGAAGTAAGTGCAGCATCATCTATACTATTTGCCAGGGAGAAAATGGTAAAGGTCCACAGAGATGTAAGTCAGACATCGTTGGTAAAGGGAAAAAAAAGAACATGGGATAACTTAGCCTGAGGACTGATAACCACATCCCAAGGACCCCCAGAAACTAGAACCTTTACTCCTGTGAGAAAACAGTGGTTCTAGTCTAAGAACAACCTTGTCAAGTCCTCTCATGCACAAAGACACAGAACTGAATTCCCTTTGTTTTTATTTTAGAGACTTGGAGAAAGTCTTGGGACTTTTTGTCACCCAGTATTATTATGCATTCCTTTAAAGCACATACAGGACATTCTCTAGGACAGATTATGTACAAGGGCACAAAACAAGCCTTTAAATTGTTGTCAAATTGAAATCAGATAAAATATCTTTACTAGTCACAGTTATATAAAGTTAGCATTAATAACCATAGAAAAAGGTAGAAAACATAGCTATGTTAATAATAATATGTTCTGGAATGACAAATACATGAAAGAAAAATCGAAATGGAAAGAAAAAATGTTTTGGTGATTCCTGATAAAGGACTGCAAGTCAATTTGGAAGGCAGGTAAGAATATATTTGTGGTATATGGAGTCTGCAAGGAAAATCTCACATGCTATCTTTCCCTAAATATTCAAATTTTTATGAGAAAAAAAATATGAGGCATTTATTTTAAGGACAGAAAGCAGAAATATATGTGTAAGGGTGTGGGGAAATTATAGGAAAGGGTAAAATGATATAGTTACATTACAATCTCAATAAATAAAATAAACAATTGTTTAAATTCTTTGAAATAGAAGATGCTTTCTATTTGACATCTAGGTCTGGTGTGGAGAGAGGATGATGAGCTGTGATCTTCCATTGTTATAAATATGATGAGTACAATCCTTCTGAGTAAAACAATTTTGAGGTAAACAATCTCAGTAAATTGTTCATCTGGCTCAGTGTTTCTTCATGACTGACATTCAGAAATGAATTCAAAGTGTTGATTTATGACGGAAGCATGTTGTAATTGTCAATTATGAGAAATATACCACAATCAAAAAACTAACATTTCCTCCAAAATTATGGACTGCCTATAAAGATATGCATGAGTAATATAAATGCTATACTTAGTTTATTGACAAAAAAATCCACATAATTGGAAAGCATGCTTAATGGCATATACTTTTAATACCACCTCTTGTGAAACAGAAACAGGCTGATCTCTTTGAGATTGCTTGCTCTACATAGTAAGTTCTAGGCTACCTAGGACAACATAATGAGACTTTATCTGATATAAACAAAACAAATACCCCCATCCAATAAAAGAAAATGAACTATTTGTATGGTAGGTCTGAAAATGTTCCCACTGGAAAGCCACTGTGATTTACTTGATTTGAAAGAGTGAATTGGGAAGAAAAGCAACAATATTTCTCATTATATTTGTATTTATTATATTAATAACAATGGATGATCACAGCTCATCATCCACATGCCTCACTAGACATAGATGTCATTTCAATTTCAGTTAAGTGTCTCAGATCTTAAATAATGCAACTCATCTTCTGATACATAACAGCAACCTAATAAACATTAAGATATAGGAAATAAAGGTTTTTGTATTTTTTTCTGATTCTATAGGACATACTTAAAATGTCGAATACAAATTTATCTGATATTATCATATTCATCATGAAATCTACAGTCATTTTTTCTCTTGTTTTTTTTTTTCCTGCTAGTATGAGTGATTTATTTAGACCCTTGAATACCTAATTTCATGAGCTTCAGATCAGAGTTTATGAAATATTTTGAATCTCCTCCTAATTCTGCTTACAATAATGGTCAAGGTTCCAAAAGAAATTATAGTCAGAAAGTTTCTCCAGTCCCACCAGGACTCTACATTCCCATGGCCTGCTTATAAAATATTCACTCACAAGCTTATATTAATTATATCTGTGTGGCCATAAGCTCAGGCTTATTACTATCTAGCTCTTACACTTAAATTAAACTATAATTCTTATCTATGTTTAGCCACGTGACTTGATACCTTTTCTCTGTTCTGCCATGTCATTTTGCTTCAGCTATGTCTGGCTGGTAATTCCTGACTCATCCTTTCTCTTCCCAGAATTCTCCTTGTCTGCTTATCTTGCTTGTACTTCCCGCCTGGCTACTGGCCAATCAGCATTTTATTTACCAACCAATCAGAGCAACACATATTCGCAACATGCAGAACAACGTCTTACAGCAAGCAACTGCTATGGTATGAAGTTCTTGGACATCTTATGGAGAACTGGTCTAAGCTTTTTAATTTATAATTGGATCTTTGGTTATCATGTTGGATCTACAGATCCTGGGCTCTTAAACAGTGTCATGTTCACTTTATCAATAAAAAAGGATCAATGGTGTTTTTACTATACTGTAGTCATCTTCCTGAATTAGAGGAGATAAAAGAAAATTTAAATTTTCCTACCAGTGACTAAACAGAATAAGAGAAAATGAAAAACAAGCAAACAAAAACCTCTAAGGTGATGATGAAAAGTAAGAATGCTTTACAGTGTCATAGATGAAGTGTGGCCTGAGTTTAGCATTCTACAAATGGAACAGCATCAATTTGTAGAAGAATGTGATAATCTTAAACTCCTTGGAAAGTAAAAATAAATGATTAAATGAATGAATTAATGCAAAATGTTTCAATTCTGATAATAGAATTCATTCTTAACATATTAAGGAATAAGTGGGGACACTTTTGAATATTTCATTTTGTACCTAACAGATGTAAGAAGAAAAGTAGGAAGGAAATATTATAAATAGAAATTATGGTCAACGTTTATACAACAAGGAAGGAAAGGCCCTTTCCATCACAACTGAAAAAATCAAAGCTATACACTCATTGGGAAAAGTATTTTTGGGAACCAGAAAAGTATGAGAAAGAACATGTGTTATATGATAGAAGCTAAAGAAAGATCAAGAAAAAGCAATTTTGTTTTGACATCCTCTTTGAGAATATTTTCCCATTTCCAAGAAATGAAAGAACACCTAAGTCTTATTGCTGATATTCAAAGAGAAATTGTAAATCCTCTATCCCAATACTGAAAATTATTCAGCTCACCATTGGAACCCTAGAAGCATAGCATAGATAAAATAAGTAAGTACATAAAGGAAGAGAGTCTGTGTCATTTTGCCAAAAATAAGTATGTTACAGAAACAGTCATGTGGGGACCTTCTCTTCTAAAAGCAATGATAAAACATAACTGGATCTGTTACTCAATGGAAAAATTCTATCCAAGATTGTTATTTTTTTATACATGTTTCTATACTTCCTCTCTTGAAACAGTTGTGTTTTTTTCATGGTCAATCATTTAGAAGTGTAGATAAACATATAACTAAAAATCATTTGTTAAGGTCTTCAATGTCCTAAGATCCATGTTCAGCTACTGACCAGGAAAGTGTTTATGTATTTGAACTGCTATTTCTGTGAGTTTTCTGTAAATTCTTCCTTATATTTTAAAACTGGGTTGTAAAATAAGTTATTTCCACTGGGTGTAAAGATCCATTCCTTTCTGAGATGATGTTCCCATATTTTATCATATATTTCTCATTTCCATCCCTACACTGGGGAGGCAGAGGCAGGCAGATCTCTGTGAGTTAAAGGCCAGCCTGATCTACACAAGGAGTACCAGGCCAGCCAGGAACACATAGAAAGATTGTGTCAAGTAATTGTTGCTTATTGGTATTTTGCTTTTTGCTTTTGATTTTTCTCACAAATATGATATGTTATTTGTCACTATTACCACTATGGGTCTTATCCAGATTCTGGGATGGTAGGTCATATACACCAGCTTTGAGCACTTTAGCATCTGTCATCACAAGTTGTTTTCCAATGCTACTACCTTCATCATAAAGCTCCAAGAGTTTTCCCAATTCAAACTTGGATTTATTCCTCATTTTTATGTTTCTAAGGAAGAAACTGTGACAAGGATAAACGGACTGGGAAGCCTTTTCTATGTCTTTCCATCTTCCTTACATTTACTTGTCTTCACTTCTTGGGTCATGATTTCTAAAACCTTGTTTTGGATCAGACAGACCTATTGATGCTTTGCATATCTACTTGTTGTCTATTGGAGTTCCACGAACACAGAACAGAAATATCAAATATTCTTTAGTTGTCTTGACATCAATATGAACTATAATCATGGTCTGCCACTTGACCATAGAACACACTTTGTGCTTGGTAAGACCCATGCCATGGAAGTTACTCAGAATGCCTGCCCCTCTCACCCTGAACATCCCTAGCAATTAGCCTGATTATTGGTGAAATTATTAAGGCCTCTCCACTTAGTTAAAAGGGAGGTTTATTTTGTGGGGTAACTTACAAATGAAGGGGTAGGTTGCGGGGTCTGGCAAAGGTATAACACAGTTCGGCGGTTTTCTCTGGAGAACTCTGCTTGGTCTACCTCCAGCGTACAGGGTCCTGGAACCAAGAGATAGACCTCCTCTCGATCCTCAGTCTTCTGCTTCCTCCTCCGCCCTGCCTTGTGGGCATCACCATTACCAAAGCCTCAGTGGGGGTTGGAACTTCCAGACCAATGCTGGGATGGCTATCCACTACACATTATTTTCTAAATGAATCTTCACCATTCTGTAGATCAGCAAGGCTCACTTCAAGCACATGACCCTTGAGGTCATGCAATTTTGGTTCTTTGTGACTAGTATTTTCCCAGTGTTTCTAATGCTGGATATAGATGGAGTTTTTACAGCATGCTAATTTTTCTTAGAAAATTGTTCACGTTCTTCCTTCTTAGCTCACTTTTTACCACCTTTCCTTGGGCACTTGTTCATTTTGACCACTGTGGTGTTACTCAGAGGGCCCAAGGGACTATATTTGGGTATTTTAATTTTATACAAGAAACAACATTTTCTAAAGAAATTTGTGACTGAATTTTGGTGGAAATACTGGCATTTGTTTCCAAATAGTTGATTCATTTTCTAATTATTAATTCATTTTCTAAATATTACATAAGTCATAATTATTAAGATTTCAGTCTAATTGTTACAGAGAATGATTATTGCAAGAAAATGCAAATCCTTCTTAGGGTAAAAGTGTGGAATTATATATATGATTAAGTAGAAAATAGTTGAGTGAAAAATAATACTAATAAGCTTTTGTTGAAAGATATGGAATCCTATTTCAAAGTTTTTGAACTGTCTGCAGTAATACATAGCAGTTTTACCTATGGATGCACTTTGAAATTTACTTTTTCAGAATAAATTAATTGCTGACAAGACATTATAGTGGTGGAATCTTTCATAATTTACTTCTATGTGACAGATGTGACATATAAACCAATGTTTCATACTATTTTCAACAACCATAATAATTGGGCTTTTAAAATACTTGTATGCTTACCAAGAAAAGGCAGTGCTACTCCAATGACTATTGATGATAGCTTTAATATGTACTTTTTATGTCATTCAATTAAATAACATGCAAAAGGATGATGTACTAGTAGAAGGGAAATAGATTTATCTTTACTTTATACCCAAACATGACATGCTGGAGATACTCACTAAAGGAAAATGATTAAAAAACAATCATTGTCAAATTAGTTTTAATAAAAAAGAGCTTTAAATTTTTCAGGAATGTAGTAAGAATATATTATATACAAGGTTTCTATATGCAGAAGTAAAACTTTTTTCTTTTGCTTCAATTTCCTTTCTTAAAAATCAGAAAACTAAGAAAAAATGTACTCCTGAGTATTACTCAAGAAGTATTTTTAGATTATATAATTATTACTGATGGATTATTTACCTTTTATCTTAAACACAGAAATTATATGTTTATCGACCTGTTTTCAGAGAGAAGGTATAAGTGCAATTACTTCACTAAAATCTACCACATCAGATAAGATTGATTTTTATTTTCCATTTGTTGGTTAATGTGCAATTTTCAATATGATTTTGAAGCATTTCTGATTATCTACTCTAAACAATACATCCAGAGATAATCTAATTGAAAAACAATATATAAAAAAAATTTCAAAATGTTAGCCTTAAGTTCAGTAATCTCATATACTAAGCCAATGATTTCTCTGAGGAAATGTTCAAGGAACTCTTAGAGAAGCTTAGATCAATGTGATGCACTGATAATCTTTCCAGTCCCAGACTGATCAATGAAAGTCGAAGCAAAAGTAGGGACATGGCTGCTCTGTGACCCCAGAAGAAATAGTCTGATTCTTACTCCTGATAGTGGTCATGTAAGAGTGAACCTTAAAGTTTTGTAGGCATTAGGATAGCTTTTTTCCTTTCTCTGATTTTAGTGAAACACTGGACTGGAACTAAAGACCATTCCTATGTTGAAAATTCTTGGCCATTTGCATTTCTATGTCTCAACTTTAGTAACCAAAGACCTGAGATAACATGGACACTGTACCTTCCTGTAGTAATATGCTCAGAATGTTCTCTCCCTTTCAAATTCACAGCCACTTTTTAATTTCGTGTACGTATATACACATATGTATGTATATATGTATGTATATATATAGTCATAAGTATATAAATGAACCTGCTCAGTACATGTAGTGTCATTTGTCTATATATGATATCAAGGCTGCTCATTTGATGTTAGATATCCAATTTCAGAGCTCTTACTTTGGAAATACTCTTTATCCCACTCCCAGCATTCCTCAGTTGTCAACAACTCTACACTTCCATGATGATGCTTCTCACTTTTATGGTAGCATGTTTGCTGACATCCTCTTTAGTCAAGTATTGTTTAAGAAGCCATGTTGATGAGACTTCATGAGTATAGCTTTCCAGACTCTGCTAGGAGATTCAATCTCACAGCATACTTCCTGTTCCTCTAGCTCTTTCCATCTTTCAATCCCCACCTGAAAGATGTTCCCTAAGCCTAAGGAGCAGGAGTAGTGTTACAGATGTGTCTGTTGGGTCCAGGCACCATAGAAACACTTGGTTTGTGCATTTTGGTCATATATGGTTTTCTGTAATTGTCTCTATTTGATGCAAAAAGAAGTTTCTTTGATGAGGCATGAGAGCCATATTTTTCTGTAGTGTAAGAAAAAATATTCAGAATACAGTTAGGAATTATGCTGGTTTAGTAAACTCATACCAATAATATTTAATTAACCATTCCTAAAATTTTTAGTCATAAATTCTAATGTCATGATTGTGAGAACAAGCCAATTTCTTAGCAACATTTTTTTTAATGGACAATATTTACTATTTATCCTGTGTTGCTATAATTAAATACAATGTCATATCATAAAGAAATATAACACACATTATTACTTTAAAAACTAAGAATCACATGTGTCTATAGTCTCCAGTATATAATTGATTTCCTGTCATATTTGTTGTGATCTTTCTTCTCAACAGTTCATGTTGAGGATTCCCTAGATATGAGCTTTAAAATACATTGGGTTCAGCAGGGCAGTGGTGGTGCACACCTTTAATTCCAGCACTAGGAAAGCAGAGGCAGAGCTAGATCCAGGAAAGGCGCAAAGCTACACAGAGAAACCCTGTCTTGAAAAACAACAAAACAAAAGGCAAACAAACAAAGGACATTGGTTCACAATGAATGTACCATAGGAAAGTTCTGTGTGTTAAGAGTGAGTTCTAGCCCTCACAGACCTGGATTAGTCATCTCAAAAGATGGTTGTTACAGAGTGACTTCCAGACTGGGTGCTGCCTCAACCACATTCTTTTGCTCTTCTACCATGGTGTTATGCACATCTGGTTGTATCCAGCTGTGAGGGCCAACTCTCGGGCTTCCAGTTTGCAGATCTACATACTAAACAAACCAACAAATGAACAAGCAAGTTCTGGTAACTCTGTCCCAGAATTCTATATAGCAGCAGTAAATGCATCAAATCCATGCAAGTGCATTCACTTTTATCTGTCCATTCAAATATGTTAGAGGATTCTGGATAAAGAGTTGTTACACCCAGGTCTCCTAGCCTGGAAAGTTGCAGTATAAAGAAGTTGTACAGGAGGTTTTAAAACACAGGGGTAGTGATTTGCCTTGGAAATGTGAATACTGTATATTTCCTTTCAGGAATCCATATTGTTGTTTCTGGTATCTTCAACTGTATATACTACTTATTATAATAGGGCTATATAGTATCTATTGAATGGCAACTGAATTTAAGTATAACCTTCAAAAGGAAAATGAAAACTAGACAATTTAAAACACATCGGATACTCAAACCACCTTTGAGGTTACTGCTGCCCAGTTAAGTAAATCATCAGAATCTTAACACTATTTAGGGTGTTAAGAACATAAATCACCAAAACTTTAAAAAATAATTCACTTATTTATCTTGCTCGTCTGATCTGAAATCATTAAACACCTGTAATTAGCCTTATTGATTTCATTTACATATGGCACCACCATGTCCAAAGTTTGGAAAATATATTTTGTTTTTGTATTGATTTTTACTAAAATACTCAAATGTTGCTTATCTATTGATCTGGTAGTAAATGCAGTTGTTAGTTATTGCATTTTCTTGGAATTTGGAATTGGGAATTTGATCTCACTCACTTAGGATTGCTGATTTACACTTGTAAACATCCCGTGAATGTGATGAGTGTTGGCGGAGTTTGTAGCTCTCACCTTAGCCTCACTAAGACAAATTTAATCATTTTCTTTTGTGACAATAAGCATAGATCAGAGAGATCTTTAATCAGTTATCTTGGCCTCTAGTATTATTCTAACTTCAAAAGATTGAACTACTTTATAGAATCCTGAAATCTTTCAAAGAATGACTTCTAATTTTATAAACCGTTTCACGGTTTTATTATTTCCTCCTACAAGATACTGAATAAAGGCAGTAAAGCCACAAATGTTTTAGTGAATAACAATACAAATAGTGCATTGCAATAAATTTAAATTATCCCACATGTGCTGGTGGTCAGTCACTTGGCCTATAAATCCATACCTATCTCCTCCCATTTTACTTTGTATAGGCATTATTTAATGGGATGACTGGGTCCTGGTTACTGTAGCCATTTCTATATATTTATAAAACAAAATAAGCAGCAAAATATTCCAACATTAAAAATCATCATCTAACTGTGGCAATGAATTTATTCAACCATTTTGGAATGCTATACCAAACTACTCAGGCCCTGGCTTTTGGTAGCTGTAGAGATTTCTTTGATGATGTTCTTTCACCTATTTAGGCATAGTTCTGGAATAGTACCACATTCTTTGTGTCTTGGAAGGATGTTAAAAAGTCTAATATGTCAGTGTATGGTCTTTGTTTGTCAACAATTATAAGGTATGACTCCGACTTTGAACCTTGCAGTAAATTTATACGATCCACTTTTTCTTTTGATAGATCTCTTAACTCTACACAGCATATTAGTCCACAATATATTAAAAAAGATTTTTTTCTGAGTGAATCTACTTATATTTGTGTTCAATAAAAGACATTTTTGTCACTGGAATTCCTGAATATCTATTAGTAGCATCGAATGGATATATTGTGAAAAAAAAAATCCTTCTGCCTTATTGTGTTTTAGTTAAAAGTACAAGATCTTATTTAACAAATTCTTTAGACAATACATATTTATTCTGGAATGTATAGTGTTGTCTAAGAAATTCCTGTTGAAATTAATTTTATTGACACTCTCAGTAGATAACTTAGAAAGAGATTTGGAGAAATTTGCTATTCATTTAATAGTGTATTTACTTCCCTATGACTTTCATGGTTGTTAGGTGAGCATCTAAAGAGAGCTTACTACACAGTTCTAAAGTTGTTTGTTATTAGTCTCAAGAACTTTTAAGCTCTTATATATAGAAAGTAAAGCACACAGCTTTACAAGGTGCAAATCCCTGATGCACAAACTGCATTCGTTCTAAATTTGGTTCATATTCGACATCATTGGAGCTAATAGAAGAATCTAACTCAGAAGTTTCCAAATACGTCCCTACTGCTTTATTCATAAGATAGGAACATTGTCATTCTTAAAACTCTGATTATTTGAATTGCATAGAGATCACCATGTCAGAAGCATTTAAAATCCTCTCTTAAGATGGATTGCTTCATTGTTCACATTTTCATTTTGTTTCTGTACTTTCCAAATTTCTATCAGTTCAATATTCTTAAGAAGTTACCTTTAGGGGATTTAAAAGTGAATAGTGTTTGAAGGGCAAAACTCTGGACAAGGATATTATGCTATTTTTAAAATAATGTCTTATCACAATTTTACACAGATAATAGGGAGGTATTATGATTCTTGGGCTCCAAACATCCTCAAAGGAAGACTGAATTAGAAGTTCTTTAACAGACTTTTGAAATTGGTCATATTAAATTTCCATTAATGTTAGAATGACTGGGAGCATTCACATTATGATATAAAATATTACCCACTGTGCAAATCATATTTCTCTGGAAATATTTAAGAATCTAATGCATTCTTGATCTGTTTATATGCGATTATTCTTACTCATGTGGTACAGAAATGTAAAATAATGAAAAATCTTTGTAGACTTAGGAAATTATTTAGATTATATATATATCCTAAACCACAGGGATACATCCAAAAGAATAAATGATGTCCAGAAAGAAAAAGAGAGGAAAACAAGAGAAAAGAAGAGGTGGAGGAGAAGCAGAACAAAAGGAGAGTAAGGGGGAGGGGAGAGAAAGCCTGAGAGGGAGGGAGATGAGGGACAGAAAAGGAGAGGGGGACTAGGACAGAGAGATTCCCTTCATCCCTAAGGTGATTCATCACTTCCCACTGCCTAAATATTGTTTTCATTGCACAAAGGTCAACAATTAGTGATGTGGGACACATAACTCAAACTAACAATTACCAGCAATCATCCTGACTTAAAACAGTGTTGAGAAAATTTGGTTAGGTTTCACAATCAGTGGAAGATCTGTTTGAAATGTGGGAGATCCTGTGTAAGCAAGGTCATATTTGTTTTTCTTCCTATTGAAAGATCTGGCATCAAAGAATGAAGAAAGCTTTACCCACTCACATGATTGAACAAGTATTCCTAATTGTAGAGAAATGATTGTGTGTTATTACAATTTTTAAGATGAAGTTTTATTATTTTTTCCTTGTGATAGGAAACCTAGGTATGTATGAATCCATACTGTGATATCATGCACCATAAATATGCCTGGTATTACCTTGATTTTATACAAGATATTGGAAACAATATTGTCTCTGAATTACCAATAACTTAGGGTAGATTTAAACCACTCCCTGTTAAACATGCCTTTCATTGTGCTGTGTCTTTGTGGCTTGGTTTTGTCAATTTCACTGATAGAAAAGTTGCTAACTTGAGCAAATTTTGAATCCTATATAGCTAAGAAATCTTCCCCCACACAAAATGAACTCTAAGAAATTTTTAAAGTAAGTTTTAAAATACTATTTGATGATCAGTAGGGAAATATTGAAAAAAAATTCAAAAAACAACCCTAATCTAAATATATTTGAAAGTCAAGGACATTATGGAAAAAAAAAATTGCTAAGTGTATTAGATCCAGGAGGTGGCACTCTTGTACTGTTCATTGTGTTGTGAAAAACAGTATGTCTTAGATTTTTGTCCTTCCTTTCTCTATACAAACACACACACAGACACACACACAGACACACACACACACACACTTACGCACATATACACTATGTTTGACATGCACATAAGCACATATAATTAAATGTACTCTTCACATAGCAACATTATGTCACAAAAATTTTGTTCATTAACTTAATATATTGTGAGGAGTAATGAATTATTTATTTTGGCATGTAATTTGAGACATTTTCTTCAAAAACACATGGTCAATTTCTTGTAAAATTAGAGCATAAAAATCATGTATCATCAATGACTCAGTAAAGGCTTAAAGCAAAATGATTTCTTACAGTGAATTCACATTCAAATGAAAAGGAAATACTGTTCCTATGCGCCTGTCATTTGATGACTTTGATTATCTTGGTGGTGGAGAATGAAATACAAGCATAAGATATAAGAATGTGGAAAGGCTATTGTAATGTTCAAATTCACGATTTATATATATGTGAAGCTTAACATCTGCAGTATAATACAATTTTAAATTAAAGTAAAAACAGTGAATATGCTCATTATATCTTACTTTAATTCCAAATAACTAAATCTTAGTTAAAATACATTTAGTTGAGAAATGATACTCAAAACAACATAAACACATAGGGGTGGGGATGAATCCAAACATAAAAAATGGCACAGAAAGTAAGCAGCATGAAAAGTGAAGATGATAGGAATAAACAGCAATAGAATTTGACATAGTTTAAAATGTAAATGCAATTTGAGAAGCTTTCTGCAGATGTGGAAAAGTGTTTGAAAAAACAAAACCTAGTTTTTCCTCATTACACTATATATATATCCTTCATTCTCAAACCAATTTCTGTATCGCTTTCTCTTTAGGTGTATAAGTCAATATGATGTTAACTGTGGAGTACAGGGATGGCTTTAATGTAAAAACAAGTCTGAAGTCTGCTCTTGCCTGCAACGTTCTAGGGAGGTGACCTTGAGTCAGTTGCTTAACCTGTCGAGATACAGGCAGCCTCTTAAGAAATGAGGGCAATGCCACTTGCATTAGAGTCCTTGTGACAGATGTGTTCTTTCCTCAAGTTTTGTTTTCAAGGCAGGATTTATAATGCTAGGAAGGACACTGAAAATCAAGTTTTATATCTTACTCACATAATGCTTTCGTAGTTCTGGTTATATAAAAAATGATATTTTTTTCCTAAATGTTGTTTTTCTCTTAAGAAAACGTGTACATTCATGCACTTAATGTAAAAGTCTGCTTTTTGAAATACCAGCTTTAACAACATAAAATGTTCCTTCCTGTGGAAAACACAAAACTAGTTCACATTGTGTCATATTAGTGCTTGCTTTTATGGAGAAATTTGACATACATTACATAATTTTTCATCTTAGTCATGTTTCAAATACACTTGACAATAAGATTCAGGGCCTGATTACACTCTAGGGACTCTATGGCGACAGTTGTATGACTTTATCAAATGTGTGTTTTGAATACAAGCATACAATGTGTTCTATAATCGAGTATAAGCAAAACTATTTGGGAGGTGAGGTAAATGCAGAAGAAGTAGTGTGTAATGACATTGTTTCCAAAAGGCTACCACCACTGAAAGTCCAGTCAACAGGAACTCAATAAAAGGTCAATGTAAGGAAAGTTATAATAATAAGAGAACCATGAGCCATAGTATTGATAAAGAAAAAAAAAAAACCTTAAATTTAACTTCTCCATTTTTTCTAAGATAAAAAGAGAAGTAAACATAGCATTTTGTTCTATAATTTTTAAATACACCATATAATTTTAAGATTAGTTCAAAGTAAATTAAATGGCATCATTTTGAGGTTTAAAAGCAAATTGAAGCTCTTAGCATCTATTTTGAGCATAATTGCCTGAGTATTATATATATTTCATTAGGACCTTTTCTTTCTGCTGCTGCTAAAATGTATTTGCAAACAAAAACTATAAAAAAATCTTCAAAGTTCATCACAATGGAATCTGATATGCTTTTTTTCCTTATATGCAATATGTGTATGTGTGTATTACCTTTTAATATAATATGTAACATTTTGCTTTAAATAGCATGGGAACTTGGAATGTTTTAATTCTGCATATTAATAATTTCAAATAATACTTATAATAAAGTCTTTAGGTATTTCTCATTCTTAGTATAGCTAAACTCCAACAGAAATACTTTGTGGTATTACTACATTTTTCTTTTCTAGGAAATGAACTTTGGATATAACTTGTCTTTATGTTGGGGATACTAAATTACACATGAATTCACAACTCCCATTTTTCTCCTATTATCTTCTCAGTTTTCATATACCTTTCTAGTATATGTTGAACGTATTTCCTCCTCCTCCTGCCCTCCCTCCCTTTTTTTACACTTCACGTCATTAGTATTATTTTCTCCTTAGACAGTATTATTTCCATTTCCGTACCGCGTGCGTGCATACACACAGACACACAGACACACATATACAGACACACACACACTCAGACAGATACACACACACACACACACACACACACACACACACACACACACGCGCGCACGCATGCAAATTTTTTTGTAAGCTTGTAGGTAAAAAACCTTTCCTTTTTTTTAATGCTTGTTTGTTGTTTGTTTTCTTTTGTGTTTGGTTGATTTTTGGTGTTTTGAGACAGGGTTTATCTGTGTAGCCCTGGCTGTCCTAGAACTCACTCTGAAGACCAGATTGTCCTCAAATTTGGAGAGATCTGCCTGCCTCTGACGCCCAAATCCTGGGATTAAATGGGTGAACCATTAACATCTGGCTGGATTTTTTTTTTTAATTTCTCAGTATATAGTCTACACTACAAAGAGATTGATTTTTCTCTTATTTGAATCTAAACTCTGATTACATCATTGATTATGTATATATTAATTGTTCTTATAGATGTGATTTTGTGTATAATAGTATGCATTGTGAAAACATTTCCTCAAGTTTTTTTTTAAATCTAGTATAAATAAAATCCTATTGCTGAGACTTTAAAATATGTATGAGCAGGATTGACTGTTTCCTTTATTATGTATGCAGAATAGAAGGTCTTCTTATGTACAGACATTTCCTTTTGATATTACTGTGCTCCATACAAGACACCACCTCAGAGTTTAGGAGTAGCCCAGCAAAGAAGATACTTCAGAATCATTTGTGAGTGATCACTGGGACATTATCAAATGCATTTCATGCAATCAAACATTTTTAAAGCCATTATTTTGAATGCCTTATGCATGAGATTGCTCTTAATCCAACTATAGTAATTTACACATCATTTTAGTAGTATTTATTCATGTCTACTGTTCCTTAAATAATGCTATAGCAACTTTTTTTTATTGCTTTAAGGTCCTTCTGTAGGTATTTTATTAATTTTGAACAGCATTGAGTTAATCAAGCATACAGAGCGTAAAAGCAGTTGGTTTGAAGTTAATGTTGGTTTACATTTTATGTCAGTAAAATATACCAACTACACTCTTTGGAGAAAAAGTAAAATATTTAGATAATGCTGCTAGTAAACTGAATATCTACATGTACATATACATGTATGTGTGTGTGTATCTATACACACACACACACACACACACACACACACACACACAAACACAAAACAGTATAAATTAAAGATGTCGATTTAAGACCTGAGACTCTGAAATTCCTAGAGAAAAATGTAATGGCATGTTTCAAGATAGGTAAATAATCAAAGACTTTGACAGTAGGTATCTAGTCACTTAGGAATTAAGTCCCATTTTTGACAAAATGGATCTCATGACATTTCAAACCTGTTCAGCAAAGAAATAGATAACTGAATGGAGTTGATGACATACATAGTGGAAAACTAAAATCTTTATCCATCTAGCAAGTTATCCACCCTTCTAGAATACACAAGAAAATCAACAATTTTGAACTGGAAGTCTCCTGTGACCAGATTGGTGCCTAGACCACTTGTCATCAGAGAGGCTTCATTCAGTACTGATAGAAACAGATGCAGACCTACAGCCAACGTTAGGCAGAATTCAGGGAATCCTGCAGAAGAGAGGGAGAGTGGGATGTGGGAGCCAGATGGGCCATGCACACCACAAGACAGCTCACAGAATCAACCAACTTGTGTTCACAGAGGCTCACGTAGACTGAACTGACAACCAGGGAGCCTGCATGGGACTGACCCAGGCACTCTGCATGTATGTTACAGTTGTGTAGCTCGGTCTTCTGTGGGACTCCTAAGAGTAAGAATAGGTGCTGTCTCTGACCCTTTTACTGTCTTTTGTGCCCCTTCTCCTCACACTGGGTCTTCTTGCCCAACTTCAATACACGGGGAGGTGCTTAGTCTCACCGCAACTTGAAATGCCATGTTTTCTTGATGCTTATGGGAGACCTGCCCTTTCCTGAACAGAAATGGAGGGGGAGTGCACTGGGTGATGGGAGGGAACAAAATGGGATGGCCTGAGAGGAGAGGAGGAAGGGAAAACTGTGGCAGGAATGCAGAACAAATAAATAAATAAATAAATAAACAAACAAATAAATAAATAAATGTAAATAAGTAAATAAATAAATACATTAAAAATAAATCAAACAACCCAAACAATAAATGTGATAACATAGTGTACAGTACTGAAATTATAAAATGCTAATGGCTAATAAACATATGAAAAATTCAACTAAATTAGCCATCAGATAAATGTACATTAAAATTATTTGGAGATTCATTCATATATCAATCAGAACAAGAGTCTTTAAGAAAAAGAATAGCAGTATTAATGGGATGTCTCAAGAGTTAAGAATACTGTTCAGAGGACCCAGGTTTAGTTCCTAACACCCACATGACATCTAGCGAACACTGTTGATGTATTATTATTTTTTATGTGAAAACTTTATACTTACTTCTATAGTGGGTAAATAAATAAATCTTGCATTTCCATCAACTAGATAGACAGATAGATAGATAGATAGATAGATAGATAGATAGATAGATAATGTTACCCTTGTCAACATAATCACTAATATTTGTTTCCTGTTTCCATTTTAATTTGCTCTGTTCATGGTAGTCTGTCTGATAAAAATTAAACAAACCAAATTACCATGACTTTATCAAACTAATTTTTTGTCTTCTTTTTAAAAAGTCATCAAGTCCAATTTGTTATGTTCATATACTCTTGAGTGTGTGACCACCCATTTAAATATGGTTGATCCATTAGGGCTCACATCCCTAAAAAAATTGACTATCTTCCAGAAGTTATCATTGCTATTACTAGCTCCTTATCTAGTTGTCTACTTGGTCCCAAACTCCTGTCTACATATTGCGTTGCCTTGAGCTTATAAAGATCTTGAGTATGCTGTCATAACTGCTGTGAATTTTCAGGTGCAACTGCCCTGTTGTGTCTGGAAAATGCTGTTGTCACATCATCAAAAATGTTGTCATTCACCATCTCAGGCTCACACAACCTGTCTGCCCCTTCGTGTGCAATTGAGCCTTTGGAAGGTGGTTGTGTGATATAGATATTTACTAGGGCTGAGAATTCATCAGACTCTTATTCTCCACACCTTGACTAGATGTCCTCTTAAGAAAGAAACTCTCAGAACCAGACACAATCATTAATATTTGAATATATGAACCACATATTATTTCAGCTAATAATAGCATAAAAACAGTTCAGAAAAAAAACTATTTACAAACTTACTTTTAGTGTGCTTATGTTGTATACTGTGTGATTGTAACATTTTAATATCCCATTCTCCTTCCTTTTCCTTATGATACCTTCAAGATTTAATCATAGATATACATATTTCACAAATATAACTTTTGTGTCCACATGTGTTATAGCATCTTGTGGCACAAAATTGGTAATGTAAACAAAATGTCAAAAATATTTCTAAACTCAAACAATTACATTGCACTGAGATAACGTTCATCAATAAGGAAGAAAATGATCTAGTAATATATTATGAAGAAAGTAATGTGAGCTCATCTCTAAATAAGACATTTATACCACTGTAATCCTCAGAAACATTAGGGGGGTGGTTGGAAATGTTGAGGAGCCAGAGACATGATTAAATGCCAGCCTCTAAATTTGATAAGTCCGTTAGCAATGTTTGTTATATGCAGATAGCCCACATAAAACTGTCCCTATTAACAATCACTCATGAAATATAAGGATTCACAGACTCCTACCTTTTATTGTTGAACTAAAGGCCATTGATAGAACTAAAGATTATGGTAGCAGGCAAATTATTGTTTTCCGCTCCATTCTCCTCCAAATTTCATTATCTTAATAGCAGAATAACACCTCATTACACACACACACACACACAGACAGAGAGAGAGAGAGAGAGAGAGAGAGAGAGAGAGAGAGAGAGAGAGAGAGAGAGAGAGAGATCCATATTCTAGGCTGTTTCCACTTTTAGGTTCCTGTGAACAGAGCAGCAATAAATACTGATGAGCAGATATCTCTATAGTTGGAGCTGGAGTCTTTGGGCATATGGCCAAAAGAAGTGGTGCCAGGTCCTGTGTGGATCTCTTTTGAACTTTTGGAGGAACCTCAATGCTAATTTTCACAGTAATGGTAGCAGTTTGCACCTAACAGTCATGGAGAAAGGTTCCCTTTTCCTCACACCAATGGGAGCATATGTAGAGAATTCTTTGTTTAAAAATGTAGACATATTTTAAGAAATATTTTCCCCAGATCTCTAAGTCTTATCATTTTGTGAGCTCTTCAAAACATGTGATTCTATGGAAAGAGAACTGTAGACTTTGTTCACTAAGTTACACTATTACATTTCTCCCAGTCTGGTCTCTATGCTTCACATTCCATACTTTCGTCAGAGATCATTAAAAGCATACAGTATGGGTTTGCAACTGAAAAAAATCATTTATTTTGACACATGCATTTCTAATAATTAGTCTATAGGTGGGGTAATTTAAATTATGTGCATAGTGAAGAAGGCAGATGGTTAAGAGGTCAGGTTTGACACTATTAGTCTAGGAAGTGTTAAGATGAAAATTCACCCTCAGTTCTGGTTCCATATCAGTTAAAACTTTGCTAAGTTCAGAAGTCTCCTGAACATAATTGTTTTATACGCTGAGGTTTGGCTAAATAAGGAAGCAGAACCATGAAATGTGAAATCAAAAGGAAGAAGATTTGAATCTGTAATAAGTGTGAGAGAAAAATTAAAGTGAAATATCGACAAATGGAATGATTTGAAATGTCCATGACTAAATGGAAGTTAGCATTTCTTAATCAGTCCCGGGATAGTTGGACACTTGATTGAAAAATGATTGACTTCAGAATTTGGAGCACTGTCAGATAAATTTAGTCATTAGAGTGTTATTATTGCATTCTAGGTTATTAATTCACCATTTAACATATCTTTAATGCTTTCTCTTCGTTTGTCAGTTATTAGCTTTTGCCCTAGGATGGATTTTAATTACATTCACTCTTTTGTCATTAGATGTGATTTGCTAGGTCACTCTGCCACTTCAAAAACCAGCTGATGATTACGCAGTCTTGATGCTGAGACTCTGTGAGTGCAGCTTCTGACATTACTAGGTGCAGACAGAGCAGGCTGTAATCATAGATTTAGGAATTTATATAAATACTTATATAATCTATAAATATATACATATGGATGTGTATGTGTGTTTAAACATGTATATATATGCAGGTAATGAAAAAGAGGCTATGAATTTGAAAACATCAAGGAGACTAATAGGAACAGTTTGGAGGAAGGAAAGGGAAGGGAGAAACAGTATAATATTATAATCTCAAAAAATAAAATAAATTTAGAAAATTAATTGTTGAGAATTGCTTTACTTTTAAAACAGCAATGATTTTTTGTGAATTCATTCTTGTTACACACATGAGAAATATGTTAGTTCCTTATTTATCACATAGAAAAAGAGATCATCAAATTATATTTGTAATGTTGAAAATGATATTTACTTCAACAAGTAATAGTGGGCAATTCACCACACTAAAATATAAGCTCTTACAATTGTAATAAGAGTACTAAAATATTTACTTTCTTATGAATGTTTGCATATATTTATATTCATGAACATAGGTCATATGTACATATATAATTATACTTAGAATATATCCATAAAGGTGTCTATATATTTAAATTCATTTTATTATTAAAATGTGTGGGAACCTGCATGGGACCGCCCTAAGACCTCTGCATGTGTGTGACAGTTGTGTAGTTTAGTCTCTTTGTAAAGCTTCTAGCAATGAGATCAGGACCTGTCCCTGGTGCTTAGCGGGCCTTT
Organism: Onychomys torridus; assembly: GCF_903995425.1. Taxonomy (NCBI): domain Eukaryota; kingdom Metazoa; phylum Chordata; class Mammalia; order Rodentia; family Cricetidae; genus Onychomys; species Onychomys torridus. The sequence continues at coordinate 83,691,635 of NC_050451.1, read as the reverse complement.
TAGAATTTGTTCCCCATGCTGAATTGCCTCAACCAGGCTTGAAGCAAGGGGAGAAGCTCAGTCCTACCTCAATGTGATGTGCCATGCTTTGTTCAAGCCCATTGGAGGCGTGTCCCTTTCTGAATGAAGACAGAGCAGGTAGATGGTGGGGGGTCAGGCAAGGGAACAGGAGGACAGGAAGGGGGTTGATATGTAATATGCAAAATAAATAAAAATGTTATTTAAACAAAATTTAAAAAATAAAAAAAACATTTAATTTGAATGGTAAGAAACAAAATGTGTGTATGCATATTTGGGCAAGTCTGTCTCCAAAATTCACAAGAGTGCAACAGATGGCTTGGAGGTGGAATTGTAGGAAATTATGAAGTAGTGGACATAGATTCTGAAGAAAAAACAATCTCTGTTTCTCTGGAAGGTTAAAGCATGCTTTTAACCACTAAGCCATTCCTCCATTCCTAAATGGTTCTTCTTTGTTTGCTTCTGTGATACTGTAGTGACTAAATCTATAGCTTTATGCATTCTTAGCAAGCACTCTATCTCCCCACCTCTATGATGCCTTTTAATATATGTCTATGCAAGGCTAGATGGATACACATTTGCTCCATAATGAAAAATTCATTTGTTGAAAAGCACAGTCGAGTCTAGCACTAAATTTGTGGGTTACTTTTCCAGTATCATTAACCATAAAAAGGTCATACAACATTATAACTGATAATATCATGATGTTACCATACTAGCACACAGTCAACTTCAAACATTAATTCTTAAACAACAGAGAACTGCAGGAATATCTATTCCTTCTTTATGCCTTATAGATTATTGTGAATATTGGAGGAATAGTTTATGTGCCTTAGTACAAGCAGAATTTTTTTCATATATATATGCAACTTGCTTATTTTGACATTTGGAGAAATATCTCCATAAGTCTTAGCTATTATCACACCTCCTAAATAGCAGCAGCTAATTTTCATGTAGTTTTTGTCATAAGAATATGTGTGTCAGTAACAAAACAAGTTTTTTCCATGAGTTATATGCCATTTTTGAAGTTTTTTTTTTCTTTCAAGATTTTAGGCTTCCTTTGTGTAGTTCACCTCAGGATGCTCTTATAAGTCCTTGTAACAATATCACCCTTGACATCATGGACCATCTGTGAGAGGCATCAAAGGGAGAAAGTTCCATTAGATTTAATAATATGTAAATAGCTTTTGCCCTCAGTATGTTCCATTGTAGTAAAGCTTTTGAGACACAATATGTGAATGTGATAATTAAGGCAAAGCTCCTAATTATTTTAAGAATCAAGTGGATATAAAAAAAATGATCTCTGTAATCATTTGTAGGACTCACAGTATCCCATTTGAGGTCTGAGTCAGAGATGGATTCACAGATGGAGTCATTCTATATTTTGTACCTGAATTCCGATGGTCATTGGATGGACCTTACAATATTATATATTTTCCCCCTTTTTTGGCTCTGCATCAGCTCTTCAAATGCCCATGAATTTATACAGAGACAGAAGTGCTGAAGAAGACTTCATTACTGCTGGATAAAAATGCAAAACCATCATTCATTTTTTAATTTAGGCTCTGCTTAACGTGTTGGAGGTTGTAATCAATTACATTAACACATGATGCTATTTGACTCATTTGAGCAATTTCAATCAGGATTTCATCCTCATCATAGTGCTGAGACTGCTATATTGAAAGAAAATAATGACCCTTTGATTACAACAAGGGATGTTGTCTTTCGTGATTGTGCTGGACCTTTTGGCAGCTCTTGATGTAGTTAATCGTGGCATTTTATTGGCTGCTTGATAGATTCAGAAAGAATTTTTCTCAAATGAAAGTAAAGCCAATTCCAATTGTTATCCCTCAGAGATTCATTTAAATGTGGCATCTCAGCAAGGTTGTTTGCCTGCTACCCTAGGATCTTGGAGCACTGAAAGTGTTACTTATCCAGGTTTTTTTGTTTGTTTGTTTGTTTGTTTGTTTCTCCAGATCTACTTACTTGTAGTATCATAACTTTGAGGACACAAATTTTGCAGCGAAAATTACTAAAGCATTACAAAAGAAAAGGCCTAATATCGTATAAGTCGGCAATTTACTAGTGGGATCTCACAGCTAAATGTGACCCAGCTGCTCCTAAGATAGCTCCTAAAGTCATTTTCAGTTTTATTCAGTGCTAAAGATTACCTGCATTGACTTAGGTACAGACATGGAAAGCATCTGGGACATACTTGACTTTTTGAATCACATAGAATGAAAAACAATGACAACAAAAGACCCCCCTTTTTGTAATAGCCTTTTGTGGGGGGACTATCCAGTATGGAATTCTCTTAGCATGTCCCACGAGTGTGAATTGAAGAACATGGATACTCTTATAGCACATAGGTTTAAGAACATGATTCTAGTAAATATATCCTGTTTGCTTGTTCAGTTTCTTTATTCCTGTGCCTAAGATGATTCATGAAATTCAGTCTCTGAGTCTGATGCGTCAATAACAGCCACTGTGTGACTGTCACAAACCTCTAAGAGGGTGACTAGCAACTCCCACCCTCATTCATTTTGTACAACCTTTGTGGAGACAATAGAACACACATACATCAAAAATATGACATTTTATGCTTTCGGTTATTCATGGGTAATTATCCTAAATTGAATGACTTTGATTTTACACATTTATCTGAATAAGGAATCTCATTCAAGTTTAATATTGGTCACATCTTTTAGTTACAATAACATTAGCATAAACTACTGTGAGTTTTAGATACTCTATGTCATATACTGGTACTAACTTAACTTTAATATCTCAAGACATTTGCTTATCAACCTGAAATATTAGGCACTGACTTTCTTTGGTTTTGTAACAAATGCTCTCTGATTTTTTTATTTATTTGCTGTGATATTTTTACTGCCCAAACAGTAAACACTTACTCTTCGATTGTTTAACTTTTCAGCTCTTAAACATGGGAATTTTTCCATGTTTTAAGTAAGTTTAATATTTTTTTCTTTTCTTTTTTATTAAGAAAATTTCTATTTATTGTATATACCAACCATAGACCCCCTCCTCTCCCTTCTTCCCACCCCTTCCCGGGCATTCCCCCCATCCCAACCCCCATTCCCACCTCCTCCAAGGTAAGACCTCCCATGGGGAGTCAGCACAGCCTGATACATTCAGTTAAGGCAGGTCCAAACTCCTCCTGCACCAAGGCTGTGTAGGATGTGCCATCATAAGTAGTGGTCCCCAAAAAGCCAGCTCATGCCCTAGGGATGGATCCTGATCCCACTGCTAGGGGGGCTCCTTAAGGTATGTAACTGTCTTGCCTATACAGAGGGCCTATTCCAGTCCCATGGAGGCTCCACAGTTATCCATCCACAATTCATGAATTTCCACTAGTTTGGTTTAGTTGTCTCTGTAGGTTTTCCCATCATGATCTTGATGACCCTTGTTCATAGAATTCCTCTTCTCTCTTTTCGCCTGGACTCCTGGAGCTTGGCCTGGTGGTTGGCTGTGGATCTCTGCATCTATTTCTATTGGTACTGGAGAAAGGCTGTAATGTGACAGTTAGGATATTCATTAATCTGATTACCAGAGTAGGCCAGTTCAGGCACCCTTTCTGACTTACCTAGTAGTCTAAGGTGGGGTCATCCTTATGGATTCCTGGGAACTTCCCTAGCACTGGGTTTCTCCTAACCCTATGATGTCTCCCTCTATCATGGTATCTCTTTCATTGCTTTTCCACTCCATCCCTGTTCCAGTTCGACCATTCCATTCTCTTATGTTTTCATTCCTATTGCCTACCCTCCATTGCCCACCTCACCCCCAGTCTACTCATAGAGATCTCATCTATTTCCCCTTCCCAGGGTGATCCCATGCATTCCTTCTACTGTCCTCCTTGTTTGCCAGCTTCTCTGGAGCTGTGTGTTGTAGTCTGGTAATCCTTTGCTTTACATCTAGTATCCACTTATGAGTGAGTACATACCATGTTTGTCCTTCTGAGTCTGGGTTACCTCACTCAGGATGATATTTTCAAGTTCTATCCATTTGCCCGCAAACTTCATGATGTTTTTTTTTTTTTTTTTTTTTTTTTTTTTTTATTGAGGGGTAGTACTCCATTGTGTGTATGTGCCACATTATCTTTATTCATTCTTTGGTTGATGGGCATCTATGTAAACATGAGTATTTTTAAGATGACTTTCTTCCTTTCCACTCTTTTCATTTTCTTCTGAATGTTTCAGAAAAAAAAATTCACAAAAGTATTCAATATACAATACGCCTATGTGCTTTTCTTCTTAATTGCCCTTCACAGATCTCTTGGTCAGCAACAAATACCATATGGGAAATATGAGAGCTGAAAAACAGGAGAGTTTCTTTTTTAATATCTTCACCTTATATTGATTATTTGGACATTGTTGTATTGTATTTCCGATTTCCTAAATGTTTTATCATCTGTGCATTATATGTTTTAAAATCTATTTGAGTTTTCTTCGCTGATGTTTGTAATTTAATTTTTTACAGCAGTAATATCTCTAGGAAATAATCTGTTGATAGTTGTGAGATAAGTTAGTGGCATAATTTATGTTTAGAAGTTGATAAAAAGAGAAATTGACATTAATTTCTCTAGTTTGCAAGTAGTTTGAGATTGAAAAGTTTCTCATACTTAAAATTGTGTCTATAAAATTTACCAATATTTTAACATTTCTTATTATATTCTTTAATGGTGGGGAAGATTAAAAGGATATAATATAAAGGAAAAACCTCAAAAACTTGAATAACTTTAATATGTTAAATACATACAATAAAATTTTATTGCTGTATAACTTTAATTTGATCATTATTTTTGTAAATATGAAATATATGAGTATATTAATTTAAACATCTAAAAAATCTTGGATTTTAATAACTTCATGCTCTCTTGGCAAGTTATTTACATTTTTCTGCATTTGAAATATACACCTCTGAAATGGAAAGATTTTTAAAATAAATAAATTTCTAATCAGAGAAAGACTGAGTAGATAGGATAAGAATTTAGGAGTAGAATACATTAAATGGAAATTTGTTTATACCTAGACTATTAATTATAATCACACTTTCTGTTGCTTAGTGGGGGATAATAAGGAAGTTTTCAGGCTGTATTAAGGGAAATTGTTCACTGAGTCTAATTATCATGACTATAATCACTTGAAACCAGTCCAGTTCAGTAGTGTAGGTGTCCTAAAAATGGCATGCATGATGTCCACATTCACTTTAGAATGCCTACTCAGTTTGAAGATCTTTTTTACCTATTATAGTCTGAAAAGACAGATATGCTCAGGAGGTAAGGGTAGAACTTGGAGAATTCTAAGTCTCACCATAATATAAATGAGCACTGTCCACAGAATCCTTTCTGGATTGATTTCTGCAGCTCTTGGATGTAGAACAAGGCACGTTCTACAATCCTGGGAGGAAAGACGCAAACTCATCTCAAGACATGTCCTCAAACACTGATGTCTTTACTGCCATTTACACTCTGCTCTTCCTTTTTGTTTTTTCAATTTATTGCATTTAGTCAAAAATTAAGAAATCATTCTTCCCCGGGTTTTTAGAATTTCTTATATTCTGTGTTGATAATCATTGTCATATTTCTAAAATAGAATGATCTTCACATTAAAATATACTTTAATATTATTAATCTTAAATTACTATAATATAAGATCTTTGTAACTGAAGTATTAGCCATCTACCTGTCTTTTCATCATCAATGCTTTACTAAGATATCCAGCTACATATTCTCTATCTTTTGTTTATCTACCTGTCATTCCTTAATCTACCAAGAGATTTTGATGTTTCCAGACTGCAGTCAATTTTCTCTATAAAACTGCAACCAAAAATAAAGTAAAATAGCAATGAAATTGAATAAACTCATTTCAAGAGCATCAATACTTTTTCTTTAAGGAAAAAAAGAATCAGACACCAAATCTTGCATTAAGAAACTCTTCAACATTTGAACTAAGCTATGCTTTAGTTTCATTTTGCTTTGAGCCCATAGAAATTGAATGGTTAATCACTTAACAAGTAATGTGCACAGATCTGCCATGACATAACTTCAGTTTTCTGTGTTATAGCCCCCATTTTGCTCACAAGGTGACCATGGTGTTTTGAAACCTGGACAATGAAATTCAATTTACTGATAGTAAAGATTGCTTCTCTTCCTGATGTTGGGCATGTTAACAGGTTTTTGATAAAATTCCATGTGCATCATATTGGACATGGCCTACCTTTGTCTAATTCACAATGTGTGTCCCAATTTCCCATGTGATCATGTGAGCAGTCTGCCTTGTTGCTTCTCTTGACATTATTCCAACTACCAGTTACAACAGATTGCAGTTTATGCAATCCTTGATCTGACTCCCTCTCTCTTAGTACTTGGATAAATTACTGCCTTTTAGACTCTGTTCTCATATAATCACATCAGATTATGTGAAATGTGTGTAAGAAGAAATGGCCAAGATCAAAAACAGAAAAGACAGATTATGTTGGAGAGGATGTGGAACAAGGGGAAATCTCCTCCACTGCTGATGAGAATGCAAGCTTGTACAGCCACTTTGGAAATCAATATGGTACTTCCTTAGAAAATTGGGAATCCATCTCCCCCAAGACCCAGCTATAGCACTCTTGGGCATATACACAAGGAATGCTCAATCATACCACAGGGCATTTGCTCAGCTATGTTCATATCAGCATTCTTTCTAATAGCCAGAACCTGGAAACAACCTAGATGCCCTTCAACTGAAGAATGGATAAAGAAAATATGGTACATATACACAATGGAGTACTACTCAGCAGAGAAAAACAATGACATCAGGAGGTTTGCAGGCAAATGGATGGATCTAGAAAAAATCATCCTGAGTGAGGTAACACAGACTCAGAAGCACAAACACGGTATGTACTCACTCATAGTAGGATACTAGATGTAAAACAAAGATGACTAGACTGCTACACAACTCCAGGATGGCTACCTAGAAAACGGGACCCTAGGAAAGACCCAGGGATCACCCAATAACAGAGAAATGGATGACATCTACATGAACAACCTGGACAGCAGTGGGAGTAATGAAGGGCAAGGTTCGAGGGAAAGAGAGCTTAGGGAAGCAGGAGATCACAGCTGCATCAAGAACAGAAAGGGAGAACAAGGAATAACAGACCATGATAAATGAAGACCACATGAGAACAGGAAGAAGCAAAGTGCTAGAGAGGTCCCCAGAAATCCACAATGATACATCCTCTGTAGACTACTGGCAATGGTTGATAGAAAGCCTGATCTGACCTAGTCTGGTGATCAGATGGCCAAACACCCTAACTGTTGTGCTGGAACTCTCATCTGCTAACTGATGAAAGTGGATGCAGAGATCCTCAGCCAGGCCCCAAGTGGAGCTCCAGGTGTCCAGTTGTCGAGAAAGAGGAGGGACTGTAAAAGTGTGAATTGTTGAGACCAAGATTGGAAAAGCACAGGGATAAATATCCAAACTAATGGAAACACATGAATTATGAACCAAAGGCTTTGGTGCCCCCAGCTGGAGCAGGCCCTCTGGATAAGTAGATAATTGAATAGCTTGAACTGTTTGGGAGGCTCCCAGGCTGTGGGACCCAGACCTGTCCTTAGTGCATGAGCTGGCTGTTTGGCTGTTTGGCTGTTTGTAACCTTTGGCTGACACAGGGACACTTTGCTCAGCCTGGAAGGAGGGGACTAGAGCTGCCTGTACTGAATCCACCTGGTTGAATTGAATCCCCAGGGGAGTCTTGGCCCTGGAGGAGATGGGAATGGAGGGGAGGGGCTGGGGGGAAGGTGAGGGTGGGAGAGTGAGAGGGGAGGACAAGGGAACCCATGGCTGATGTTTAAAATTAAAACACATATATAGTAAATAAAAAGGGAGAAAAAAAAAGAAATTATTTCACTTGATAATTTTTCCCTTACTCATTTTTAAAAGAAACACATTTTATTATTTTATACAAGTCCAACCAACTGAATGTTGTATTCTGTCTGCAGCTTTGCTGAGCCCCGCATTTGGTCCACTCTAGGGTAGTTTTGTCAGTTTGTCTCAATACATTTTACTAACCGTCAACAGCATGTCTAATTAAGTGTTTAGAAACAATGGGATTAAAATTCCCTTATAGGCTAAATTCCAAGGGAAACAGTAAACTGATGAATAGACTATTCAGCTAATGCTAATTTTATAAGCCAGATGTAATTTTACTTATCTCATAATAATATTTCAGAGCTCTTCTGGAAACAAGCTTCGGTTTGGCTTTGAAGTGAACAAGAAGCAAGTTCATACAATGAAACATACACTAATCAACACCTAAAACATGTGAAATCATCCTAGACACCAGGGCCAATAAGCCATCACCAGGGTTGATAGTTTCTGAAGATACTGAAAAAAGAACTAATTCACACTCTGACCGTGAAAGTTGGAATAGTAGTACATTTTTTAAAGGAATGGTTGGCAGTGAGAGAAACCTTACACTTCCTGGTAATAGGGTGCATTTCTATTTTAAATAATATCACAGAAAACATGATTAGGAGAAATTAACAGCTTCTGTCATTTAAATCAATTTGAGAATATTTATGTAGTTCTTTGTAATTTGTACTGCTGTAATTGAACATTTAAGTAATATATTTACAATAGCAATATACATTGTATTCATTTTTAAAAGCAGATTATACACTTATAGGCTTTTCTTCCTGAAGAGATATCCCTTTTGTAGTTTCATTAACATAATTAATTTCAATAGAATTAATTCATAGCATTTTAATAATTTTTAAATTAAAAATTTTTCAAACTATAACCAGTTATTTTCATGATAGTTCATGGAATGATACAGAGAGTTATCTTGTTCATAAGACTTTTGTGAAAAAGGAAATTCTTTCCTGAAGCCTTTCATTAATGTAGATCAATGAATTTATAATACAATTTTGCAAAGAAGGGCTCATTCCTGTGTATCCTAGTTTGTTAGCTTCCTTTCAAATTATAAATCATAATTATAAAATTTAAAATAAGAACAGTGTTGAGTTTTCAACATATGTTTTATCTAGGACAATGGTGAAATTGAGCAATGAAAAGTTTGCTAACATTAACTGGGAGAGCATATAATTATTGACTCTGTAGGAATATAAGCTAAGAGATGGCATTGGGCATGTTAAGAGATGACACACACATTGGGAAATGAGAAAGTATCTTTGCCATAGACAGTGTTAGGGCTTTCTGCCATCACAAAATTCCCCAGAAGATGTCAATGCGAGGCTGTCTAAAATTATACTGCAAATTGAAAACTAAACTAAATCAATGAAAATCCATGAGGACATTCATACTTTCTCCAGACAACAACATCCTGTGTGTGCATGTAATTAAGAACTGTTAGGCAAAACAAAATACAGTAAACAATTATTTACATGTTAGAAGAGAGGTTAAAAATGTGACATTACCAAATAACTGAAATCATATGTTATGTATAAAAGCCTATTAAAATAAGTCTGTAAACATTTTTCATCATCTAAAATTACTTGAATTTTACTAGAGTTTTTAAAGTTAGGAGAACTTCTAAGAAAAATATTTGAAAAATAAATGTTAAAATTGATTGATACTTTCAGAAGCATTTACAAAATTTATAATTTTACAAACCATTCTAGTGTATGTATGTATATGACTTAAACAGTCGAGTGCTTCATCTTACAGCATGTACATGAGTATTGCACAGTCTTGGAATGTTTTGCATAAATTAGCATAGTTACAGGTATGTTTGTGCAAGTCTTCACCTGCGCAGATCATCAGAGTATTTTGTAAAAAATACGTATGTGTGATCACCTGTCCTTCACAATCATTTGCAGAGTTTAGTAAACAACTTACCTTATAAAAATTAAATGTGACCAAATGCAGGCAATTCACAAAAATGATTTTTCTACCAAAAAAAAACCATGTTGTAACTCATTAATTGAAAAAATTAGTTTATGTTTAATGTTTAATTTAACTATTGTTCTTAGATCATTTTCTCTCCCCACCCTGCCATCAATTTTCCTCCCATTTCATATTTGAGAAACACTAGGCAATGGATTGGTTTATTCCAAATACACTTATGAACTATAGTAAAAGTCATGCCAAATTTTCAATAAAATTAATATTTCCTACAATAATTTATGTCTCAGAATTCTGAGTATATTGATATTGAGATCATATTCATGAAGTGTACATGTCATACAACTCCCAAGCTAGTTTACCATAAAACACATTCATAAATCTGTCTCAAAGTAGTTTTTTCTAGATCAGCACAAGAATCATTAGGAAAATTAACAGAATTGTGTATTTGAATGAGAAAATATTTTGAAATGTGAGTAACAGTGTGAAAAATATTATAAAATCATAAAAAAAATCACATTTGAGAAAGCTTTGGAGATAGGAAATTTTGTCTACACAACCTGGTTTCTCATTTCTCACCTGCTTTGAATATTATGCTGATTGATTTTTAAATTGATCACTATTCATTTTATATTTATCTTCACAATGTACTAGACCCATTTATTCTAAAATGTGTTATATAGATAGGTGGATTTCATTCTTAATCACAGTATATGTTAATTCAGAAGGTATATGTTAGTGTACTTTTCTCATTTTCTTTGCGAAAATTTAGTTTATTACAGCTTTGAGATTTCCTATAATCCATGTTATTTTAGATAGTGATGAAATTTTTAATTTTATTTGTTGATGAGATATATTTTTTATTCTGTGTAGTTTTCATGTGCATTTCTAATTTCTAAGAGTACCTTAGTGTTTTGACAGATATCATTTTTATTAAATGAAATGACATGAAACACATGGAATTGAAGTTTCAGAATATCCTGGTCTGCAAAGCTAAACAATATAGTACCTATAGCAATTCCAGTGAAACCTAGTGTAGTGGGAGATCATGTTCAGTATAAATATGATCATAAAAGAACAGTTCTTAAAAACAAAAACTCAGAGTTCTCAGAGACTATTTTTACTTTAAAATACAATTGATTTCTTCCTACTACATCATTACCTACAAAGATAGCCCAGATAAATAATTGAATCATAAGTAAACACTAAATATTAAATTAATGGACAACAAAATATTTGAATCGCTATGCTCTTACAATAGTGCACTATGGAAAAACATTGCTGTTACTACCATCAATGTTGTCCATATCTGTCACCTTCACAATGTTCTTGAGCAGGATATGGTTCAAGTATATATATATCCACATGCACAGATTAAAATGCTTAACCCAATTCCTTAAAAGTCTGAGGTAATATATATTAAAATGGTAAACTATAATCCAACACATTAAATATAAGCTAGTCTTTGGATGTCTTATGTTACACAAGAAAGTGCACTACAGTATTTAATTAGCAAAATAGAATTAATAGGCAAAAGTGAGTAAAATATACATTCTCCCATTTTACAGAATAGAATTATTGGTTAAGTAAATTGTTTAATCATAAACTATCAAACTTCATACTCACATACAGATATAATTAAAGAAATAATCTCTTTACTTTCTCAATGTATTTAATCTATACTAGAAACAAAGTTAAAACTTGCATGCAGAAAGTGTATATGAAATAAGGAAGAAGTTTACCTGAAGTTCAACTAATAATGAAATGCAAAATTTATCTTTCAACACTTCTTGGAATTATATGTCAAATTCACATTTAATTTTCTAAAGATTCCTTCTGAGCATCCATTTGCTCACCTAAATTTTTGATAAGAATTCATAATAACAATTCAGTTTTTTGTCAAACATTTTCAAATTTAATGATTTTCAAAAATGTCTTTGGAACAACAATTGTACAGATAATAAAAGTTATATTTTCTTGAAATGGTGGCTGCATGTGAATGATAATCTTCTGTTAAAAGATGTGGTGGGATGTCTTATCTACACACTAAGGAATATTATCAATGTGTATCTGACCTGTTGTTATTTTTTTGTCAAAGAAGTTATGTACCCAAATATGAGGCAGCCTAACATACTGTGCTGTTGGGTTTTATCCTAGAACCTCCTAATGGCTGTGCTGTGATGGCACTTTAGAAGGTTTCCTACACTATTTGATGTTTAAGGGATCAGAGAGGGAGTTTCAAAGGGCAACATGAAAGTGACATAAGGTGTTCAATTCAAATGCTATGTAAGATGATCTTATGATCAACATCAGAGGTCTTCCATGCTCTATTTGTTATACACACACACACACACATACTCACATAGACAGGTATAGGTCAAATACAGTTGAATCAAATCCTGCAATGTCAGATGAAATCCTGCAATGTGAACAGGAAAACATGGAACTATATTTATATTTTATATAAGTGGTGTTTTAATTTTCAAAGAAATTTTTCTGCATAAAGAACAATTAAAACTCATTGTATTTTAAAATAACTCTTTAAGTTCAGGACATATTATATACATTTACATTGACCAAAATTAATCTTTTTAATAGATCCACATAGACAATATTTGATGTTCAGAATCTATGTCTTTTCTGAAATTGTTAGCAGATAAATTGTCATTACCTGTACTTGCATGCATGTATGTCCTATTTAAAAATGAGCAGCTATCTCAAGTTAGATATTATTAACATACCTACTAATGAAGTTGAATGTGGTAGCCATTACTCTTTGCCCAAATGAGTTCTCAACAGTGACCTAGAGGATGTCCTCCCATAATGTAGTATTGACCTTGGATTTACAAACCTTTATGTTCCATCCTTAGCACTAGAAAGAGAAAATCTACAAATAAAAACTTAAAATTTTCCCCAGCTTTTTGTGGCTGGAAACCCTCAATAGACTATCTCTGTATCTATACTTCTCAAATGCCAACATGTTCCATGTATTCCCCCGTATTGTTGAATTTCTAAAGCCTCTGCCAAGATGCTAAGTGCCAAATACAATATTTTTTCTCTCAGATTTGAAACAACTTGTCCATCTTACTGTGTATCTCTGTGATGGTTGATGTTGATGATCAACTTGAAGCAATTCATAATCATTGTGAAAATAAATCTCTGAGTATGTGCTTTATAATTTTCCCTAGATAACATTAATTGCAAGGAGACAGGCCATCCTAAGTATAGGAGATACCATCTGATTAGTTATGGTGCACTGCTAAATAAAAAGAAAAAAAATGTGCTGTGAACAAGGATTCATATCCATCCATTTTCTGATTTCAGATTCAGGCTGACCAGCACCCTGAGAGGTGAGAGACTGGTTTCATACCCAGGGAGGCCTGCCCTTAGTTCCCATCCCTGGGCCCCAGCCATTCCCGGGGAAGACCTGCCAACTTGGCCCCAGTTGCTGGCCAGTGGGCAAGGCTCCCAACAGAAAGTTCCCCTTCTCCAAGACCCCCCAGCAGACCCTGCAATCTACATGCCCTGCTGCCACACCCATCCACCCAAGACCCCTGCCACTTCCTGAGACTTAGAGACTAGCCCACAGCTCCCATCTGGCCCAGAGAGAGAGCTCTCATTAGACAAAGAGCCTTCATTGATGTAAGAGAGGATACAGTAGAGGAAATGGATTTGTCAGTCAAAGAAAATACCAATGCCAAAAAAAATTATAACACATAATGTACAAGAAATTTGGGACACCATGAAAAGATCAAACCTAGGATTAATAGGGATAGAGGAAGGAGAAGAATACCAACTCAAAGACACAGAAAATATATTCAACAAGATCATAGAAGAAAACTTTCCCAACTTAAAGAAGGAAATGCCTATGAAGATGTAAGAACCCTATAGAACACCAAACAGACTAGACCCCCCAAAAACAGTCCCCTTGCCACATAATTATTAAACAACTAAATGTACAGAATAAAGAAAGAATATTGAGGGCAGCAAAGAAAAAAGGCCAAGTGACTTATGAAGGCAAACCCATCAGAATAACACCTGATTTCTCAATGGAGACTTTGAAAGCCAGAAGGACCTGGACAGTTGTAATACAGATGCTAAGAGACGATGGATGTCAGACTAAACTAACATACCCAGCAAAACTTTCAATCATCATAGACAGAGTGAACAAGACATTCCAAGACAAAGCCAGATTTAGACAATACTTATCCACAAAACCAGCCCTACAGAAAGCACTGGAAGGAAAATTCCAACCTAAGGAAGGCAGATAAACCCATGAAAACACAGGCAAAAGATAACACCACAGCAGTAAACCACAAAGAAGAGAAGTACACGCACACTACCACCAAAAAATAACAGGAATGAACAATCACTGGTCATTAATATCCCTTAATATCAATGGACTTAATTCTCCTATGAAAAGACAAGTTAACAGAATGTATATGAAAGCAGGACCCATCTTTCTGCTGCATACAAGAAACACACCTCTGCTGTGGATATTGCTCTGTGTAAATAAAGTTCTGATTGGCCAGTGGCCAGGCAGGAAGTATAGGTGGGACAAGAGAGAAGAGAATTCTGGGAAGTAGAAGACTGGAGGGAGACACCGCCAGCTGCCACCATGAGAAGCAACATGTAAAGACACTGGTGCTGCTATGTGGACCTATGAGTTCAGTGCTTACACAGCCCAGAATGGGCTTTGAGTCCACTGGAGCTGGAGTTAATTACATGCAGATGTGAGTCTAATAATGTGGAATGATGGGAACCAAGCACAGATTCAGTCCCACGCTGAAGTCTTGGGACAGAAAGAGAAGGAGATATACTGACAGCCACCACCATGACAAGGAAGATGTAAGGTAATGTTAAGCAATGAGCCAAGTGGCAAAGCATAGATTAATAGAAATGGGTTAATTTAAAGTCAAAGAAGTAGATAACAAGAAGCCTGCCACAGCCATACAGTTTGTAAACAATTTAAGTTTCTGTGTGTTTACTTGGTTGGTTCTGAGCTTCTATGGGCCTGGCGGGTGAGAGAGATTTGTCCTGGCTGTGGGCCTGGCAGGAAAACTCTAACTACACACCTCAAATTCAAAGATAGACACTACCTAAGAATAAAAGTCTGGGAAAAGGCTTTCCAATCAAATGGTCTTAAGAAGCAAGCTGGTATAGCCATCCTAAAATTCAGCAAAATAGACTTCAAACTAAAATCAGTCAAAAGATATGATAAAGGACATTACATACTCATCATATGAAAGATCCACCAAGATGAAGTTTCAATTCTGAACATTTATGCCCCAAATACAAGGGCACCCACATATGTAAAAGAAACATTACTAAAGCTAAATCACATATAAACCCCACACATTAATAGTGGGAGACTTCAACACCCCAATCTCACCACTAGGCAGATCTGTCAAATCGAAACTTAACAGAGAAATAAAGGAGTTAACTGATGTTATCTCTCAAATGGACTTAATCGATATCTACAGAACATCCCATCCTAACAAAAAAAGAATATACCTTCTTCTCAGCACCCTGTGGAACCTTCTCTAAAATCGACCACATACTTGGCCACAAAGCAAATCTCAACAGATACAAAATAGTTGGAATAACCTCCTTTTTTCTATCAGACCACTGTGGTTTAAAGTTAGATTTCAAAAACTACAGAAATCCTACAATCTCATGGAAACTGAATAATGCTCAACTGAATCACTAATGGGTTAAGGAAGAAATAAAGAAAGAAATTAAAGACTTCCTAGAGGCCATTTAGCTCCTTATTAGACAAATTAGGTGGTTTAGACAGACAAAACAATCCAGCTTGACATAGTTAAACAAATGCAACATAAAAGAATGCAACACATCTTTGCATTATTAAAACAAATGTTTCACAGCATGAACAAATATAACACATCTTAAAATAAGACTGTACATTTGGGCCAGAAAGAGCCCTCTCCCTGAATAGCCCCCAAAGTGTGATCTACATAGATCAATACATGCCATCTTGGGAGTTTGGTAGACAAAAATGCTGATTGAAATAGGAACAGGGGTGGTCCATTTAATGAGATTTCAAAGGATAACAAGAATCTATCAGAAAATGGGATGGCAATTACAATTTTTGTATTATTTAGGCAAAAAATCGGACTGTGTTCTGAAAAACAGAGTAAGAATAAGTTTTACAGTAATGGGCTAAAGAAAACTTTAGATCTTTAAATTATGTTTTTTGAGGGGTGTCACAGGGGTTAGTCATGGGATAAGTATAAAAGCCAGTTGACACAAAAGTAGTTAAAATCTGCAATCCTTCATATATATTTCCATTTAAGAATATTAAGATATTAAGTGCCTCTCATTATCTATTTCCAGCTCTGTAAGAATATGCATATTTTACACTAATATATACATGCTTAAATTGTCTCTTAACTATACAAATTTTTAATAAGTTGTCCCATAATAATAGCTTCAGAAAGTGAAAAATGTATTTAGTCTAATTTAAGGATGGAAAGAATTATTTTGTTTCACAGTTTGAAGGAACAGACCCTCACAGCAAGGAAGGCTTGAAGTGAGAGATGCTTAAGACTGCAAGGTTATAGACATGCAGCTGTTGACTCATACAGTTTGAAAATAAAGTGCAGAGGAAATAGTTACCCTCAGATTAGAGTTAAAACACAGATGTTGTTAGAACTGTACTCCAAAGAACTCATGCTACATCTTGAGCTTGGTGCTGAATAGCCTGCATTGTATTTGTTGTGAAGAAGGCATGACACAAGATTGAGGATGCAGTGGTCTCTTGAAGAATTTCTCAAAGTCCCCTGGGGCAAGTCAGTGTTCTGCATTTTGTACCATGAGATCTTGAAGGCAACTGTGTGAAGCTTTGAAGGGGAAGCCAAGTTGCGATGAATGACAGAATTATAAAACAATCACAGAGGAAAGCTTCAGATGTGCTGTGGTGGTGAAGAAAGAGGCTACTTGTGCTGCGTTCTATCTAAATGTAGACTTACAGCTACCTTAGCCCTTGGAACCCAGTTTATTCAGTCATGAGACACAGATACCTGATGCATTGCTACAACTTTCGTGTTTTCCCTGCAGGATTTTTACTTATCATCAGTTCTACCATCATTGTGTTCTCATTCTTCCTTTACGTAAAGTAAATCTTTATATTCTGCCATGTATATCAGAAAGTCATGAGTCATTTTCAGTTGGAACTCATAGTTATGGATCACCTTCAGTATCAGATCAGACTTCACTTTAAACTTTTAAGTATGGTTAGAATTAGTGAAACTGTGGGAATTGAAGTTGTACTGGATGAATTTCACATTTGACATGACAGTGTGTCTAGGGGAGAATTGGTATTTGATTATGGCTTAAATGGCATGTGTTTTGGTGTAAAGTTGAGAGGTATGGTGATGATGGTTAATTCTTTTTATTGATTGGCTTTATTTGAATTTGATGTGATTTATTTTGAGCATATTCATCTTCTTCCATAATTTGTCTCAGATCCAGTTATTTTTCCCTATCCACCCAGTTCAGTATCTAATTTTGTTAAAAGCAAAACAATAACAACAATTCCAATTTGACCTGTCTATAATAATTTTATATATGTGGTCATTCACTGGAGCATGGTTAACATATCTGAAGAGTGGCTGTTGTGTTCTGAGCAGGAATCAGCTGAGTGGCTCACACAGTGGTGGGATTTCCTGTTCCCCTTCCCTCTTCATGCTGGTAAATTGTTTGGCTTGAACATTTGCATACCGTCCCACGTGCTGTGTGTTCCTAAGTGTATCTTCCAAGTTGTGTTCAGAAAACAACTCTCTTCTTTAATCATTCTCTACCTCTGGCTATTACAATATTTCTACTATATATTTAACCATGATTCATTAGTTTGGGGAAGAGGGGTATGACATTAGCTTCAATTTAAATCTGAGCACTCCATCACTTCTTATTCTCCACATAATGTGAAGCTGTAGGTCTCTGTGTTAACTGAAATCTACTGCAGAATCTTCTATGTTGAGGGTTCAGTAATGCCATAATCTGAGTATAATGAGAAGTCATTAGAAATCATATTAATACTATGTTGAAAAATATTATTTTTATTTTTATTATTAAGAATTTTTTTATTCATTTTACATACCAACCACAGATCTCCCTCTCCTCCCTCCTTCTGCCCCATAGCCTTCCTCCCTCCAACCCCCCCTCCCATTTCCACCTCCTCCAATGCAAGGTCTCCCATGGGGAGTTAGTAGAGCTTGATATATTCAGTTGAGGCAGGTCCAAGCCGCTCTCCCCTGCACCAAGGCTGCACAAGGTATCTCACCATAGGCACTGACTCCAAAAAGCCTGCTCATGCACCAGAGATGGATCCTGATCCCACTGCCTGGGGGCCCCCTAAACAGTTCAAGCTAAACAACTCTCTTGCCTATTCAGAGGGCCCAGTCCAGTCCCATGGGGGCTCCACAGCTATTGGTCCACAGTTTGAGTTTCCACTAGTTTGGCTTACTCTCTCTGTACATTTTCCCATCACGATCTCCATGTCCCTTCTCATAGAATCCCTCCTCTCTCATTAGTTAGAGTCCTGGATCTCGGCCTGGCCCCTGGCTGTAGATCTCTACATCTGCTTCCATCAGTTAAGGGATGAAGGCCCTATGATGACAGTTAGGGTATTCACTAATCTGATTACCAGAGTAGGCCAGTTCAGGCACCCTTTCCACTATACCTAGTAGTCTAAAGTGGGGTCATCTTTGTGGACTCCGGGGAACTTCCCTAGCACCCTGTTTCTCCCTATTCCCATGATGTCTTCATTTATCATGGTATCTCTTTTATTGCTCTTCCACTCTGTCCTTGTCGAGCTCTAACTTCCCATTCCCTTGTGTTCTCATCCCCCCTTCCCTTGCCCTCCATTACTCCCCTCACCCCCGGACCACTCATGGAGATCTCATCTAGTTCTCCTTTCCAGGGCCATCCATGCATCCCTCTTAGGGTTCTCCTTGTTAGCTAGCCTCTCTGGAGCTGTGGGTTGTAGTCTGGTTATCTTTTGCTTTACATCTAGTATCCACTTATGAGTGAGTACATACCATGTTTGTCCTTCTGAGTCTGGCTTTCCTCACTCAGGATGATATTTTCTGTTTCCAGAAGAAGTAACCCATTCCTGGCAATGGACGCTTTATCTGTTAGCTTGTGTTGTCTTCTAGGAGCATTATTGCCCCACCATAAGGTAACGTAATTTACACTCTTTATATACATATGTACATGTGGAAGTGACAAGAACTTGTTGCTAGACAGGCCATAGACCTAGCAGAGAAGCTCCCACAATTATGCTGAATAATAAAAACATTTTTCAAGTGCCTTCACTTTCTGAACATGGAGGTTTACTTTGCATGTCACTCAGCCTTCTTTTTGGCTCTTGTTACACCATTTTGATAATCCTTGAACTCTGCTTGAACCTCTTAAACCATTTATTGTTACTCTGTAACCTATCTGTCTGCATATGTGCATCTATTAAGATATGGGTATATTTACTGTGTGATATCTAATAAGTGATGGAGTTAATCTAAGCATTATGACTGGAATAAAAGAATTTGTTTATCTTTTCTCAGTATCAATGGAAACTTTGATTAACAAATTGTTGCCCATGAAGACCCACATACCTTGTGAATTTGTTTTTATTCAATACTTTCCAGCGTTGGGGAAACAGATAAACTTGTCCACTCATGTTTCTGACATAGGAACTTATGACTTTAAAAAAAAATAAAAATTCTGTTGATTTTTTCTGTTCTCTGACTTTATCCCTCACTACTCCTCTGTTCTTTCAATAGTTTTGCATTTTGCTTTTCTGTATCTGGAATGTTCTTACTCCAAAAAACCTCTGAAAAGCAGGTTTTCACTTAGAATCTCTGCTACTATTTTGTCTTTAATTTTTTCTCCTAATTACTTATAATATTATTATTATTATTTTCTAAGTTATATTTATTTTGATTCTGTGTTTAGTTAATACAACCTCTGCTGGAAACTGTGTGATCAAGAATTTGTCACTTTTGTTTGTTAATGTTACTATATAAAGCATTTTTCTTGATACATTCAACTAATTATCGAATGAATTAGTAAGAGAATATTTGATTGCTTTCACATGCTTTTCAAATAAAGAAATAAATATTACTAGGATTATATTTTCTCCTGAATGTTCTAATTCAAGTCTGTAGGACCTCATTTTTTTCCAAAGCAGTATCCTCATCTAATTAACATCATTGGCTCTTTTTTTTCAGACCCCTGTTTTTCTTTTTATTATTATTATTATTATTATTATTATTATTATTATTATTATGTGTTTTAATTTTATACATCAGCCATGGGTTTCCCTGTCCTCCCCCCTCCCACTCCCACCCCCACCTTCCCCCCAGCCCCTTCCCTCCATTCCCATGTCCTCCAGGACCAAGACACCCCTGGGGATTCCTTTAAACCTGGTGGATTCAGTACAGGAAGGTCCTGTCCCCTCCTTCCAGGCTGAGCATGTGTCCCTGTATAACTCCAAGGTTCCAAACAGCCAGCTCATGCACTAAGGTTGAATCCAAGATAGCAAAAAGCACAGGGACAAATAGCCAATCGAATGGAAGCACATGAATTATGAACCAACAGCTGTGGAGCTCTCAGACCCTTTTTAAGAGTAACATCACTGATGCCTTTTGAAAACACGGAAAGGACTCTAATAATTTCTCCTATTAAGAGAACTTGCTGTGTAGACCAGGCAGTCCTTGAACTCACAGAGTCCCACCTGCCTCTGCCTCCTGAATGCTGGGATAAAGGTGTGTGCCACCACAACCCTGCATAATCCCATTCTTATATTACAACATCTATTTTTTAAAAAAAATCTTTCTATTTATTCATTCTTTGTGTCTTTCACATCATGCATCTCCATCCCATTCACTTCCCTGTCCTTTTGTATCTGCACTCTGCCCTTACAAACTCCCCCTAAAATAAATTAAAATTAAAAAAAAAACAAGAAGAAGAAAAGAAAGAAAGAAAGAAATCAATCAATCAATCAATCTCATCATGGAAACTGTAGCATGACCCAGTGAGTTGTGCAATAAATTCTTTTATCTTTATGTTCAAGTGTTCATTGCAGTTATTGGTCTGGTTCGGGGCTTCTGGTTTCTGCTACACTATTGATACTGGGCTATCACTGGAACTCCTTTTGGTTATCCTGCTATTGCCATGTGTCGTGGAGAGGGTCTTCAAGAAGGATCCCTTTACATGCTTCACCAAATCACAAATGGAGTGAATACTGGCATGAGCCAGCACATAAGCCTGATTTTGGACCTGAGTGGTTACAGGGTTGATTAGGTCACTAGCTCTCCCTTGCTCTCACCATCGGGGTGGCCTCTCCAGCATTGCCCTGGTTCGTTCACCCCTTGCAACTATGAGCAAGGGGCAGGGTGAGGTCTCCTGCTTTCATGTCCTCAGAGTCAGTTCTCCCATACCTACACCTTCAGGGCCTCTTCTACTGTGTTGCCCAAGCATGGCATAGGGGCATCTCTCCAAAGTGTTGTAGTTGATGAAGGGCACGTACAATTCTCCTGCAATTATGTCCTGAGGTCCAACTATCACACCTGCCTCAGGCATTGGTGGGCTGGGCAGGAGACATTTCTTTTCCTCCCATGTTGCCACATGACAGATGTGTTATGGGGACAGCTCTCCCATGCTTACAACATGGGGGCTGGATCACCCCCTACCTCTGACAATGAGGTTGCTTCTATTGTGTACCCAGGCAAGTTGAAAGACTTGTTCTTCCAAGTGCTGTAGCTGGTGGCAGGTAGGGGCAGATCTCCCACTCTTATGGCCTCAGGGCCAGGCCTCCCACCTGCCTCAGGCATTGATGGCCAGGAAGGTATTTCTCACTCACCCATGCCATCTCATGACAGATGAGTAATGTGGACAGCTCTCTCATGCTCACAACTTTGGGGCTGTCTCACCCCACAGGATTGGTTCTATTGTGCTGCCCAGGTGAGGTGCAGGGTCTCCTCCCCCAGGTGTTGCCTCTGGTGGGAGGGGGTGCAGCTCTCCTGTTGTGTGATATTTTATTTTATTTATTTTCTGATGAGTAAGGCTTGCCTGGGGGTTACTAGCCACTAGGTAACCATAGAGGTCAGGTAGTGGTGGCTCATGCCTTTAACCCCAGTACTTGGGAGACTCACACTTTTGTTTGTTTGTTTCTTTTTGAGGCACAGTTTCTTTGTGTAGCTTTGCACCTTTCCTGGAGCTCGTTCTGTAGACCAGGCTGGTCTCAAACTCACAAAGATCCACCCCGTTCTGCCTCCCAAGTGCTGGAATTAAAGGCCTGCGCCACCACTGCCCAGCCTGGGAGGCTCACATGTTTAATCCCAGCATTGGTGAGCCAGAGAGGGGAAGTGATAAGGTGGACAGGGATGGAATTTTGCTCCCTTAGGTCTGAGGATCCAGAGAGGTAAGAATCATTGGTGGCTTCTTTTCTATTTCTGATCTTTCAGGTTATTGCCCCAATATTTGACTCCTGGTTTTTGTTGATAAGACAAATTTGGTTCCAGCTTTACTCTCCCATCATTCTGACCCCAGGAGCAGCCCTCCCACTTGCCTCAGGCATTGATAGGCATGGGGGTGGCCATCTCTCCAAAGCTCATGCCACTCCATACAATATCTCCTTTACAAAATCAATTTTGTGGAAAATTTCATTTTATTATACTTTCCTGAATTATTTCAAAAGTACAACCATTGAACATGAATTACTGTTACATGATGTCAATCTTCATTCTCACATATTGGATCATTTTTTTTTTTATGTAGCAAAGTTAATTTTTCCTTTTCCCTCCAACTACAAAATGTAGACAGAATTTTCCTGTGCCAGCAGGTGAGTCTTAATATTAGTTATAAATGCTCAGACAATAACTCAGGCTTGTTACTAGTTAACTCTTACATTTTATATTAATCCATATTTCTTTTTTGTTTGGTTTTTCAAGACAGGGTTTCTCTGTGTAGTTTTGTGCCTTTCCTGGGACTCGCTTTATTGACCAGGCTGGCCTCGAACTCACAATGATCTGCCTGCCTCTGCCTCCCGAGTGCTGAGATTAAAGGCGTGTGCTTCCACCGCTCGGCTAATCCATATTTCTTATCTATGCTTTGCCACATGGCTAGGTACTCCACCACCCTTCTTCTCAGCATTCTCAGTTTGGATCTCTTCTATAACATTATCCTGTTCAGCCTTTACCCAGTTAGGCTTTTTATTACAACAATCATAGCGACATATATTCACATAATGCAAAGCATTATTCCATATTTCATACATTCAAAATGTTGTGGTGCTTTGTATTTTATGCTCTCAAACTTCTTCAGGCATCATTATTATATTTCCTACATTTCTCACCCCAATATCAGTTTGTATTATCACTACCACCGTCAAAATACTCTGACCTCATCATTTTTGGTGATTTTACAGTTTTAATGTCAGGTATAAAACTAACATTAATTGAGAAAAACCAAATTGAACAAAATAAACAATAAAGTATTTAGAAAATAGTTGTATGTTCTTGTACACTGTCAAAACTCAACAGCTTACGTGTCAGAGCTAGACAAATAACACAGCCAACATGGGGAGAAAAGACAGATGGGTATTTCCAAAATTTAGTTCATGTATTTTCCTAAAATTTCAATAAAAAATAATTTTTTTATGTTTTACTAAGACTCATGTTAAATTTTCATACTGAAAACATTAGAAAGAAATACTATCCCTAAGTAATGTCATAGGTTTGCAGGGAAGCAACCCTCAGTTAGGAAATTGGCAAAATTATAGGACCTACCAGTAAGAAGAGATGTTAAAAATGCTAATCTGTAGTTTGCCATCAAGCCAAGGGTGAAGCAGCTTTTAAAGATGTTGAAATACAAGGCAAGTTATTGGTATAAAAAGACCCAAGTTCCAGAAGTTTCACCCAGTAGCTCAGGCACATCAAAACAACTTGAATTCATGAGATTCATGTCAGTTGCACTACTAAAATTGGTCTGTTAGGTACATTTCCTGCTAACAACAAGAATTCTATCACAATGATCCAAAACACAAGCCTTTAGCAAGTTAAAGCCTCCTAGAATACTTTTAAGAATAAACACACAGCAGGGAGTTATCAAAGGGTTTCAGTAATGAAGAAAAAGATGAATGGAAATGTCAAAGAGAAGAACAAGTCTACATCCTTTCCCCTTCAGGCTGTGACATCCTCTCTGTTAGAAACTATGTTTTATTTAGTTTGGCGTCCATACTTAAAACAACTGATTGTACATATTAAGTGCAAAATAAATATTTTCCTATTGAAATGATTAAAATGAAGTGGACTCTTAGTAACTGTGCTTTGTGAAACATTACTTAAGGGATATGGTACAGGTTTAACATCACCACAATGGAGGTTGTAAGAAAGACTTCCTGACATAGATTTATAGAAAAACAATGAGTTAAAAAAAAAAAGAGGCTATGAATTGGAAGAAGAGCTGGGAGAGAAGAGATGTGTGGTAGGGTTAGGAAAGAGGAAAGGGGAAGAAGAAATGTAACTATACTATGATCTCAAAAAAAAAACGAGGAAAGAAAGAACTTTGTACTGGCTGGTTTTTTTTTTTTTTTTGGTTTTTTTTTTTTTTTTCCTCCCTGGAACTCACTCTGTATACCAGGCTGGCCTCGAACTCATAAGAGATCCTCCTGCCTCTGCCTCCCGAGTGCTGGGATTAAAAGTACGCCTGGCGTACTGGCTGGTTTTGTATGTCAATTTGACACAAAGGAGAAATCATCAGACATGAAGGAGGCTCAGCTGAGGAAATAACTCCTTGAGATCCAACTTTAAGGTATTTTCTTTTTTCAATTAGTGATCAGTGGGAAAGGCCCAGGACATGGTGGGTGGTGCCATCCCAGGTCTGGTGGTCTTGAATTCTTTAAGAAAGCAAGTTGAGCAAGCCATGGGAAGCAAGCCAATAAGAAGCAGCCCTTCATGGCGTGTGTCAGCTTCTGCCTCTGGGAAACTGCTCTGTTTGAGCTCCTGTCCTGACTTCCTTCTGTGATGAACAACAATGCTGAAGTACAAGACAAATAAACTCTTTCCTCCCCAACTTGCTGTTTGGCCATAGTGTTTCATCATGGCAATAGAAACCTTATCTATGACAAATTGTCTGAAAGTAAGAAAGACAGAAAGAAAAGAAGAAAAATGAGCAAAACAGATATTTGTTTTACTAGATATCATATTTTTTTTCTCTCTCTTTTTTTTTTTTGAGCTGAGGATCGAACCCAGGACCTTGTGCTTTCTAGGCAAGCGCTCTACCACTGAGCTAAATTCCCAAGCCTATGCTTTATAAGATTTTTAATATTTTATAAGTCTTAATTCTTGGTGTCATAATTATAATATGATAAATGGTTTAGATTCCATAACACAAAAGTTAGTAAAGGGAACAAAGACTGAAAACCAAATATCTGAAAGAAAGTATAATATCATTCTTTAATCATGTAAGTTATTTTGCTAAGTTTAATATGTACAGTAAATGAATATTAGCATTCATTCAACTTAAAGACCAAATGTTATTTATAATATGATGATTGATTGTTGTATTTTAATATTGGATGTCTATGGCAGCACACCCTAATTTGATATTTGAAAATTAAGCAAAAATTACAATTTAATAGATGGATCTGGTTTTTTTTTTTCTTATCAATAATGATCAGATAGAAACCCAGGACCATAAAGTTGATCCAGAAAAAAACATCTGGTTGTGTTGGTAAAGATATCCCCAAATTCCAAAAGTAATACTGACTACTGTTATTGCTCTTGGTTACCCACGAAAACTTGATTGTAAGACACTATTGCTTCAGATACAACAGGCGTTAATTGAAGGAGATGCAGAAAACGAAATGTTACTAGTAATAAATATCCTTCTTTATTATTAGATTCAGTAACATCATAAGGTGTTATACTGAGTGTTGGGAGAAAATTCATCACCAATCTTACAGAGGTATAAACTGTGAGTTACAATAATGACCAGCCTGGAAAGACAGACCTATGAGTGCCATAGTTCCACAAATGTTATGGTGGTGTTGGATCACTTTTTGATTGAAGATGAGGCCTTCTTCACAAGAGCATATAGGCAACACAAATTAGGTCCTGTGGGCTATTGATTTTAATGTATTTTGGGAGGGGATGAGGAATGGAGGATGGATTTGGGATGAATTAAGGGAGATAATAGGTAGTGAATCATTAAAATGTATTTTATACATATTTGAACTTTTCAAATAATAAAAACCCAAAAAATTACATAGACTAAAATTTCCTCCATTTTTGTACTAAAAAAATACCTACTTAAAGACCAATAAGCTGTCATTATTTTCTCTCTGCTCCACTTAGGAAGTAATAAGCACATTACTAAGAAATAATTCATATTGCTCAAAATAATATTTCTTATATTTTGAGCCAGGGATTTTGGAGATAAGTGCTTCCAATGTCCCCAAAGAATAATCTACTAAATGAATGTTATTATCAAACTTAAACTAAATGACTTGTCAAATAAGCACCAAATTTTAGAAAAATTTACTTGAAAAGGGGTATATGCCTACTCTCTAAGTACAAGGCCAATTTATTAAGTTCTTCAGTTTATATTTATGTGCTCAGCATTAAAATAAATGCTTGTTCTTTTTTTTTTAAATCCTTGTTTCTGGATATTTGTACAAGAAAAAAATTGGCAATAGATAATGCCTTAGGAAAGTGATGGTCATTTTTTATTTTACCACTTGTCAGTGAGCAGAATGAAATCACATCAAACTATTCATTTCCATCAAAGAAACTGAAATGCTTACAATGAAAAGCTTGTTCAGAGTGCCGCCTGTCAGGTTTGAGAACAAACAATAGGAAAGTGAAATCAAAAAGCAGTGTAGAGTATGCATAGTAATTTATTCAGGTAATTAGCAAGAAAATTGCATTCAACTGAGTACTATAATTGTTTTGAGGTCAGTAACTAAAATTTGTAATTAAACACACTTTATTTAGTACATGAGTAATCAGGCTTTTATACTCTATCTATTGCACATCAAAGAAGAGTTGAGTAAAGTGAAGTCAAAGCGAATTATCATTTTCTTTTCTGCTTTGGAATAGAACACATACTGCCTTAAAATTAGCAAGCCTAGAGCTTCGAATTTTATAATCTACTGTCACATACTGAACAAACACTTAATATTGGCAAAATAAAACTATTTGTGAACGTATAAATTGTCTTAAGTAAATATTGTTTGAAAATGGACATACTTCTTAAGTCCTGTGGCATTTTTGCACAGTTTTCTAAATTCGTTTTTTAACTGTATTTACATGAAACTTTCAGAATTCTGAAGAATAAAAACATGAAAAATATGTGATTTCAAAATACTGTGAGTATATTCCATTTACTACTTTAAAAACGTGTACTTTGTATACTTTAGAAAAATGGCATAAGCACTTGTTATTGCATATGAGAAAACACATAGCAAATGTTTCCTAGTCTTTTTGTTTCTACAATTAAGGGTCATTAATAACCTACAACATTTTTCTTTACAAAGCTGTTAATAATGTTTGTCAATTAAACTGATGCAAATCTCAAATGGCAGAAACGAACAGAGACTGCTCCTAATACATAGATTATAAAGTAAGCATATTACAAAAAGTAAGATTTTAAAGTTATTAGCAGATACTTTTTAAATAATCACATAAACATAAGAGCCTCCAATCTAATATACAGATATTTAAAAAGCAGTTCTGCTTTTGAGTTTTAGCTCTGAGGATGCTACAGTGCATCTCTCTTCAGTCATGGAAAACTGGATGCATCTGACATCTGCCATCTTGCCTCCAAGATGCCAACCCAGTCCAACTCCAAGGACATCAATGTGGTGTACCTGAAGTACACCTGAGGCAAGTTTGGCTCTATGTCTGTCTTGGCCCCCAATGTCAGAAACCCAAGACAGACTCCAAAAGACTTAGTGATGACATGACCAAGACAACCTGGGATTGGAAAGATCTGAGGAACAGAGGTACTAGATTTCAGATCTAGGTACTCTGAACAGATAAACCTAATTAGAAGTGTCACTTTCTGTCTCTGTCCAGATTGTCAAAGCCCTCAATAGTCTTAGAAATAGAAATAGAAAGAAAGCAAAATCATTAAACACAGTGGAATATCGCTTTTAGTGATATTGTCAACACTGCACAGCAGAGGCAAAGCTGGTATATATCCAGACAACTTTTTATTGTGTGTTTCATAGTCAATGGCATCTGTTAAGATGGGAGAGGAGGAGCTAGCTACACAGAGGACTAGAAGACTTTGGAAAAATTTAGAAATAAATGGAGGTCATAACTGTGTATTTAGATGGCTTCTATGTGTCATACAGAGGGCTTGTTTATACTAGAAAAATGTGAATAACATGTCATTAAATTTTGATCTTCTATGAACCTTTATTTTCATATTATTATTTACTAGGCATTGAAAAATAGGTTTTGTGGCTATTGTCTCCCTGTTTGATTCCAGCTCCATTGTGCTTGTCTTATTATTTTTAAGAGAGGAATATATATATATATATATATATATATATATATATATATATATATATATATATATAAAACCAATACATAATATATATCTACATCTCTATATGTCTATCTATCTATCTATCTATCTATCTATCTATCTATCTATCTAATCTAACCTTAGTGGAAATTCAGAGACTTTTGTGAGTGCACAGACATAAAATAGGGATTGAGTAGTGTAGAAAAGTAGCCAGAGTATAGCCCGATGGAGGATAGATTCTCCAGCACCCAGTTCACAAGGGGTAACCTGCTGCCGCTGAGTGCACTCCTCTAGCCCACAACTGGACCTCCAGTCACCTGGTGCGAATGTCATTCACTGCTCATTTTACAACTTTAAGATTTCCTACATTAGTTTCCTATTTGTTTGAAAGCTCTAGTGTGATTTCCAAGGTCTTCTCCTGACACTAATCCAATTACCAAGAAAAATAACATCATTGACCAAAATTATCTGAATGTAAAGAAAACCAAAAATAATAGTTAGATAGTTCACAGTTTACTCAGTAATTGAGTAGTCAACAAGAACTCATAACTATATTTATAGTAATTAGCCAATCAACCAAATACAGATCAAAAGTGAACACACCTATTATTCTGAGTTGAAATGACAGGATTCTATATTATTGAAAGATGTATTATTTATTTATTTACCTACTTATGCATGTGCATCAACACCTTTGTACATGCAGAGTCAAGAAGAGGGCACTAGATCCCTCATAGTGAGAATTACATTACAGGTATTTAGGAATGCCTAGAAAACCACACATAACTAATTGCTAGGATCTGAACTTCAGTATCATGGCTAACCAACAGGTCCCCTGAAGCATTAAGCTTACCCTACTTCCACTCCACATTACTACATATTTTTGAATAATAAGAATGTAGTTTCCACAGAACAATACTCTTCCAAATTTAGTGAAAAACAGCCTAGCCTTCAATTTATCCAGTAAGCTATCACTCAGTCCATCGTGTATTTATTTTGGCACAAGAATGTACCCATTTCCAAAATCATCACTCTTCCAGTTGATATACATTTCTACTAATACTGTCATCAGTTAATCTACTGATATATACAATAAATTACAAATAATGTACACCAAATAATACGACAATGGAGTGAGAGGGAGAAAAAAAATTACCTCCTATATTAGTATTTAAATGTAGACTCAATACCCATAATTATTAAGAGTATTTGACTCTATAATTAGTGCAGCAATCACTGGAACTTATAACTAATATTTTTCTTATAAAATTCCACATTTCTTTGATCTTGATGAAGTTCTTCCTCTTTTCCTGGTTTGTGACTCAGACTTCATATCTACAAATGTTTTCAATTTACTAATTTAAAATAGAGGAGTCAAGAATAGTTTATTTATGAATTTACTATTCAATATTCACAATAAAATAGGTTTAAAAACCCAAAGAATGCATTGTCTCCCAAGAGAATACAGCAAATTATCAAGGTGAAACCAAATAAAAGCCAGAAATATATAATTTGTAAAGCTAAAATGGCATTTTCACATAAATATTACTTTCTTCAGATAAGATACATACTTCAATAGTGTATCTCATGACATACAGAAAATATAATAAAACCTTTTAATGTCCCATCCATCTCTCTTCATTTGGGTGATAAATTCCCAAAGCAAATTGTCATTTAACCTTAAAGCATAAACAAGGAAAGACAAGAACTAAGGGGCAGTTCATAGGCAGACGTCACTCAATACTGAATGCTAAGAGGCAGCTCACAGGTAGGCATCACTCAATATTGAATAGTAGGGGGCAGTTCACAGGTAGACATCACTCAATACTGAATGCTTCGTGAGGAACATTAGTCTCCTTTCAATAGTTTAATGCATACCTCACAATATCATGAAGTCAATGGCATCATTTTTTCAAAGAGTTGAAGCTGAATTTTTGTAATAATATTTATTAAGAAAACAATATATTATATCTCTTGAGTGCTAAGGAGATTAAAGAGGAAAGGATAGGAGCCTAAGGATGCCTAATAAACAAATACGACTCGACTGTACTGCTAATGTTAAGCTTGATTTCTTCTCAGCAATCTTTGCAATCAATATTTTTCTCCATTGTGTAGTCTATAGGGTTTATCTTTATGCTAGATGTCTCACAGCCATGAAGACATTTGACATAATTCTATTCACTCTTGCTTCAATTTGGGCTCATGATGTAGCACAAATGATAACAGGTCTTATTAAATAAGATCAAACCTAGGGCTGAGTATTGGGGTGAATGCTGGAAGATCAGAGACAGAACAAGCCACAGCTTCCTCACCTCACCAATTCCTCAGCTCATCCTGTTTCCTCAGACTGGAAGCCTCTGAGTCCTCACCCAAATGGATCTCAGCTGAACTGCTTTTCAAAAGCCTAAAAGCTTAACCTGTCTAGTTCCTGGTTTTCACACCTTATATACCTTTCTGCTTTTTGCTGTCACTTTCTGGGATTAAAGACATGAGTCACTATTGGTGAAATTATTAAGGCCACTCCATGTAGTTAAAAGGGAGGTTTATTTAGTGGCATAACTTACAAATGAAGGGATAGGTAGGTTGCAGGGTCTGGGAAAGGTATGGTGCAGTCCGGTGCTGTTCTCTGGAGAACTCTGCTCCATCTATCTCTAGCGTCCAGGGTCCTGGAACCAAGAGAAGCCTCTCCTTTGGATTCTGTGTCTTCAGCCTTGTCTCTCGGCCCTGCCTTGTAGGTGTGACCATTACCAAAGCCTCAGTGGGGGTTAGAACTTCCAGGCCAAGACTGGAATGGCTACCCACTACATCTCACCATGCCTAGCTGTTCCAGTGTGGCTTTAAACTCACAGAGATCCTAAAGGGTGGGTTTCTGCCTGTGGAATGTTAGGATTAAAGGTGTGTGTGTGCCACCATTTTCTGGCCTCTATATCTAGTGGCTGTTCTGTTCTCTGACCCCAGATAAGTTTATTAGGGTGCACAATATTTTGATGAACACAATATCACCAACTCATACTTTCTGTAACTGATTTTCTACAAAATCAAAGTAATGATTTCTACAAATGTACAGTTGTTCTTATCTTTTCTTCAAGAGGTATTGATTTGTCTTAGTATCTCTCAATCTACCGTTAATATCTATGGACAAAAAGCTTTTCTGCTTTCTTTATTCTTCAGAATAGTCTTGGAAAGGAAAATTCCATGCCCTAAGAGTGATAAGAATGAAATATTATCACAGTAGGGTACAGTATCAAAAGCAAAAGTGTCTAGTATGCTTTATACTGTCTATTGTTTTGAGTTTCCATTTAATATAGTGGTCAAAGGGTATAAATATATCATTTTACAATCTATGAGTTCTTTCTACTGAATGTTGAAAATAAAAAGAAATTAATAGTATTTATTACAACCCCAACTGAGCAAAATTCCAGGAAATCTCCTTTAACCTGTATTTACAATTCTCTACTCCTTAAAATCAATTTATTAGTTTTGAACAGCTACCTCTTTTTGTACTTGTTGTTTTCTTGAAAACTCTCACTGAAGTATAATCTTTCACTTATATATCTTATACTTACCTTTATATACCCATATATCTTGTTGAGAAGCATCTCCTATATATTCATATAATAAACCTATACTCATGCATTTGTTAGGATTTATACATATCATACTTGATGGTATTTACAGCTCACATTTTCTCTAAGTGGAAATGAAAGTCTAAAGTAAGGGAAATAAAGTTTTAAATGTTTAAGACAATAAACATGCTATATGTAATGGAACTTGGGAACAGTGAAATTCATAAATATTAAAAACAGCACTGCATTCCATGGTAAAATCCTAACTACACCCTCTCTGAGGAATTAAACACAAAGCAAAAACTTATAAAAAGAACATCAAAGACAGTGGTTTTTGAACAATTAACTGGCTAATGACAGAATTATATAGGCATAAAGTTAAAAAGAATCAAAAGTAGAGTGAAGAATTGGAGCAAAACAGAAAGACCTGTGAAAAAATTAATTCCCAGGACAAGAATGTTCAAACATGATAATAGTATTAGTCAGGCAAAGAGAAATGTGTGTCATCCAGGACAAGAAAAGAAATATGCAAATGTAATCTTCACTCAAGGGTCTGCATGTTAACAAGCACAGCCTAGCAGCTAATCAGTCTCTAATATCCAGACTCTTGTTCCCTGCTGTAGTAGTAATGACCTACATTGCACTGTTTTACTGAGATATAAATATGTAAATGGACAGATGTGGGATAGTTGCAGTATGATATTTTAAGCCTTAAAAATTCTGAAGAATGGATGAGTGGGTTTGGGTTCTAATCCTATTTGTTTAAGAAGTTAATGATCCTCATGTTTTAATCTTCTACATGTCACCTACACCACCAACACTTAGAAAATAGAAAATGCAAAACTTTTGAAGTGTTTTTAGTAAAGGCAACTCCACATAGGGAGAAATAGAAGCAAAGGAAGAATGAAAAATATATACTTTACCTGTATGTAACACCAACATGTATGAAAGACAAACACAGCCACACTTCCCATTCATGAAAACAAAATGTGTACTGTGAATTTCTATGTAAAAAATGCAGAAGACATGAAAACCTAATGAGATAAGTAAAATCTAAGTATTTAATGTTTGGTTCTGTTAGATACTTAGTAAAAATTTGGAATTGAGGCTAACACTGATATCATTTTTCAGAGACTTACACTTGGTAGGAAAGGAGAGAAAATCAACAATCATAACAATGAATGTATGTTATATCTATAAAGATGTTAGGGATTATGAACAAAATTAATGAGTATTCAAATCAGATAGGTAGTTCAGAGACTAGAAAATATTCATGGCCCTAGAGAAGATGTGAGTGTTAACCTTATGAAGAAGATGGCATTTAGTGAGAGAGTGAGTACTTGTATAGATAAGTAATGAAAATTCCTTGTTCTCCCTTTCTGTTCTTGGTCCAGATGCTCCTCTAAACTCTCTTTCCCTGGAATGTTGCCCTTCATTACTCCCACTGTCGTCCAGGTTGTTCATGTAGATCTCATCCATTTCTCTGTCATTGGGCAATCCCTGTGTCTTTCTTAGGGTCCTGTTTTTTAGGTAGCCTCCCTGGAGTTGTGAGCAGCAGTCAAGTCATCTTTGTTTTACATCTAGTATCCTACTATGAGTGAGTGCTGTGGAGCCCCCAACTGGATCAGGCCCTCTGGATAAGTGAGAGAATTGAATAGCTTGAACTGTTTGGGAGGCATCCAGGCAGTGGGACCTGGACCTGTCCTTAGTGTATGAGCTGGCAGTTTGGAACCTTGGAGTTACACAGGGACACTTTGCTCAACCTGGAAGGAAGGGACTGAACCTGCCTGTACTGAATCTACCAGGTTGAGCTGAATCTCTAGGAGAGTTTTGGCTCTGGAGGAGATTGGAATGGAGGGGAGGGACTGGGGGGAAGGTGGGGACAGGAGTGGGAGGGGGTAGTACAGGGGAACCCATGGGGCTGATATATAAAATTAAAACACAAATATCATTAAAAAATAAAAATAATAATTTTTTTTAAAAAAGTAATGAAAATTCCCAGCAGAAGCAAGAACTACTATATAGGATTCAAAAAAAAAATTTCCCTTGAATGTCACAGATAAAGATGAGGCCAGCATGACTCTGTGGATAGGATCAGCAATAGGGTAGGAAATTAGAGGAAAATGATTCCTTAGGTCCTAAGTCTTAGGAGTTGTAACATTGACTTCATCTAGAGAGAGTTTCACAAACTTGATACTGTTCAAATGGTTCATTCTCTTTTGTGTACAACTTGTTCTGTGAAGAGTATCCATTTCTTTCTCTTCTAAATGCTACTGATTGGCTGCTAGTGAAATATCCTTGACCATGGAGTGACATTCAAAGTTATCATTATTCATGGCCATCTCTCTCCAGGTAAAATAGTAAAATGGGAAGGTATTTAGAAAATGTCTAGTGTGAAATTGCAAGCACATTATTGCTCATTTAAGCAACATTTTAAAAGTATTTTTGTAGTAGACAGAAGCCATCATGGCAATACACAACTGTTCACAATTCAGAGGACAGCCGACTATGCAGTTCCTAGCCCTCATGGACACATCTCCAACACAACCTCTACACTTAAGGTTTAGGAATATCACAGAAGGAGCAGAAAAATGATTTTGAGTTCCAGAAGACTAGGTTGTCTGTTGCAAGACTGTGTCTTCTATATATCCGACAGGTAATTACACCATGGACTATTAATAACATGATATAAAAATAAGTGTTGTGGGATAATGCTCTTGTACACTGTAAAGATTTGCCACTTGAATTGGTTTAATAAAATGCTGATTGGCTAGCAGCCAAGCATGAAGTACACGTGAGACATCCAAACTAAGAACTCTGGGAAGAGGTAGGGCAGAGTCAAGAGTAGCCAGCCAGACACAGAGGAAGCAAGAAGAGAATGCTCCCCTGAGAAAAGGTACCAAGCCACATGACTAAATACACATAAGAATTATGGGTTAATTTTAGTGTAAGAGCTAGTTAGTAATAAATATGAGCTACTGGCCAAAGAATTATAAGTGATATTTAGCCTCCAAGTCAAATTATTTGGGAAGCAGCTGTTGGGTATTTGGGAACAGGCTGTCAGGAGAGAAACTTCTGCCCACAAATAAGACCTAAATAATGACAACAGTAGAAGACATCCCAGTGTGGGTGAAAACCCACAATACCCTATCCATAGATGAAGATCTACAGGTAATCAACAACTGCTTCATGAGGGAGAGTCAGTCTTTCCAGGAATGGGCTCCTTAATAGGTTATCCAATCCCAGTAGGTCAACCCTGAATAAATATAGATGTGAGCAACAAAAAATGGCCTCAGCAGTATTTGTGTATATAACAATTAAAACTAAAAATAAAGCTAGAAATGACTAGAAACGCTGAGCCCATGGCTTTTACATGAAAAAATGTATATTCAGAATTAAACTCTAGTACAGGAAGAAAGAAATAACACCATTGAGAAAGCTGGTCTAGAGGATTCAGACAGCCCTGGCTGGTGGGAGCACATGTGGATTCTGAGCTGTGTAGAGTGAAGCTGTGAAAGTGTAGCATACACATTTTTCTTTCTGAGAGACTGAATATATTTTAGGAAAGATATTTAAGTGAATATTTGTGAAGTGAGAAATGCCATAAAAAGATACTGAACAAAGAAAACACATTAAGAAGTTTAAGATCCTAGGATATTTTTCTTCAGTAATAGATTTACCTAGATATAAGGCTAGAAATTGCTAGCTTAAATATACTACAAACATGTAACTCATTTGGATCTATAGTACCAAGCATTATTCCTACTATCCTTTAGTTCAGTTGAAACACTCATGCTCATTTATACAAAATGAAAGTAATACAAGCTAAATGAAAGTCACAAAATCAGACATCAACTAAGATAATTTCTTATGACATATTTCTTCATAGTAATTCCAATATATCAAATTTTGATACTAATAGTTTGAATAAGTAAAATCAATATTCCTAAAAGTCAATGTTGAACAAATCGCAGTCATGTAGAAAACAAACTAAGCAGTCTGAGCCTCAGTTATAGAATTCCCTGTGAAGATCCCTTAAACATTGTACTCACTACTTGTAAAATATCCTGACTAAGAAATCCACATCACATTACATTCTTCCAATAATTTTTATCTCTAATATCAACGTCTTATGACACCTCTCCCTTCACTAATACACATGATGGAAAACATTATGCTTACAACTTTTGACTTCTGTTTGAATTCCTACTTCAATAGCTTGTGAAGTATATAATATATAAGGAACAATTTAGTTTAGTTTGACATAAATATTGTGACATTTTATTAAAAGAGAAACTAATGCAATTTTTCTTGTTCAGATTTATTAAAGCATAGCCAACCCTTAGTAAAATAATGAACTGTACTATTCCTAAAACTTTTATTAGGCTTTGGTGCCTAAAATAGTGATGATCTTTTCCTTTTTCTGTATATTGCTGTCTAGAGTTCTAAGAGGCATACTTTGAAGGAGAAGAAATTATTTTCCCCTATATTCTTTTTCCTTTTTTATTTTTAACAATATAACATAATTACATTTTCCTATGTCTTTCCTCCCTTCAAAACCTCCTGTACATCCCCTATCTCCTCTCCTTCTCCATATATATATGGCCTTTTAAGGGAAAAAATGCTATTGGGTTCTTGTGTAGGGCCTATGACCTACCTCTACATGGATATTTGATCTATTAATGCTACCAGCAATAAGTTGTGGAGTGGATATTTTTCCAATCCAAGAGTAGTGGGACATTCTTATAATATTCATACAACTATTTTTCAAATGAACATATCTTGCCAAGCCTGTCATTACTGTAAATAACAGGGCTTATAGCTGAGTGAGATTCATTACTTTTCTTATTTTGTATAATGCATAGAAACTGGTAGCATTATAAAAGCTCTCCAGTAGCAAGGAAGCTTGCAGACCAGAACTAGTAGTGCATATCTATTTCTTATGACCCCAGTATGTGGTGTCTGATTATCAGATTCAGGATGGTAACCAAGAGCAATGACAACTACATTTAATGTTTGAGGGAATCTATGAGACCCCACTACTAACACATTGGAAAGAACTGATACTTAAAACAGAACTTCTAAGTTAATAACCTATGGTGTTGGAGAGAGGCAATGTCATACTATTATAAGGTATATCTTTTACTCTTTCAATACCTGAAATGTTTAAACTTTTTGAAAAGCACTACCAGGTGGGTTTCCATGTTATGACAGATTACATAAAATACTCACATGATACTTAAACTCAAGATTTGTTTATACCATCAAATTAGTTAATGTTCTGTAGAGGAACAATATAGATAAAAAAAATGTGCACACACACACACACACACACACATATATATAATATATATAAAATCTCTCTCTCTATATATATTATTAGAGAGAGAGAGAGAGAAGAGAGAGAGAGAGAGAGAGAGAGAGAGAGAGAGAGAGAGAGAGAGAGATTTACTATAATGGCTTAGAGGTAGATGTCCACCTACTCCATCAATAGTTATTTACCAAAAGAAAGCACAAGAATGAAGTAGTTGTTCAGTCCATAAGGCTGCTGTCTCAGCCAGTCTTCAGCATATTCTAAAATCCTGAAGAAATAGACTCTAATGCCAGTCTCTGCTTAAGTATCTAGAGTAAGTGATGATTGCTGAAAGGGAACGTCTTAGCCTTTCCCAAGTTTGAACTTCCCAATTGGATGTCTCAAAGATGTCAGCAGCAAAACTATATACACATAAACAACAGAAGTGGTCTCAATGGATTCTATTTATATATCCATGAATAATTAGTGAATTAGTAAGTCTTCAGGACAATGAACTCCACTTCAGGACAAGCAAGCCAAGAGCAAAAGCTGCCTTCTTCCATGTTCTTTATGTACTCTGCCACTAGAAGATATGGACAATATTAAAGGTGAATTTACCTCCTTCACAAGTTCCAGATTAAAGGTCTTTCCACTTCCACTAATTAAATAAAATCCTTTACAAGTGTACTTTTAGTTCATTCTAGTAGCATTCAAGCTGACAACCAGGAATATTCATCAGAAATATATATATAATGTATATATAAGTTAATAGGCTGTATATTCAAGAATTTATTTATAAAATGATAAAAAACTTATTAAAAATTCTAAATAGGAAAGAAGGATTTTTGTATTTGTATGTAGATCTTTTTTATTGTCACTTTTTTACACATTTTTAATTAAAATGTAATTACCTTACTTTCCCCATTCTCTTTTCTCTCTCCAGCCCCTCCCAAGTCTTGTTTCTCAATTCCTTTGTTATTTTCCTGTCACCCTCAAATTGATAGCCTCTGCTTGCCCTTTTTTTCAAGAATTTTTAGTGAGTCTGAAGAAACTCACTAATTCACTATTGATTCATGGATATATAAATAGAACCCATTGAGACCACTATTGTCTATGTGTATATAGTTTTACTGCTGACCTCTTTGTACAAGATAGCTGTAGCACGAATCTTAAAAGGTCTTATTAATAAAAATATATCCAGAGCCAGTTATTGGGGTTAAAGCTGGAAGATGAGAGAAGCAGAACAAACCACAGCCACCTCGCCTTGCTAATTCCTCAGCTGATCCTGTTTCCTCAGACTGGAAGCCTCTGAGTCCTCATCGAAATGCATCTCAGCTGAACTGCTGCTCAAAAGTCCAGAAGCTTAATCAGTTCTAATTCCTGGTTTTCATGCCTTATATACCTTTCTGCTTCCTGCCATCACTTCCTGAGATTCAAGGCATGTATTACCATGTCTGGCTGTTTCCAGTGTGGCTTTGAACTCACAGAGATCTGAATGAATTTCTGCCTCCAGACTGTTAGGATTAAAGGTGTGTGTACCACCATTTTCTGGCTTCTATGTCTGTCTAGCACCTGTTCTGTTCTCTGACCCCCAGATAAGTTTATCAGGGTGCACAGTATATCCACCACAGACTTTTATTTTCCATACGATCTAGCAGAGCTTCTGCTCCCATGATGAGTCACTGAATCCACATGTCATTGCCTTGACACAGAAGACAGAAGCTCATCAAATTTTCTACTTATTTAAGGGGACTACTCATTATAGAATTATCACGCTTAATCTATTTAGTCTCATCTTCTTATTAAAAGATATTGTTCCTTCAATGGTTACTCCAAACTCATTTTATTATTGCTGTAATGCTTATCAACCTAATTTTTTGTTTTTGTTTTTGTTTTTTCAAGACAGGGTTTCTTTGTGTAGCTTTGAGCCTTTCCTGGAACTCACTCTGTAGCCCAGGCTGGCCTTGAACTCACAGAGATCCACTTGGCTCTGCCTCCTGAGTGCTGGGATTAAAGGCATGTGCCACCACTGCCCGGTTCAACCTCCTTTTTTTTTTTTTAACCTTTTAGAGCTTTATTGAGAGAGAGAGAGACGGAGAGAGGGAGAGAAAGAAGGGGAGAGAGAGAGAGAGGAAGAGAGACAGAGAGCTAGCTCAACCTACTTATTTTATTACAGCTCATCATCCATGTTTTGCTGGTCATTTCAGACTGCACAGAATATGTTTCGTAATAAAAAGCATGGATGCTCAAACCAATGGTTAACATACAAATATGTTTTTTCAGTCATCATTTATAGAATGGATAAAAATATCCTTTACTTCATGCAATATTACTTATTAAAGATTTCATAACAGAACATTTGGAAATTAAGCAATTTCAATAAAAAAATCTCTATTCTTCTTTACATGTACATGTTGAAATATTTACAGAAACTGCCTATGTGTCTCACATCCTACATTCTTACACAGTAGGCATTCTTTAACAAGAGTATAATCCTATTTTTTTATGCTTTCATGAGAATAGAGACAAATTTATTCTTTATGACTGATTCTATTATTCTTAGCACAAAATACTATGCAATTGACAAATTATCTACTGAGCCAAAAATAAAAGTGTTTTTCTCAATAAAAGTAGTAAATTCGTTAACTTTTCCAATCATTTCTTCGAAAATGACTTTCCTTTTAAATCATTTTTAAGGATTCTGTTCATAGCTTTAAGGCCAGATAACAATCATTAGCATTTATTGACCTTTTGCTGTAGTAATTTAATCTTTGGGGGAACAAAGTTGATTAATCACAGCTTGACATATTGAAATTTGGCATAATTCTTCCTGAAAGTGCTTATAGGGCAGCAAGTTCTAGGGCATTTAGTGTAATCGCTAAGCACACATTGAAAGTAAAATGGATTCAGTAAAGTTTCCCCAAAATTAAGAACATTCATTTTGTAGATTCAATCCTAGAATGTTCTTGAACAACTTAAGTGATAGATTATATTATTTCAACTACATACAGAAAAAAATGTTTGAATTAGAGGAAAGAGGAACATATAGTAAGGATGAACAATCAAAGGGCTGTGAATCAATGTGAGACATTACAAATTATGACAGATGCTATCATTATATTATTCATGAAATAACATGAAGTTATAACAGTAAAAAGCATATGTTCCAGATTCTCATTAAATTAATCAATGGAAATATGGTTAATATTAATTTGGGTTTGATGCAAATAGGAAGAAGGACAGACTGGGATATTTGTTTGTTGATTATACTAGAAACAGTAAGATTATGAAAATTTGTCAAT
This sequence comes from Onychomys torridus, assembly GCF_903995425.1. Lineage (NCBI taxonomy): Eukaryota > Metazoa > Chordata > Mammalia > Rodentia > Cricetidae > Onychomys > Onychomys torridus. The sequence continues at coordinate 83,651,032 of NC_050451.1, read as the reverse complement.
TCAAATAATCTTTTATTATATGACAAACAGTCTTCATTGAAATTACTATGAGAAAATATCTTGGCCAAGGTAACATATAAGCAAGTCTGTTTCACATAGTTCTGAAGGTTGGGCAGTCTAAGATCAAGAGTCCAACAATCACGGCTTTAAAATTTAAAAGGGTACTGTTTTAGTCATCCCATCCTTTTTATTCACTAATTTCAGTTACACAAGTTCTATACTTATGTGACTGTGAAAGTATCATCTTCTAGTCACCACACTTCTTCATATTAAATTATTTGGGCTTCAATTATAATGTTAATTTTGGAGTTGACACAGCTACCATCATAAATTTGGAACTATTTTATACTATAAACCTAGGGTAATCATTAATTCCATAGCTTGTCTCTATGACAAGAAGCAGCTTCTAATGAAATCAATTTCACTTTTATTTAGTGAATTTAGCTTTACGAGGAAGAGACTAGATTTAGTTGGTAATCAACTAAACTAACAATTTCAATAATTGCTCTTTGTTTTGTTTAAATTTCTCTTCTTTTTTTAAAAAATATTTTTATTTTATAATTAATTTAATTTTACATATCAGCCACGGATTCCCCTATCTTCCCTCCTCCCACCCACAACCTTCCCCCCCCCCCCCCCAATCCACTGCCCAGTCCCACCTCCTCCAAGGCAAGGTGCATGAGCTGGCTTTTTGGAACCTAGAGCTTATGCTGAGACATTTTGCTCAGCCTTGGTGCAGGGAGGAGGGGACTGGACCTGCCTCAACTGAATCTACCAGGCTGGGCTGACTCCCCAGGGGAGACCTTAAATTTCCCTTCTTTTTTTTCTTCTTCTTCTAAATGTTAACTAAAATGAATAATGTTTTTCCCACAGTCTAACTACATTATTATGCCTGAAACTTCTTGAAGTAGCATAATTATTAATATGGGAATATGGCTTTCATTGTCAGGACATCAAGAATAGAATAGACAAATGAAACCTTTATTTACTTTCTGACTAGGATATTGCCTATTCATTAGAAAGTGATGTGACCTTCTTTGCACCACATGTAATTCAATTTGACACATACCTAGAGTCACTTGAGAAGAAGAAATCTCAACTGAAGAAATGCCTAGATCAAATTGGCCATGTCTATGAGCTAATCTCTTAGTTGCTGGTTCATGTAGGAGGCCCAATCCACTGTGGACAGTGGTATATTTGGGCAAGGAGCTGCATAAGCAAGAGAGCTGAGGAAGTCAGGGGAAGCAGGCCAGGATGCAGCTTTCTGCTTCAAACTCCTGCCTTGAGTTCTTGCCATGACTTCCCAGATGTTGGAATACAAAATGTATGATTTAATGAACCCTCTATCTCATGTTACTTTGATCATGGTGTTTATCAAAGCAACAGAAAACAAATTAGAGTTCCCTGCAAAAGACCACTGTAATAAATCTTTATAATGAAGTTATATCTTAACCTATAGATTATGAACTTATAATAATCTTACTTATCTGTGGTTTGCCTTTATAGAATTTTTCTCATTCATGGTCAAGCTCAGTCTAAAGATATTATGTGGAAACTTTCAGAGATAAACAACTTATGAGAATCAAAAATACAATGTTTCTTAATAGTGTGGTGTGATCATTTATATACTGTTGTATTTCGCCTTGGACTTGAAGCACCCTTGGGTCCCGTGTATCCATGATGCATTCAATACTTTCCTAACATCACTTAGTTGTCAGTTAAGTAAGAGACAAATTGTCCCAGGACTACTCGTGCTTCTAAGCTTCAGTGCCCAGATTTATACGATTATTAATCTGAAACATTGATATGAAAAATATTAAACTGAGTGACAGACAAAACAAAGGTCCCCACAAAGTCTACCTGGCAGGAGAAACCACTCTGTATTTTTTTTTTTTTTTGCTGTTGCTACTGTTTGTTTTTGAGCTTTTATTTTAATCACATTTCTGCCTTCCCTGCCCATATACCCTTCACTGCTCTCCTTCAGATTCATGGCATCTTTGTCACCAATGGCATGATTATATCATTATATATGCATACATATTTCCAAATGTGAGCTGTTAAGTCTATTTAATGTGACTTTTATGAGTGTTTTCATGGCTGACCATTTGGCACTGGTCAAACAGTTGGTGTGCTCTTCCCTGCAGAGGACAATCTTTGCAAATTCTAGCTTTATTCAGCTGCCTGTAATTCTTTGTGTAAGGTCGAGACCTCATGGGCACTTTTCTGTTAAGTTTGGCATGGTCATTGACATTCTCTTTGTTGTGCTCAAGTTTGGATGGTCATGTTGGTGAACCTTTATATGTGTAACTTCTGATATTATTAGAAGATGCAATCTTACATAATGTCTCATTTTATGTCCTTGATTTAAGTTAAAGGATCCTCAGCCCTTATTTCCCAATTTAATCATTTTTATGGCTTTCAAAATTCAAATAATCAACTAAGAGACCAGAAAATGTCTGACCAGGGACATGTTGGAATAATTTACATAAAGAGCAACAGAATATTTTTCCTTCTTTTCAAAGGCAAAAACACAGTATGTAATAATGAATACAAAACTATTAAAAATGAAGCACATTTTTATACTCAGCCACCATATCCAAATATATGAGTTTTAAACAAAATGAGCAGTGTCTTGTTATGTGTCCTGGTTTATGTAGCTGAGAATAATTTCATCTCATTACACAAGTCGTAGTTTGAAAAAAAAAAAAAAAAGGTCAAAATCTATGATGATGAATGTTGTGATGCTTTTAATTTCTCCTACAATAAAGAAGATAAAACTCCCAAAATGAAAAGTTCAGTTACTTTTTAATGCCATATATAATTTTGAACTACCCAAATCTATGCTCCCAGTGAGCAAAGTTATTTGAATCACAGTGACAATGATGAATGTACCATTTTACCATCAGTGGAAACATTAAAACTCTGGCTATACTGGTAGATACTATAAACCATAGCAACAAGAATGCAGAGACCAGAGGGTAGTGGTCTGTTTGGGGGTAGCCTTTATTATAAGGGCTATATCTCTGTTATGTACACCATATCTCAGTAGTGGAGACAGAGGTGTGGAGAGGAAATGACTACAATTGCTGCTTAAGGCAGAAAAGTGTTTACCAATTTCAGGTGAACTGACACAACATTACTTTGTCAAAAGGTAGATGATCTAAAATGTACAGCTTTCATAATTACCTATTGTGGACATATTGACTATCATAAATGAGTGACTGAATTCCTGAGATATTATTGATAATTGATTGGTGACCTCAGGACAGAAAGAATTGGCCTGTCATCTACCACCATCTGTTAGTATGATTAAAAAATAAAGAGAGAAATCTAGGAACTTGACAGATGGCTCAGCAGATAAGAGCACTGACTGTTCCTCCAGAGTTCCTAGGTTCAATTCCCAGCACCCACATGGCAACTTACAACTGTCTGTATGTAATTCCAGTCCCAGAGGATGAGACATTCTCTTAGACATGCATGCAGGCAAAATATGCATACAAAATTAATTGTTTAATTAATTAAAATAATAAATGTCTAATTAAAAGTAAGTTAGAAAGTGAGTCAAGATGGTTCAGTCAGGTAAGTGATTTCTAATCAATAGAACCTGAGTTTGTATCCCAACACCCATGTAAAAATTAAGGGATACTTGTGGACGTCTATAATCCTAGCACAAAGAAGGAATAGATAAGTGTATCTCTAAATTCACTGGCCAGCTAGTCTAACTGAATTGGTGAGTTCCCATTTCACAAAGAGGGACTATGTCTCAAATCAAGGTAAAAGGCTATTGAGGAAGACACTTACATTGATCTTTGGCTTCTATAACACACACATAAAAGTGAAAGTAAACTGGCATGATATGTACACATCCTCATGAACATATGAATATTTCATACATATATTTTAAATTGTAAATTGTATGTGAAACATTATAGTGGAGAATTGTGAAATCTCAAACAATATCAGATATGGTTAAGTTCTTTGAAGGACTGTCATACGAAGGATGACACAAAGGCTAGAATTGAAGATCTGGGTAAAGTCCTGTGCTTACGCATTGATTATATACTGTAATTTATAATTTCATTCAAAGAGAAATTTAGACATTTACTCATGGAATATTAAGTAAGGCAACAGATCTTTTTAGTTCTGAATAGTCAATAGGGACTGTCTCTAAGCTGTAATAATATCTTATGATCAAGAAGGTTATTGATAGGCATTGGTGATGCACAGGTTTAATCCCAGCACTCACTTGGGAGGCAGAGGCAGGTGGATCTTTGTGAGTTCAAGTCCAGCCTGGTCTACAGAATGAGTTCCAGAACAGCCACGGCTACACAGAGAAACCCTGTCTTGAAAAACAAAAACAAAAAAAAGAAGTTTATTGTTAGTGGATTTTTATCATTGTTCCTTTAATTTAATTATATTCATCCCTCTAAGCAGTAAGTACTTTCCCAGAAACTCATCAGAATATATGTATTTTGTGCTTTACAGACCTTTATAGTTTTGACCTTCCTAACATTGGAAGTCTAAGTTATTAGGGTGGGGTGGGAGAAGTGTATTCCTTGTGGTGGTATTGTGTTCCCCAAAATATTGTGCACCCTAATAAATTTATCTGGGGTCAGAGAACAGAACAGCCACTAGATACAGAGGCTAGAAAATGGTGGCACTCACGCCTTTAATCCTAGTATTTCAGAGGCAGAACTCCCTTTGGATTTCTGTGAGTTCAAGGCCACACTGGAAACAGTCAAGCATGGTGACTCAAGCCTTTAATCCCAGGGAGTGATGGCAGGAGGCAGAAAGGCATATAAGGCATGAAAACCAGGAACTAGAGCTGGTTATGCTTTCAGGCTTTCCAGAAGCAGTTCAGCTGAGTGCCATTTGGATAAGGACACAGAGGCTGCCAGTCTGAGGAAACAGGATCAGCTGAGAAGATGGCCAGGTGAGGGGTCTGTGGCTTGTTCTGCTTCTCTGATCTTCCAGCATTCACTCCAATACCTGGCTCTGGGTTTGTTTTTATTAATAAGACTGTTTAAGTTTCATGCTACAATTCCCCATAACAAATATTCTTTAAGAAAACTAAATTGATAACAAATTTTCATGTTTAAATGAAAAAGTTAGTGCTACTCTATACACTTGCAAAGTGTGGGTAGCTCATCCACAGCTTGTTTGATTGGTCTGTAGAGAACACAGATGCATCGAAAAAAAATGCAGTCAGTAAAATTAATGTATCCCCTGGTATGAAACTATCCATCTGCTACAAGTTCTTTTCTGTATTCTTTAAGGAAAATACCAGATGTGATTTGATTCAATCTTTCAGGAAACAGCAATATATCCCCATTTTCCTACCTCTGCATTATATCAATCTCGTGTTGAAAGTTCTAATTAATCCACAGGGCCCTTGATCATGTCGCTAGCTCATAATAGAACATATTGGCCTATGACATTTATAAGTGGGAAGGAAGAAGCAGGTTTTCTCATTTAGTTAGTATTGTATATGCATTCTGCAAGCTGAGTGGCTAGCTTCATAAGAATTCTAGACTCTACCTAAGCAGTTTTTTTTTTTTTTCCCAAAAGAAGTGTTTGTATGTGAGAACATAGAAAGTGAGGAGAAAATAATACAATGAAATAAAGAGACAGAAAGGGAGATTATAAAGCCAAATAGACTGCAGTATCATGTCCCATCCTCTGCTACCAAAAATGTTATAGTATTAGTTGGACCCTCTCAATTATATTTTTAAGAAAATAACATATTGTTGTCTAGTTTGGGGCCATTTTATACAAATTTTAAAAAGCTTTAGCTTTTATGCTTGTGGTGGTATATTGTTTGTAATCTAGGTAACAAAGCTTGTCTGAAGATCAGAGGACAAACCCAGCAACAGAGTTAGCCATAGAGGTCAGGCAATGGTGACACATACCTTTAATCCTAGCACTTGGGAGGCAGAGAGAGAGATCCAACTAGACATTTGAGATTAAGGCCACACTGGGCTACAGGAGATTAATCCAGTCTAAAAGAGAAACAGAGCCAGGCAGTGGTGGTACACACCTTAATTCCAGCCCTTGGGATCACACACCTTTAATCCCACCACTGGGCAGGTTGAGACAGGAAGTGATATGACTGGGCAGAGAAGGGAATACAGGGTGGAAGGAGACAGGAGTTCAGCTCAGCCCCTCCTCCCTTCTACTGAGGACTCAGAGGAATTCAGTCTGAGGATACCTGGAGGCAAGATCTTGTTGCTCTTGCAGGCTGAGGAGCTGGTGAGGTACGAGCTGTTGGCTGCGACTTGCTTGCTCTGTTTCTCTGGTCTTTCAGCTCTCACCCTGATATCTGGCTCCAGGTTTTTATTATAAGACCATTTAGGATCCATGCAACATAAACTATTAAAATAAAATGTGAGTTATGGCTGCTGATAACTGTCAACTTCCTAGCATCTATAATCACCTGGGAGATGGGACTTTGGACATGCCTGTGTCGGATTATCCAAATTAAATTAATTGTTGCAGGAAGAGTCATCTTCTTTGAGGATAGGTCCACACCCTAGACAGGAAACCTTGAACCTATAAATGGGGAATGGAAACTGAGCAGAAGCTGACATTCATCACTGTCCATTCTTGATTGTGGATATGATCCGACCAGCTGCTTAAAGCTCCTTCTGCCACAAGATTCCTGTCTGTGAAGAACTGTGTCATGAACTATGATTTTTTTTTTTCCTGGGTGCTGTTTCTTTTTTTTTTTTTTTTTTTTTTTTTTTTTTAAACTGTGATCTTACAACTTTTCCTACTTAGGTTCTCTTGGCCAGTATTTTTATCAAAGCAAGAAAAAAAAAAAACCTAAGACAACATGTTCTAGTTTGTCTAGAGGTCATGTGAAGTAGCTTAGTCACTAGTACTGCAGTTCCCAATGGGCTTAACTGGAACACATATATTAAGTACCATATAAGCATTGGGTATGCTATAACACAAACACTCAAAATTCTCACAACTCAAAAATATTTAGTAGTGTATTTGTTTAGAAAGTAATTTGTAAGTTTACATTTGTAATATTAGAAAGGTGAGCTATATATATGTAAAATAATTAAGAAATGGTATATAATGTTTATCATTGTGAATCTGAAAGTTTGAAAATCAGTAAATATTGAGAATTTTGGGAAAATAAAAACTATGCTAGTGAAGAAAATATAAAAAATAATAATGTAGAGGTTACCCACAACCACTATCATATATTTTAAAGAGCCATATGGAAGATTTGCTAATATGAGTCTTTGTATTGGAATTTATCAATGAAGGCTTATGATGTAGTGAGAATCTTTCTCTTATTTACTTCTGTTGGTAGCCTAACATAAAAATTTTCTCATCATTCTACTGATTATAAAGGTAAAAAGATGATTCTGAGATACATTTTCATATGACAAGCAGATAATAATAAACCCAACATTGTGATTCATATTAGACAATATTTGTGGCTACCAAATGCAATAAAATAATAAAACAATCTCTATACAGAGGTTTTTTTGATGTTCTGCACTCAGGCAAAGAATGGACATTTAACTAGTGTTACACGTAAGCTACTGGAACTCTTGCTCTTGTTCTAAATCAGTACTTCTGAGGTGGGCATCTCATGGATTGGTTCCTTTATGTTCTCTAAGGAGTTTCTTTCTTAGATTCTTCCTTGATCTTATCACTCGAGTGCATATCACTCAAATTTGTCCCAGTTTGAGCATAAATGAAGTTTTCACTTTACTCAAAGATTTTGAAAAGGAAAATGTAGTTAGCTCTTTTATTTTACCTATAAGCCACATCATTGGAGAAAGATTAATTTTCTTTACCAAATGTTATGAAGGTTTACTCTTTGTGATATAATTTCAGTCAATATTCAGAGACAAAGGACGTAACAGTAAGTAAGAGTGATACTTCTTTGTATCCAGATAATATCATTTCATACACATACACACACACACACACACACACACACACACACACACACACACAATATGCCCTCTAATTACCAAATAAAACACAAACTTAGCTCTAGTACATGTCATTTTGAATTGTCACATTGTAGTCCACAGGTGTTTTAATTTATTAAATCTGGATAGAATTTTCTAATGTTATGTAAAATATTTGGAAATTTTTGGTTTGTTTGTTTTTCGAGACAGGGTTTCTCTGTGTAGCTTTGCACCTTTCCTGGATCTCACTCTTCCTAGCTCTGCCTCCCAATTTCTGGGATTAAAGGCATGTGCCACCACCACCCAGCTGGAAAAATATTTTTTAATATATGCACAACATTTTGATTATGTCAGGGAAAAATGAGCAAGGGTACCTGGCTACTTGAGGTTGTTTTTTTTTTTTTTTCCCACTATATACTCTCTGTTGTACATTCAAGTATGTCTGAGCAAAACCAGTTTCCTTCAGGTATATTCTTAGTGTACAAAATTACTAACAGCTATACTGCTTTGATTATGATGGCACAAATATGACAGGAATGCTCTAAATGCTGTGTCAGTCATCCTCTATTGAATCACAGGGAGAGAAGCTTTCCTTACGTAACTTCATAATAAGCTAAGAAGATTTTTTTTAATTATTTATTTGACATAAGCAGTATATGGAAGGCATAAAAATGGAAACTTGTATGATATACTGTAATGTTGACTGGGTCAAAACAACTTTCACAGATGTTCTTTTGAAAGTTACTATATAGTTTTGCAATAATGACCAACTAGATGTTTTTATCTGTCAGTAGATTGTGTAACAATTTGAAATAGGAACAGTACAAAGATACATTCAATTTTTGAACCTGATGCTGTAGAAGAAGTGATTGTTATTCAAGCATCAGTACATAAAGAGTTAAAGGTTTTGGCAAATAATATAGTAATTAATAAAGGATATATATATATATATATGTATATTAAACACATGAACCATAATTTATAAAACAAGGAATCACAATTAAAATAAACATTCTTCTATTTTACAATAAATTTTCTTAGTAAGAAATGCAACATTAGGGCATCATGATAGTTTAAATTATTTAATTATTTCAAGATATACAAAGAAAATTGAAGGATAAAAGAAGCAATGAATACTAATGTACATTTAGCTAGGAAGAAAATGAGTTACTATTTCTGGGCATAATGTAGTAACTATATAAAAGAGATATATTGTATACTTTTATATAAAAGATTATGTTTTTACCAGAATGAAATGACAGCTCTTTGAGCAGTAGATATGTTTGTTTAAGCATATCTACTCAATATATACTTCTTTCAAACTAATATATTCTTCTTCTCTAGTATTTTAAATTGTTTTATATTCAGGTAAAAAGCCTTTAAATTTGAAATCATGACATTTTCAGGTCAATGGAAGTAACTAGAAAAAAATCATTCTGAGTGAGCTAACCAGGACTCAGAAAGACAAATACGGTATGTATTCACTAATATGTGGATATTAGCTGGTAATTCAATGGTACCAGTGTACCTTGGAGTTCTGCAGCAGATTAAGAACTAGGGGCTGCACAGACAGATTACCCTAGGCAAGGGAATTAGAATAACTAGTTATGGATGGTTGATCCTTTGATCTACGATGGTGTCCTGCCTTCAAGATATGATGGAGCAATGGTGGCACAAAATTTGTAGGAGTAACCCAACAAAATCAAATTTCACCGAAGGCCTTCCACAAGAGCTGGAACCCATTTCCAACACTGCTTAGTTGACCAGAAACCTGAGATTAAAAAGCACACAGATCATTGTAAAATCAAATGTTACCATGATAAAGAAAAAAGTAGCAATACAATCTCTCCTAATGGCATTCTGCTATACTCATAGATCAGCGTCTTCCTCAGCCACCATCATATCATCCTGCAGCAGATGGGGACCAATGCAGAGACCCATAAATAGACTTTATGCAGAGAATGAGAGACCTTGAACACTCAGTCATAAAAAAAGACAAATCTGTCAAATCCCTCCTATCAGAGCTCAGGGGATCCCATGGAAGAGGAAGTAGAAAGAGTATAATAACCAGAGGGGATGAAGGATACCAAGAAAAAAAAAAAGACCCTCTAAATTAGCAGGCTCTATGCACATGTGAACTCACAGAGGTTGAAGCAGCATGTACAGATAATGCAGTGATCCACACCAGCAGGGGTCTAAACTGAAAGGAGAAGCAAACACACATCTCTAACCCCAAACCACTCTCCAATAAACAACTACTTGCAAATGAAACTTTAATTTTTACAATAGAAATCTCACTGAGTAAACAAACTATTACTGGACAGCAGTAGATGGCCAAAATGAACCTAATGATATCTCTGGTGGTTCTTTATCTCAAGATGTCATGTTAGTGGTCTTCAGTTTTAATTTTATCATATTATTTTTTAACTTATATGTTTACATTTTATGAATTCTCCTTCTCTCTTTTTACTCTATGTATCCTTCACATATATCTCATATCTTCCAGTTTAGTGACTATGGAATCCCTGAATATAGGAATGAGTTTCTGTTTATGGTGGCTTCTCTTATGATCTTTCCCTCGTTTTGTCCAATTCAGATATGTTAGCTTTGTTTTATCTTATTTTATTGTATTATTATTAGTAGAGGTCTCTCTCTCTGCCTCTCTTTCTCACACACACACATACACACAACATGTATACATATATATGGTGTTCATAATAAACACCATAGGTGGACAGAAACCAACACATATACACATATAAATAACACAATCAAATACATATGTAAGTATATATAAAAATGGGGCCAGGGATGGAATTCTGATACCATTTTACCTTGGATAACCAGGCTCTGACTTCCATTTAATATCTAGCTTTATAAAAATATATTTATATAATATATGATGCTACGGTTATTTCACTATCTAAAAGACTTTTTGCATTTGCATTGGTTATTGTTATTATCTTTATTGTAACATATATGATAGAGGAAGTGACATATTCTAAAATCACAAGGCGCTATCATGATTTCCTGGGTTATAGTTTTTAATACCAATTATCAAGGTTCCTCACAAAACTAAAAATACCTCTCCTATATGACTCAACTATACCACTTTGAAGTTTTTATTCATAGGAATCGAAGACAACATATCACAGGCACACCAGTATGTTTGATGCTTATTGATGCTTTGTTCACAATAGGGAAGATTTGAAATTGACTTCTGTCAGCACAGTTATCCATAAAAAAATTGATTTATATATAGAATGAAATTTTGTTCAGCTATGAAAAAGAACGTGATTGTGGTATTTCCAGGCAAAATGCATTCATTTAGTTTTTTTTTTTTTTTTTTTAATTTTGGGTGAGTTAATTCAGAATCAGAAAGCCAAATATTATATATTTTCCTCAATTCTGGATCTTTGACTACATATAGATATATAAAATTACGTATGTACTTATGCCATAATGTAGATGCAAAACTAAGAAATAAAATTGAAGGTGAATGGATGAAAGAAGGAAGAATAGTGAGGGGTGGAGGAAATACACACAAAGCTTATTACACATTTGTATGTAAATGTTCTTATAAAACCCATTACTATATAAAGTGAATATACGCATATAAAATTATTACTCCAAGGAAAACATTGTTTTCAATAAATGAATGCATTTTAATGAAGTGTTAATTTATTCCAACATGAAGTGAGAATAAGCTATGGCAGAAATTCATTAAGGATTCTTCAGGGAGGAAAATGAAACTGTATGAAATAGCACAATTTATCTTAAAATTAATATATGTTCAATCTAGGAAGAGTTTAGAAAAAATTACTTTGTTTCAGTAGCCAGATTCTTGAAATTGAGTGTTTCCATCTAGGGTTTCTTTATTATGACAGGGAGTGATGATAAATGCCAGGGTAATAAATTACATGCATCTGGGTTAAGATCACTGCTGTCCATTAACCTATTGCCTGTCCAATGAAATGCAGAATTAATAGTTTTACTTAAATATTTAGACAAAGATAGCTGCTACATACACAATGAAAATGTATAAGATCAAGATTTATTTATTCTTTTGCACTCAGTTAAAGTTCTTAGTACATTTTACCTATACTCCAAATACTGACACTTTTGAAACTTTCTTAAAAAATAATAATAACCCAAACGTGCATAAGTAAATTGTGTTGAACAGAGAAATTATTTTATAGTAATTTTATTTTAATTCTACTTTTCAGGTTTTTTAATTTAGTGTTCTCTTCCAAAACAGAACTGATAGAGTAATATGTTGTTGAATTATTTTATCTAGGCAAAGATATGCTACATTTGGTTATGATGCAGAATGTTACTTTAACCATGTAAAGGTATGTTATTTTTGTTTATGCCATGTGGTGATTTTATTTGTATGTTAATGAATAAAGTTTGCCTGGAGATCAGAGGACATAGCTAGCCATAAACAAAAATTAAGCAGTGGTAGCACTGGCACAACCCTTAATCTGATCACATGGCAGGCAGAGTCCTTGTGTCTTCAAGGACTCAGCCAAGCATACCAAACCATAACATCTCACACTGAAGGATGAGTGTATGAAGAGTTTTAGACAGACAGATGAATGGATGATAGATATTGAGGGACTACAGCATAGTCACTCTCAATTGGCATCGGTTCTAGGAAGACTAAAATGTCACCTTCGATCTCTTGTCAGAATGTTAATGGAGTCAAATAATCATCAAAGCTTTAGCTCAGGTTCAACTCAGAGTAAGTCCAGGGCATTGCCAATGCCATCCTGTGATTGTTTCTCAGTTCAAGAATGGACACTTGGAATAGTCAGATTTTTAAAGTCCTGTATTCTCCCCATTGGTCTTCTGTTGCTTAATTCTAATGGCTCCCTCAGGGAAGTGGATGAGAAGGTGGGGCATCAATGGCATATACACTGGGAATCAGTTGAAGGCAAATAACAAAGTTGTTTATTTAATAATGGGGAAAGCTTTATATGCCTTCCTGCCAGCCTCCAGTCTGTGTCACAATCTGGTGGCACTGCATGGTCATCGCTCATTGGCTGGGCATGATCAGGAACTCTAACAGCACCTGTTGCTTGGTCATCAGGCAGACTCCAGGTTGGCTCATAAGGAAATATGTTATGTGCATGCCTTGGCAACTGGTCTGAGCCAATTTTCTTGACCCTATGAGCCTGTCCTAGGACATATCCATCCTTTTATTTTATAATGTGGGCACTCAGCAGAAGTCAGAGTTCTTTGCTTCAGTCTTGTTGATCCTGCCTCAGGGGTGCTCAGCAACTGTACTGTACCTATCTTAGATTGGCTTGCCAAACAAGCTCTTACCCATCATTGACTATCAGCCCTCAAATAGTGTTCATTCCTGGGGAGTCACCCTGGGTCAGGAGGGTCAGACAAAAGCATTTTGAATTTCAGAAAATCAGACATACATAAACTCCTGTGGAGGGCTATGAGTTGGATGTCTAAGAACCATTAACAGCTGTAGAGTCACCTTAGTTGCCGTTCATTATTGCCAGATGTGCTGTGGGAGACACTTAAAGAGGATAAAGTTTAAAAGCACCACCCTGCCAATCAAAACATAAGTGAAAATACAGGAGAAATCAAACAGTTTTTTTTTTATATCATACCAAACTTTTCAAAACATAGAGTCACAGGCCATAACCTCTGCTCTTGTCTGATTTAATTGGAAATTTTCATGAGTTAGCTGTAATGGATAATATAGAAACTTAGCTGACCATGGGCTCTTAATATATTTAGCTAGCTCCAGGCCTGCTAAATTAGCATTCCTTATCTCAAAAGCTGTCATACAAAATGGGGGAAAACAAGGCTCCACAAGTCTCTAGATGTTAGAGGGACAATGAGAGCAAGAAAGGGTAGTATATACATTACCCATCCTGGGTTATTTCCTCCTTGGTGGAAGCAGGTTGATTTGTGGCCAGGTGAACATCTCTTGATGAGACCCATATTGACATAGTGTCACTCTGAGGATAAACACAAACATACCCTTTCCCATGGGTTAGCAGGGGGCCTGGTGGCTGCCATTGAAGGGAAACAGAATTTCTCTGCAGTGGATATCGCTCTGTGTAAATAAAGTTCTGATTGGCCAGTGGCCAGGCAGGAAGTATAGGCGGGACAAGAGAGTAGAGAATGCTGGGAAGTAGAAGACTGGAGAGAGACACAGCCAGCCGCCACCATGAGAAGCAACATGTAAAGACACTGGTAAGCCACAAGCCATGTGGCAAAGTATAGATTAACAAAAATGGGTTAATTTAAGATATAAGAAGTAGATAACAAGCAGCCTGCCACGGCCATACAGTTTATAAACAATATAAGTTTCTGTGTGCTTTCTTGGTTGGGTCTGAGCGACTATGGCACTGGCGGGTAAGAGAGATTTGTCCTGACTGGGTCAGGCAGGAAAACTCTAACTACAAATGGCGCCCAACGTGTTGGCAAGAATTTCCACCTAAAACCTGAGAAAAAAGATTCTAAGACAGAGGTAAAAACAGCTTCCTAATTGTCTCTCTCAAGTTAGCGGCAGCCTGCTGTTTTGAGCTTCTATGGCAGGTTCCTGGCGTGTGCGTCTGACCTGCAGTGTGGTGGGAATGAGGAGTCTACAAGCGGCACTTTACTCTGCTGCATGGTAGATTTAGCCTTTGCTAGTTTAAAAAAAGAAAAAAAGTTTCTGGGCTATGCACTGCTTTGATAGAACTGCTTCTGATAGTTGATGGTACACATGGCTCCAGACCCAGAGCTGGCAGTAAACTGTACCACCACCATGTTGGGAAGCTGAGGTGGGCAGAGCCAGCAGCCACAGTGGTGTTTCAGTCTTACAAAGATGGATATTACACAGAGAATCTGGTTTATGTTGTCTTTGGTATTTTTAACTACAGAAAAAGATTTGACCGTAAAAGCTGTTGAGTTAAACAAATATGTAAATTTTAAAGGTACTTTGACTTCAAAATTTGGATATAAGGATATGTTGCTTTGGAAAAGAGTCTCTGCTTTTGTTTCCACAGAAAGCCAGAGGCTGTGGATTTGTTCCAGATTAAGATACATCAGGTTTGATCAGCCAAGACCACCTGAAAGGTCTCCGATGACACCATGGCCCAGATGATCCAACATCCAGAATGGTTTCAAGGCAACTGGCTCAGAGGTTCACCCTAACGGACTACTCTATAATTCTAAAATTTTCTTTGTATCCCCATAAGATACAGCCAACTGGCTCAGAGGTTCACCCTAATGGACTACTCTATAATCCTAAAATTTTCTTTGTATCCCCATAAGATACAGCGCCCCCCTCCAGCAGGAAGTAGTAAGAGAAACTATGTCCACATTCCCAAAATTATCAAGCTGGCTTTGGAGATGGAATTGGCTCACTCCTTCTCTAAACCCAGACATGTTGCTAAAAGAAAAGGTTAAGAGCTTCTTGTGTCCCAAATCAGAAGAGCCCTCTGGTGTGGGACAGAGAAAAACCACTATTTTATTTAAAACAGGTTGATTATAAATGCAATTACTTTCTAAAGATAAAAAGGGGATATGATATAGATATAATAGGATGAAAGGGTAGATTAAGGAACTTCTAAAGAGCAACAACTTGTTTAAAATGTTTTACATTGGTTTAGATTTTAGTCTATTGATACAAACTGAGTTAATTTTGTTATATTGTGTGTATATTTCTACTCTTGTTTAAGGTATTATGTTTATATAGCTCATTTAAAATTGTAATGGATAATTAAAAATAGATTGATAATTAGTCATCTATGATAATCATACTCATAGCCATGTTAGTTAAGTCTTCTAGGTATACACAGAGATATTTCAGATAGATAGGTAATCTTCAAATACTTCAAAGACCTACAGAATATGGCATTTAAAATATTTTTAAAATTTAGACTTTCTGGACAGTGAGACATGTCTGTTCCTGGCAGCACCGATTTGCTTCAGAGAGGAAGATGGGCATTGAAAACACTTCATATCTTATCTTCACCTTGGCAAAAATAGCCATTTGGGCTAGAAACTGTTCTTGCCTGGACTGCTTGATCGACTGGACATGCAGGACCCATAGAAAGGTAACCAGTAAACTTTGCTTGACAAATGGTCCTTCAGGTTCCTGCTTCGCAGAGGAAACGGCCAGACATTCTAGAGGACACTGAGAGAAGTGACCAAAAGACTCTAGCCCTGTGGGCTGAAGACAGATGCCCCAACTTTACAAAGGAACATTAGGTGACTGTCCAGGCTGCCAGCTGTCTCTGTCTACTCTTGCAAGACTCCTGAAAAATGCTTACATCCTTCTCCCGGTTCTCAGGTAATATTATATCCTTCTGAGGTCTTTGATGTGGTTGAAGACTAGATAGTTATAATTATCTCAGTTATGATAAAAGATAAGTTAGATATAAAACCTTAGACTCACAAATATAAGATAGATAGGATATCTTCTTTAATATTGTAACTGTAATTATTGCTTGATAATTGTTTTGTTATATGTAATTGTACTATGTAAAAGTTAAAGCCTTCCTTAAAAAAAAAGAAAAGGGGAAGTGCTGTGGATATCGCTCTGTGTAAATAAAGTTCTGATTGGCCAGTGGCCAGGCAGGAAGTATAGGCGGGACAAGAGAGTAGAGAATGCTGGGAAGTAGAAGACTGGAGAGAGACACTGCCAGCCGCCGCCATGAGAAGCAACATGTAAAGACACTGGTAAGCCACAAGCCATGTGGCAAAGTATAGATTAACAAAAATGGGTTAATTTAAGATATAAGAAGTAGATAACAAGCAGCCTGCCACGGCCATACAGTTTATAAACAATATAAGTTTCTGTGTGCTTTCTTGGTTGGGTCTGAGCGACTATGGCACTGGCGGGTAAGAGAGATTTGTCCTGACTGGGTCAGGCAGGAAAACTCTAACTACATTTCTCCATCTCAACAGGGGCAGGAGCATGTTCTTTGTCAGAGACACCCAGTGTTTATAGGCCAGGCTGAGGCCTTTTAGAGACTTGAGGGCCAGGTCTGAGACCTGTTGAAAATAGACATTCAAGCCAATCTGTGCCTGATCCACAGGATGGTCATATTCCCAGCTCTGTGAGTATATCATAGGTCACCAAGATGTTAAGTAAGATGTTAGTCTGGGCCTGGGATTCTGCCTGATTATCACAGGGCAATCTCCAGCTGAGAAATACTGCAGGCTCCAATATAGATTCTAGCAAATGGTGCCAATAGAAATAAGTTGATAACTGTATGGGACATTGAATAAGAACCTGCTGAATGTAGGGAGAATCTGTGTCTGACTCAGTGGCTCCCTTCCAGATGAGACTGAGATCAGCTATGGGGGTGGGAACCCAGAGCTGAGCATTGGCGTTTGGGTCCACAGTGACTGGGAAGGCTCATATGGGCCCACAGACTGACAGTGGCACAGGCTGTGAGAGTTGTAAGATGCCTGGTGCTGTGGGTAAGTAGCTACCTCCTTAGGTAGGTGGGGACCGGCTTAGATCACCCTAAGAATACCATAGAGGAGGTGTAACTGCCCACAGTGGTGGTAGAACAGAGGGGGAGCTGCACATGACTTAATGACAGCTGCCTTCTCCTTGACAGATTTCATGGTGCCCAAGCTGACAGCTATGTTCACCTTGACAGATTTTGGGGAGGTCCAAACTGACAGCTACATTCTCTGTGACAGATTTTTGTGGAGCACAAACTGTCTTCTTTCTCACCATCAGATACTGTGCTTAGTGGGGGACTTCTGTGGTTTATTTAGTCCATGGCCATATGCCCACATGGTGTCTATGGTATCTCCGGATAAGGGACTACATTTGGGAAGCAAGCCTTGATTTTACCTCCTGGGGATAGTCAGTTCTTATGTGAAGGCACCTGATAAATCAAAATAGAAAAAAAAATTGCCTTCCTAATGGGACAGGCAGAGAAACATGACAGACACCACAAAAGAAGAAAGGAAATGGGGTTCCAATTTTTACCTGCCAAAAGGACCAAAATAACACAACACTGTGGGGCCTTCTCACTGAAACACACCATCTTGGCGGTGCTGTGGAAGCACTGTGAGTGAAGGGAGGAAGATGATCAGAACTTGCACTGAGAGAGAGAAGGTAACAAAGCCCCATGCTCAAGTGCCAGATATTGCTGGATCCTAATGGCTCCCTCGGGGATCAGGGTGAGAAGGTACAGTATCAACATTGGGAGTCAGTTGAAGGCAAACAACAAACTCATTTATTTTAAAATGGGGAAGGCCTTATATACCCTTTTCCCTGCACCCAGTGTGTGCTGCAATCTGGTGGCATTGTGTGGTTGTCCGTGATTGGCTGAGTATAATCAGGAACTCTGACAGTGAACAAGAACTCTGACAACACCTGTTGCTAGGTCCTCAGGCAGACTCCAGGTTGGCTCATAAGGAAGTATGTTATGTGCATGCCTTGGCAACTGGTCTGGGCCAATATTCTCAACCCTATGGTGAAATTAGAGTTTCCCTGTCTGGCCCACAGTCAGGACAAATCTCTCTCACTCGCCAGGCCCATAGATGCTCAGACCCAACCAAGTAAACACACAGAAACTTACATTGTTTACAAACTGTATGGCCGTGGCAGGCTTCTTGTTATCTACTTCTTCTAACTTAAATTAACCCATTTCTATTAATCTATACTTTGCCACGTGGCTCATGGCTTACCTGTACCTTACATCTTTCTTGTCATGGCTGTAGCTCGCAGTGTCTCTCTCCCCGCCTTTGCTTCCCAGAATTGTCCTCTTTATCCTGCCTACCCTATCCTTCCTGCCTGGCTACTGGCCAATTAGCACTTTATTCATTTTAACGAATCAGAGCAACACATTTGACATACAGAACATCCCACAGCACTATCAGCCTGTCCTACTACAGTCTTTGGTATTATGGAGTGATGAATATTTTGCTAGCTAAACCCATTTAGAAATCATTAGAAAAGCCTCCACCTGGGGTAAGAATGATTCAAAATCAGCACCATATCTCAAGAGGAATTGCACAAATTAGTGTCACCAGTTTGTTCATTGCCAAATGGTCAGCCCTAAAACCACACACAAAATAATGTATGGACTGAACAGGCTATAGTTAGAAATGTGTATGTATTTATATATGCATAAATGCATGCAATAAATATTAGTGAAAATAGAGAACATGGATTTGAAAGAAGGAGAGGGTATGGGGTGATTGAAGGGAGGAAAGGTGAGGGGGAAATGATGTAATTATATTATAATTTCATGGATAAAGGGAAAAAATTAAATGATGAAGGGGATCATGATTTCCATTTTGTTGTCAGTTAAATTTCTATTTGACATGTACCAAAACAGGTGAATCTTGGAAAAGGAGAGTGAATTAGCATGAGAAACTGCCCCGGCCAGCAGGGTTTCAACAGGGCGACCCACCTGTGGGAGCAAATGAAAGGACAGGGCGACACGAAAAGATGGTCAGCAAGACAGGATTCTGATCAAGCCGCCAAACTTTATTTTCCTCCACATGGCTTATATAGCATAAGAGGGGAAGGGGCAGGAAGGTGGGAAGGGGAAAGGATGTGGAAGGCGTGCAGTATGTGGGAGACGTGCAGGTAGTGCAACTGCAGGAAGTCTGCTAAGGTGACTGGTCAGGGGCCATTTGTTGTGTTGCTAGGCTACCTGACCATGGAATGCTCTTTACATTTGGGTGCCATGACACCTGACTGTGGAATGTTCTTATCTTTGGGAGCCTCCAGGTAGCAAACAGGTGTTACTGCTCTAAGGGAGGGGGGAGGGCGGTGGGTTCATGACTTGTTCACTGGCTTAGCTAGTACTTTCCATGGTTCATGTTTGGTTCTTGAAATCTTGGTCCCTAACAAGAAACGTCATGTTGCAACTTCATGTAGAACTATTGTTAGTGACTAGTAATTTGCACACACAGGGTTGTATAGTTATTAACATTTTGTCATAATTTAAATTGCAGTACTTATAATCTCCATTCCATACCCCATAATAATATATCTGCCTGTTCCATCAATAATATACTTATTGAAAGGAGGGAAAATAATGTAGCAACTGCTCTATACTTTCTGATAAACAATTGTGTAAGAGAGGAGGAAATGAATTTTAACAAAGGTTAGGCTCTTTCTATCTCAGGGTGATACATAGGGCTGCATAGATATGAATCATATTGGCTTATCACTTTCAAAGATGGAAAATACATTATTGCCCATGTCCATTTCAACATTCAAGAAAGAAACACAAGACTCAGTAGACCATAATATTATTTTGTGAGAACAAATTTATCATTAGAGTGTGTTACAACAGATAATTAACTCATTAGCCTGACAGGCTCCTATTAAAAAAAAAAGACCATCTCAGTTTAAGACTGCAATAATTGTAGAAACCTGAGCAATAGCTCCTGTACTATGGGTTCTTTTCATAAAAATCCTTGCATTCATCTTTGTTTGCTTTATGTATGATTCCTTCTCTCAGTTTCAAAGTCTTCAGTTCCTTTGAATTGAATTTTCAGCTTGGTGAGAGAAAGAGACTCTGTTATTCTCTTTATTGTAGTTATTTTAAAGTCTGGATCTATAAATTTAAATAATCATCCTCAATTTCTGTGTTTAATGTTTTGGTGTGATGTCCATTCTGCCTTTTGATATTCTAATTCATTACATCTAGGATTTTAATACAAATTTTAACATTATGAATTTTTTTCAATTTTTAATTTTTGTATCATTAATAGCCTATATATATGTATATACTTTAGTAATTACCTATAGAATAACTGCATAAGTATGTCAGGCCTTGTGATATGATATCTTTGAGGTTTTCAGAGTTCTTAGCATTTTATTTTTATTTACTTTTTTTTTGTTTGGATAATTTTTTTGTAAAATGGAGAAATTGAAAAGCAAAAATGGATTAGAACAGAAGTCAAACACAATTTTAAAACAGATTTAAAAAAAATTAGGGTGAGTCAAATATATTTTCTAAGCTCAAATGAGGAAAAGTGGAAAATGAGATGATATGTGTGAGGTCCCTTTGAGATATTTGAAAAGGAAATAAAAATCTTTCTCTGGAAACACATCATCCACTGTAGTCACGTGGAACAAAAAACTTCATAATGAGTAAACCCAATTTCTCATGCACACTTAGGAATGCCAAGAAGGTACATTTTGAAAGTCTCCTCTTCCACCTTGCCAACTAACAATAATCTGCTCTAGGCTGGCCACAGCTCCACCAGAGTACCCCTTTTGGGTTTGCTTTGGAGACCTGTTTGGATAATTTGAGAAGATTCAAAAGTGCTGTATATAGCTGGTTCTCCAGTGATTAACTTGATGGAGGCATAAAACCTGTCTGTCCATTCACATTAAACATCTGTAGTTTCTCTCTGCTACCTACTGAAATGGTTTTGGTTCTGTTCACACCTCAAGTGTTCTGCCTGAACTTAACATTTTTCCTCTATGACCATATAAAGAAAAATAAGAAAAAAAAAAGAGGAGGGGAGAGGGAAGGGAGTGGAGGGAGGGAGTGGAGAAGGAAAGGCGAGCAGAGAGGAGGAGAAGAAAATAATTCTCTCAAGGATACTTTAAAACTGCTGCATTCAAGGACAATATTTGCTCCTGCAGTACATGATGTCATTGTGAGTCCAAAAAAGTGTCTCTAAAGGGCAGAGCAAAGCCTTGATGATTTTCCTAATTTAAAATTTACTTTTGCAAATTTATACATGTATATGTATATAGAATATATATATTCTAGTTCAGTGACATTATGAATTCATATAGAAAATCCACTTTTGCCTTTTCCAAAGTGTTTGCCCAAAGCCAAGCAATATTTGTCATTCTGAGTAAGTTTGACATACATGGCAAATCCTAGTGTGTCCCCAGATGAGTTGTTCACTGGCCCTGGGACCATGAAGCTGGTGCCCGTCTGTCCAGGGGGAGGAGTCCCATTGTTGTCTGCAGGGGACACAGAACAGATAGTCTGCCTCTGTACCAGCTTTAAAAGAGAGGAATTGTCTTTGCACCTGAGTCCCATGATAAGGAGTTTCTGCTGTGGCTCCAGTGAAGCCAGTGTGCTCTTAATTCTGCTTTTTGAACAGATGGAAGTGAACTAACCATTATTGTCTTTTATTTTGTTGGCTCATTTATTTTTCTTAGGTTTACTAAAGTTTTTTTTTTTTTTTCTTTACATGCAATGCCTGAATTTACCTTTGTGCAGTGGAATCCTCTCTTGTTTTATTGAATGTTTAGAGTTAAATCCTGAGTATTTTATTTATCTATTTCCTTAATATACATGTTGAAGTATATGTTATGATTTTTAATTTACAAACTATAAAAATATTTCCAAGTATATTACCCATTATTAACCAACCTTAAACTTTTAAAAATAATTTTTAATTATATGACATTCTCAACTTTAGCTCATTATTAAGTAGCTCTATGTGAAATATCTGGTTGTAACATTGTTCTAATTATGTCACTATAATTCATTGCACTGGTATAACTAAGTGTAAATAACATTATTAAAGTATTTATGGCTACTTTCATATGGGAATAGTATAATATGATCTTTATGTCCAACCTATCTTAAAGTAATTTCAAAGCCCTCAAAAAAAAGTAACAGTTAACAACAAGAATGCTATTTGTGCCTGTGTATAACAAAGAAAAGTGTCACCAGGCGGTGGTGGCCACGCCCTTAGCCCCAGCACTTGGGAGGCAGAGCCACCTGGATCTCTGTGAGTTCGAGGCCAGCCTGGGCTACAGAGCGAGATCCAGGACAGGCACCAAAAATGCACAGAGAAACCCTGTCTTGAAAACAAACAAAGAAACAAAAGCACACAAGGAAAAAATGCCATTCCTTTTCCTGGACTTCCAGAGTTTTACATAAGATACTCTTCAGTACCCCATCTTGTCACATAAGTGCACGTTCATTCTCCTTAGAACATCAGAAGAACATTGTGTAAAGTTAAACAAGCTAAAAAGGGTGGCCAATCTTCCATCTTTTCTTTAGATTAGAAAATCTAGATTTAGATATATATTTAATTATTTATATATGAATCATCTATTATGAAAGTCAAATGAATGATAGTGAATATATAACAAGGTATATTTCTGGAAATAATTTCAAATTGGAATCACTATTTGATATGCTAACTAAAATATAATGTCTAAAAATCCCTGCCGTGGATATCGCTCTGTGTAAATAAAGTTCTGATTGGCCAGTGGCCAGGCAGGAAGTATAGGCGGGACAAGAGAGAAGAGAATTCTGGGAAGTAGAAGGCTGGAGAGAGACACCGCCAGCAGCCGCCATGAAAAGCAACATGTAAAGACACTGGTAAGCCACAAGCCATGTGGCAAAGTATAGACTAACAGAAATGGGTTAATTTAAGATAGAAAAGGTAGATAACAAGCGGCCTGCCACGGCCATACAGTTTGTAAGCAATACAAGTTTCTGTGTGCTTTCTTGGGTCTGAGCAACTGTGGGACTGGCGGGTAAGAGAGATTTGTCCTGACTATGGGCCAGGCAGGAAAACTCTAACTACAAATCCCCACAGTAGTTGTTTTATCAGGCTTATCACTCATAAATATTCTTTCATTTTTTTCAAAATCTGGGAGACATTACCTTAAGAAGATAAAAGCATTATGAAGAATAGTAATCTTGACTAGTGATTGGGCTCTGTGGGAAATGTGTTGTGCTAGCCTAGCAGCCTGATTCCAAAGTGAAAACAGAAAAACGTGAAACAGATTCAGAATGTTGTGCCACACTCACACAAACGCACACATGCACACATACATACACATGTCAATACATACAAAACCACACACACACACATAGACACTCACATATACACATGTGTAAACAACTAAGCCCACTCCACACACCTCAAACATACACACACAAATACCATATACACATAACTACACACAGAAACACAACCAATCCTTACACACACAAACACAGGCAAACCACAATACACATGTGAGTACATACATGTGCACGTACGCACACACACACACACACACACACACACATACACACAAAAGTACACCAAATAGATGCCTTATACACATATAAGAAAAATTTATAACTTACAACACAAATATTTTTCATATGCCCAATTTATCTGGGGACAAATATCTTTGGTAAATTTTGCTTCATGTTGCAAAACTACTTCATGTCATAAAGAAAAGACACTTTGGTGCCCTTCACTGACAAGTATAGAGTGTTGCAGCTTACAACGCAGCTTGCTACAGTTTCCACAAATGATAGTTAGAATTTTATCATGAGCATTTGCCACTAAAAATTGTTTATATTGAGTTATCTCTTCTTGGCTATCTGAGGGCGGTTCTTGCTCTGGTTCTATCTTAGAAAATTGTCCACAGTGTACACCACATTCCAGCTTCACATTTATTCAGTAGTGAAAGCCTTCATATGTTCTCTGTGGTCTCTGTTAAAATGAACTTTGATGTGAGAAAAGTTATGCTTCATATCTTTCCATCATTTTTTAAAGAAAGAACTGTTTTCTTTCAGTAATCTATTTTTCTCTTATTTTGTTATCAATGTATCTCTTAAGGTGTGTGGTTATGTCTTTAAGAGAACTGCTCAATCTGTTACTAGATTTACTGGTGTCTGCATTATGTAACTTGAAACATTCCATCACTAAGAGTGATAATGCATGCTGTTCTTTGATGTTGGCAGTTACAGAAATTATATTTTATGCTTTCTTTTAATTAACCTTCTCCAGATGTTTCTTAATTTAGGATGAGAATGAGAGCTAAAAAAAAATCTCATTGCTAATGATTTTTTTTTGAGATACACTCAATTTAATTTATTACCAATTCATTCATCATTAAAAATTTACCAGTGTATTTAAAAACAGACTCAAGACACAGGTCAAAGATTATACCCTAATTGCAATGATTTTTAATAAGCTTAACCAGTAATATTTCATAGGGCTATGGCTTCCTGATAAAGGATTCTGAAGAGCTGCTGACTTTTGTAATGCCTGTAATGCTGCTCAAATGCATGAGACAAAATATGTATCTCTGTGTCCTTATTTGTCTGGTTGTGTACCATATGCACAGCCAGAAGATGGTATTTTTGGATTCCTGGAGCTTCAGTGAGAGGTAATAGTGACCTGTCTGATATTGTACATGGACCCAAAGCTTTTAATTTCTAAGGCATCTCTACACCCCCCAAAATTCAAGAATTTTATATAGAATGTATGATGTTTTTAATGAGAGTACAATTAAAACAAAAATAGTAATTCAAATCATCATTTGAGTAACACATATATATGTATGTATGTATGTATGCATATGATGTATGTGTATGGTAAATATAGGATGTTTATTAATTACCATACATAAAATAATGAATATATTAGTGAGAATTTAATGTGTATATAATGGAATTTATTTTTCTTTATATCTGATTCCTAAATAATTATACCCCCCTCTTATTCATCCTCTTCTTAGTCCATAATAGTCTATTTCTACTTTCAATTGTTGTTCCTTTTAATATTTACATATGAAAGACAATGTAACACTTGTTTAACAAAGTATGGCTGATACTTCTTAACACAATGATCTTCATTCATATACATTTTCTTTAAAACAACATGATCCTGTATTTTTTAATGAATGAATAGCATACCTTGCCCATATTTGTCATATTTCATTCACTCACTTACTTTTTAAGTATTCTTAAGATAATACAGTCACTTCCCATCATTAACAGTGGCAAAATAAACATGAAAATGCAAGTATCTGGATTCTGTTGCCATGGACTCATTTGTGTTCTTGTCCCTAGATTGACTACAAAGTACATAAGAATCTAGATTTTTTTTGAGGATCCCCCATACTGATTTCTATAGTGGTTGCACTACTTTAAATTCTTACCAAGAGTGAATTAGGTAACCATTTTCCTAAACATCATCACCTACATGGACTATTCTTGTTTACTTGCTCAATGATAGCCATTCAGAATAAAGTGAGGTCAAAATGAAATGCATTTTGATTTGTTTCCCTCATGGTTAAAGATATTAAATAATTTAAAAATGCATCTATGCACATTTGTACCACTCACTTGAAATGTATATGTTCAGGTTAAGTGTCCATGTATTAGATTAATTATTGCTGCCATAAGGACCAGCCTTCTGCAGCTCAGGATTTGAGGGGAAGCCTACAGAGTCAGTGGACTGGAAAACAAACACACACAGTGACTTTTCTGAGGGCCAAAACTTAGTTTTTCATTTTACTGTTCTTTCTGTTGCTTCTTCTTCTCTGTTCTTCTGATGTCTCCCTTCTGTCTATATTGATGTGTGTCTTGTAACTTTCTTTCAACATCATACCTTTTCCTAGTGTCTTTTTTTTTTTCTTTTACAGCTTACATACCCCAGAAAAATCTTCTAAACAATGTAAAAATTATAATGTGGTTACATTATATTTTCCAAGTGAATGATTATAATGAATGCAGGTAAAAAACATGTTTCCCATATCCCTTACATGATTAAACGTTTTGCATATTACAAGTGAAAAACAAGTTGTCCCAAGAACACACATGCATTCATGTCCAAGCAAGTTCTTAAAGATTAACAAAGTGTAAGCAAGCAAGGTATTTTTCTCAGCCAATTCCTTTACTAGCAGGCTGCACTTTATAGTTACAAAGAAAGAACCAATCACTTTATTATTTATCTCAAAAAATAATCCTATAAGAAATCTTAAAAGGATAAAAAACCTAAACTTTTTTATATGAAAAACAATCTGTCATCTCTACTTTAAATTACTTTAAATCCTCAGGGTGCATAATTATTCATCAATAGTATTTTTTTTGGTATCAGGAATCTGAAGACAAAAATAAATACAAAGAATTAATCATCACTCTTGATCACCAACCCATTCTAGCAATAGAGATATGTCAGCTAATAATAACTGGGCTGCTTTGTTCCTGTTCCCTGACCTTAAGGAGTCCCTCACTCAACTGTGTGCTTTTATAAAAATTTGTATCGTTTCTTTGGGTGTTTCATATCAAAGCTATTAACAAAAAACATCTTAATCTAATCTAAGTCATTTTTAAAGCTTTGTTTTAGCTATGATGCACATTAAAACCCGTGAACAAATATCTCAACATTAAGATTAAAAGAATATGAGCTAGCTGGGCTTCTGGGACTCAGTTGTTTTTCTTAATCATTAACCTAAGCCACAGTCCATAGGGCTCCTCAAGAAAAACTCATGTGTTCTGCTTGTGTGACACTTCTTTGCTTTTTTTGTTTATTTGTTTTGTTTCTCTTTTTCTCTTTATCCTCTGCAGCCTCTGCTTTATCAATGCAGGGGCAACATTTTATCCTACTATTTTTTTCCACTAAACTCACTTCTATCATAATCCCTCACAATACTTATTTAAAACCCTTGATCACATACCAGAGAAAATGGCGGCTGCAAATATGAAGCCACAGCAGTAGCAAGAGACATTCTGCTGTCCCGGACTATTGCTGGATTTATTAAGGCAACTCCACATAGTTAAAAAGGAGGTTTATTTGCGGGTGTAACTTACAGCTAGTAAAGGGGTAGGTTACAGGATCCAGGAGAGGTGAGGTGCAGTTCAGCTGGGTTCTCTGGTGAACTCCACTTGGTCTACCATCCAGTATCCAGGAAACCAGGAACCAAGAGAGCTGGCGCATCTGGATCTCAGATATTAAGTGCTCCCATCTAGGCCCTGCCTCAGGGCCGGTCATAGGTAGGTGTGCCAGTTATCAGAAGCCTCACTGGGGGTAGTACTTCCAGGTCAAAGCTGGAACAGCTACCCACTACACTGGACAGATATTCCATTTCCCTAGCATCGCTGATGTTCTGAGGATTCCACCTCATAGTAGATTGTCTTTTCACCAATAACCTTTCCTGGACTCTCTTCAGGGATTCTACCTTGCCCCAACCTGCTAGCCATAAATCTCTCCCCATGACTCCTTCTAACTTATATTTTTTATTCCTCCAGAATGAGTGCCATTCAGGGAATCTGAGATGTATTCTTCTCTCTCTTAGACCACAGCTTTTGAGGCTCACCCTAAAGAAATACTTTCATATTGTGGCAATAAATAAAAGAAATTTTCATCCTAGTGATGCTGAATTTTTATGAATCACAACCAAAACAGCACACATAGATTCTTAATCCAAATTATTACATAAATGGCTGGGAGATATCTTGATTCATTCCAAACTTCATACATCATCCCTCCCTTTTCTGAATTTCTCTTGGCATTCCTATATTCCAAGCTCACACAAAATTTAAAATTCATTTTGGGAACACCCAATGGATTCTTTGGCACACTTAAATATGCTTCTATGTTCTATAAAGCAGTCCAAGTCACAGAAACCACATGGTCAGAACTTCGTAACAACATGACCACTTCTCTAGTACCAATGTCTGTACTCGTTTCATCTTTATTATACTAATACCTATCACGACAAAAAGCAACTTTGTCAAGGATGTGTTTTATTTCGGTTTATAGGATTACTGTACATTACTGAAGGAAGTCAGGGCAGGAAATGAAACAGAAAACTGAAGTAGAAGTCATGGAAAATAACACCTGATGACTTACTCACAAGCTCACACTTAGCTGTCTTTCACATGTAGACCAGGGCTAACTGCCTAGGGGAAGTGCACTAGACAGTGGATGGAGCCCTACTATATTAGTTAACAACCATTACAATTCCCCATAGACAATCTGGTCTAGGCAATTCCTCAATTGAGATTTGGACATTCAATTTATCCTAGGGTATGTCAAATTGAAAACTGAGGCTAAGATATATTCACAAGCACACTATTAATTTCATATTATTTGATACTTATCCATACACATATGCATGTAAACACTCCCCCCCACACACCCACACCCACACAGGACTTCAAGTTCTGAAATAATTCCTATGAGCTTTAATAAATAAGATGAATTAATAATATTAATGGAAATTGAAGTCTTATTTCAAGATAACAGATGATGAAAATTCTTGTGCATGTGAGATGCTCAATGGCACTTGCTTCCAAAACGGATGATAACCTGAGTTTAATTCCTGGGACCCACACTGTAAAATGTGAGAACTGACTCAAACACATTTTGAGCAGTCTAGACACACACGATGTGGGAGATGTGCATATGAACACATATATAAATATACCAAGAAAATAAATACATATTTTTAATTCTGTGCAGAAAACTCTAGGTCTATTAGTTTCCTGCAGGAAGAACAAGTGATTGTCATGGATAACTAGTATGTGTTAAAAAAAAAAAACCTGGAAAGACAGTTCTTCAAAATTATATAAGTTGAAAGAATAAAATCATAATGCTGTTGTTGGTATGTTCTGCCTGGTACCTCTAGGAACGACCTTTCCTTGGCTTACTTTGGCTTCTGCAGTTTATAGAAGATCCTTGAAATTGATTGACTTGTAAATGAGAAATTGTAATCATTGCTACTGATATTATGTCTTTATTTATCTTCTCCATTTTAGCAGAGTTCTTTTGAGCAGATTAGGATCTACCAAATAAAGTTCACCATTTTCTTAGGTTGATTTAGCTCAAAAAGCTATATTTACAGAAAAAAATAAGATGATGTTAATATGCCTAGTAAATGTTACCCAAAATATGGCATCAATAGAGGAGTCTGGTAACAAATTAGACCCATTTTGAATATAAAAATCAAAACTCTGTCACTACTCAGAACTTGCATAAAAATGTGGCCATCATGGTCACTATATCTTTATACTTACCGATTCTGTAATATTAACTGTACCATCAGGGCTATAGCATAATCTCTAATCTGAAAGCATCGTGGTCAGTAATGATCCTGTGTTTTTCCTCAGTTTGTCCTATGGCTTTTCTGCTACCAGGTGGCAGGTTCATTCCACTGTATTTTTTTCTATTATGGAGGGAAGGGTCTTTTGTTCTTACTGCTTTAAACATTATTCTAGAAAGGATTGCCATCTCCTCCTAGGATGCTTCTATCATACTCATTACCTTCCTATTTATATAGTGTCTACTTTGGAAATAGGTCATTATTATAGAACTTATTGGCCTCATAACTAATAGTCATTTAAAGAGAATAATATTTGGCAGCTAAGTGCTAACAACTTGAAATCTTGAAACTTTGTCCTTCAGAAAGTTTCACAAACTGTAACAAGCATTTGACTTAAGATATAATTCTCTAACTGTCAGGAATCTAGAGTCCATAAACCAAAGTGTAGGCATGGAAGTAGCATCAGTTTTAATCAGGAAATAGAAACACTATTCATCAAGCTGAATTTAAGACTATTACCCCTCCAGTTCAGGCTCATCCTTTCTTTAAATCTTAATGCTACTTGGCTGCATAAACATCTGTGATGACTCTTTGTCATAATTTTATGTTTACAAACTTTAAAATTTACTTGAGTTTAAGCATAAATCTGCAATATTTTAATGGATTGTTGCTTAGTTTTATTCACATATAGTATAGACTTCATTCAGTCTTATTTACAGTTTCTGCTTTTTAAGCTAATCACTTTCTTATAAATTACAAATTAGTTTTTTACTTCTTAAATGTATTTGTCACTTTATGAAGCCTCTTCAATAAGATTACCTGGATGAAAATATTCTAGCTGGACAAATATTTGTACTCAGTGCCCTTGTGCTTACTGGTGGCTGCTGCAGTGATCAGAAAACTCTTGCTGATTTCATATTTTTCCACAGATGATATTCTTTTTATTTATTTATTTAAAAAAAGCCTTTTTTTTCAATTTTACATACCAATACTAATTCCACCTCCATTCCCTTCCCCTGATCTCCCCACCTTCTCCACCCCACCCTCCCCATCCACTCCTCAGATAGGGTAAGGCCTCCTTTGGGGAGTCAACAAAGTCTAGCATACTAAATTGAGGCAGGATTGAGCCACTTTCCCACTGTCAAGACTGAGCAAGGTCTTCCACCATAAGGAATGTGTTCTAAAAAGCCATTTTATGCACCCAGGATAGTCCTTGGTCCCACATTCAGAGGGCCTACTTCCATCCCATGTGTGTTCCCCAGTTGACAGTCCAGAGTCCATGATCTCCCACTAGCTCGGGTCAGCTGTCTCTGTGGTTTTCTTCATCATCTTGACCTCATTTTTCTCTTGTGATTCTTCTTCCCTCTCTTCATCTGTAGTCTAGGAGCTCAGCCCAGTGCCTGGTTGAAGATTACTGCATCAGCTTCCATCAGTTAATGGTTCTGTGATGACAATTCGGGTAGTCATTAATCTGATTATAGGGGAAGGTAGGTTCAGTTACTCTTTCTATTATTGCTAGCAGTCTTAGCTGGTATCATCCATTTGGATTCCTGGGGCTTTCCCTAGCACCAGATTTTCCCCTAATCCCTTACTGGTTCCCTCTACCAAGGTATCTCTTTCATTGCTCTCCTTCTCTGTTCCTCCTTCCACTCAGCCATCTCAGACCTTCCTGTTCCCATTCCCCATCTCTTCCCTTCTACCCCTCCTCCCATTTACCAAGGAGATCTTAATGATTTTCCCTTTGTGGGCCCTCTCATGTGTGTCCCTCTCAGGGTCCTCCTTTATACCTAGTTTCTCTGAGTGTGTGGATTTTAACTTGGTTATCCTTGGCTTTGCAGCTAATATCCATTTAAGAGTGAGTACATACTGTGTTTGTCTTTCTGAGTCTGCATTACCTCACTCAGGATGACTCTTTCTAGTTCTATCCATTTGACTACACATTTCATGATGTCAGTGTTTTTGTTTTGTTTTGTTTTGGTTTTGTTTTTGTTTTTGTTTTTGTTTTACCACTAATACTTTGTTGTGTAAATGTACCACATTTTCCTTATCCAGTCTTCTGGTGAGGGGCATCTAGGTTGTTTCCAGGTTCTGGTTATTACAAATAATGCTGCTATGAACATGGCTGAGCATGTGACCTTTTTGTATGATTGAGCATCTTTTGGGTATATGCCTAAAAGTGGTACTGCTGGGTCTTGAGGTAGGTTGACTCCCAATATTCTCATAAACTGTCATACTGATTTCTAGAGTGGATGTGAAAGTTTGCACTCCCACTATCGCTGTAGGAGTGTTTCCCTTGCTCCACATCTTTTCCAACATAAGCTGTCATCAGTGGTTTTGATCTTTGTAATTCTGACATGTATAAGATAGTATGTTAGTGCTCTTTTGATTTGCATTTCCCTGATGGCTAAGGATGTTGAGCAATTCCTTAAATGTCTTTTGACTCTTTGAGAGTCTTCTGTTGAGATTTCTACTGCATTTTTTCATTGTTTTAAAAAAAAAAAAAAATATATATATATATATATATATATATATATATATATAATTTCATATGGTTATTTGTGTTGAGCTGAATCCCCAGGGGAATTTTTGCCCTGGAGGAGATGGGAATGGGGGGGAGGGGCTGGAGGAAGGCGGGGTCGGGACAGCAAGGGAGAGGACAGAGGAACCCATGGCTGATATGTAAAATTAAAACAAAAATATCTACCGCATTTTAAAATTATATTATTTATCATTTTGTTATCTAGTTTGGAGATCAGCCCCCTGTCATATGTGGGGTTGGGGAAGACATTTTTCAATTCGGTTGGCTGCCATTTTGTTTTATTGACCATATCCTTTGCCTTACAGAAGCTTCTCAGTTTCACAAGGTCCCACTTATTAATTGTTGCTCTCAGTGTATGTGCTTCTGTTGTTATATATAGGAGGGCTACTAATTTGTTGCATTAATCTTGTATCCACCATATTATAATCTGAAGATGTTTATCAGCTATAGGAGATCCCTGGTAGAATTCTTGGGGTCACTTATATATACTATCATATCATCTGCAAATAATAAAATTTTGATTCCTTCCTTTCCAATTCGTATCCCATTGATCTCCTTTAGTTATTTTATTGCTCTCGCTAGAGCTTTGAGTACTATATTGAATAGGTATGGAGAGAGTGGACATCCTTTTCTTGTTTCTGAGTTTAGTGGAATCACTTTGAGTTTCTCACCATTTAGTTTTATGTTTGCTGCTGTCTTGCTGTATATTGCCTTTATTATGTCTTGGTATGTTCTTTGTATTCCTCATCTCCAAGACCTTTATAATGAAGGGGTGTTGGATTTTGTTGAAGGCTTTCCAGCATCTAATGAGATGATCATTTTTTTCTTTCAGTTTATTTATATGGTGGATTACATTTACAGGATTTCATATGTTGAACCATCCCAGAATCTCTGGAATGAAGTTGCTTGATTATTTAGAAGATTTTCTGATGTGATGATATTCTTTATATTTCTCCTACATAGAACTGTTTGCTTTTATGTGTCAATTCCCATTTTTTTCTCTTAAGTTGGTACTATTATAAAATATATGGTATATCAAATTCATTTTACAATTCAGGTTGTTAGCCATGATTATCTATTATATTAATAAATTATATAAATAAAAAATAGTCTTTTTTTATTCACTGAACATTAGATTGCTACATAAGAAATATATACATACAAACAGACATAACATATGTATAATATTTAGAAGTCTATGATATACATCTTTATACATATATGTCTATATATGTTACATAAACGTTATGTTTGAGATATCAATCAGTCACATACTATTTCTTTCATGTGATCATTAATTTGAATGATCCTT
The DNA here is from genome assembly GCF_903995425.1 of Onychomys torridus. NCBI lineage: Eukaryota > Metazoa > Chordata > Mammalia > Rodentia > Cricetidae > Onychomys > Onychomys torridus. The sequence goes on along the minus strand of NC_050451.1, from coordinate 83,617,484 downwards.
AACTAATTAGAAATAATTTACAACCATATGTCTTTTTATTTATTGTATATAGCACATGTGCCTATTTGCAGGTCAGTAGACATTGTCAGCTAATCATTCTTTCCTTTTACCACACAAATTCAAGGGATTGCACTGATGCACTCTGAGTTGGTGGTAGGCAATGTAACTCTCTCAGCAATTCCCAAGACCAAAACCATATATTTTAAAATATTTGCTTGGCATAGGAGTTGGAGAGTTGGCTCAGTGATTAAAAGCACTTGCTGCTCTTTAGGAACACTGAAAAAGTTAATTCAGAATCAACCATGTAATGATACTTAGATATTTTTGGCAGTGTTTGAATCTATTTCATCACATGACTTCACTGTAGCTTTGGTTTGAAAACACGTTATGCACACTTCACTGTACAAACTAGTAAGCCATGCCACACAACATCAAGAAAAACTACCAGAAGTAAATGGCTCCAATTGAGCCTATAGTGTCTTAATGTTTTGGTGGATTTGAGTTCTATACCATATGTATTAAATGAATTTTGGCTTGTGATTAGAACAGAATGGTGAATGATGCCTAAAATGTTTTAAAAGAACTTGTGTCATATATATTTAATTATATAAAGAGGCATTCTCAGAACTGACAAGTATAAATAAAATATCTAAGAAATACTGAGGATATTCTACATTCTAAAGTCCAAAATATTTAGCTAGTATGCAATTCTTTATTTGTCATAAAAAATAAGTTTAGAGAGATATATGTACACCTACATAAACATGATGCCAAACCTTTTTCATTCTATAGTATCAAGATTTTTATAACTAAAATAAAATTGTGTGTGTGTGTGTGTGTGTGTGTGTGTGTGTGTGTGTGTGTGTACACCTGCCGTACTTGTATAGGTCATAAAAAAGGTATCATGTCCCCTGCAACTGGAGGCACAGGTAGTTGTGAGTAGTTTAACTTGTGTGTCTAAACTAAAACTGTATCCTCTGACAAAACAGAATGTGTGCTTTTACCCCTTAAGGAATCTTTCCAGCTTCAGATGTATCTCTCCCTGTACTGTGATCCTCCTGCCTCTACCTCTTGAAGATACCTTTTATAATGTAATATGACAACTGACAGCAATCTCTATTCTACTAAATTTCCAGTGACAACAGCAAATATTACTTATACTTATATCACAAACTATCTGGAAAGGCAGATTAGAAAGAGAACAGTAAGAGAAGAATGAGGACAGGAGATGTCCTACAAGTTAAAAATTCTTGCTAGAGGCCAGTAACAGCATGGTAAAAGGAAAGAAAAGCATTCCCAAATTCCTACTCCTACATTCACTCACAAGCTAAGTGATATCAAGGTACTTACTATCTATGTATCTATCTCTCTCTATATATGATCTATCTATCTATCTATCTATCTATCTATCTATCTATCTATCATCTATCTATCATCTTTCTCTCCCCTTCTCTACATTGCCCTCTCCCTTTCTCTCTTATAATAAATAATACATAATTATTTTTAAATGAGTGAGCAAGGCCACTAATTTCCTGCCCATTTTAAGTACTGCCCTTGAAAGATTTTAAACATACTTTTAGTGGGACATGTATATCACACCCCTTCTTCCAAGGCTACACAGTCATTGTGAAAGAGGGGGTGAAATATTGTAAAGGCCAGATTTAGTAAATGATTACAAGGAAACAATGTTTTCTGGAAAAACCACCTTACCGGGACAGTTGCATATATGAACTTAAAATTGTTTATTACAATGCATACATAACATGGCAGGATCGAACTAAATACACTCTCAGCATAAGGAAAGCAAAGTGGGCACAAAGTCCTAACTCTACCTGAGTAGCTATTGATATTTCATCACTGTAGGGAGAAGAAGTATCAATTTTCTTTAAGAATTTTGTCCTGGGTAAGTCAAACATGTTTCAATGGAAGGCCACATATCCAGAAATTATACAGGAAGTACAAATTAGATTTTATGGATTTAAAAAGTTGGGTGGAGAGGGAAAGAGTAATGGATCCTGAAGAGTTGGAGAATAAGATGAAATTATTAAAATATATCATACAAAATAATCAATGAATTAATACAAACGGGAAAAATACTTGTAGTTGTTGGTTACATTAGATGATACAGGAAGTTACTCTTTACTCTTTAATATTTGCAGGCAGCTGTGCACATATTATGGAACCCATTCCCCCCCCGCCTTGTCTAGTAATCAGAGTTGCTGGAGAAAAGGTGGCAAGCAGGAGCAGCAGAGCTGGCAGCAGGAAAACCATCTGCTTCACACCCAGCAATATGCAATTCTTTAGAATTGTTGATTAAACACATTGATTTACATTTTCTATTGTGAATGATATTCTGAGTAGTAAAATCAGTTGATGATTTATTCAGTATCAATGAAATGGTACATTATTTTAGCTTTATATTATCTTATTGTTAATATCTGTCCATGGGAGTTTGTTATGTTTCTATATTTATAAAGTGTTTTATAATATTTTCATAGCACCTATATAATCAATAATACACAACTCATCTCATAGTTTTATTCACACTCATATGAAAGTATTAACTACAATTCATTAGAGTAGATTATGTGACATGATCTTGAATTTGGAAGTTACTTGTCAACTATTTGCATAATTTCCTTGTGTTCTGATTATATTATTCATTAATAATAAAGTGGAAAAATAGGTTCTCTTAAACAAATTATCTTGGTTTAATGAGGATTGACATCCAAAATTGAAACATATTTTCCACAAATTCCATTCTCCATAACTAGGAAATCTGACACAATCTGGAACCTTAGTTTTCTTCATTTTAAAACAGACTCTGAGAGAAACAATTAATCAATGGGACTTCTTGAAACTGAGATTTTGTAGAACAAAGGACATGGTCAACAAGACAAAGCAACAGCCTACAGAAAAGGAAAAGATCTTCACCCACCCCACATCTGACAGAGGGTTGATATCCAGAATATATAAAGGACTCCAGAAATTAGACATCAAAATGTCCAACAGTCCAATTAAGAAATATGCTGTAGAGCTAAATAGAGAATTCTCAATGGAGGAAGCTCAAATGGCTGAAAGACATTTAAGGAATTGCTCAACATCCCTAATCATCATGGAAATGCAAATCAAAACGTGTCTGAGATACCACCTTACACCTGTCAGAATGGCTAAGATCAAAATCACTGAAGACAGCTTATGCTAGAGAGGATGTGGAGCAAGGGGAACTCTCCTCCACTGTTGGTGGGAATGCAAGCTTGTACAGCCACTTTGGAAACCAATATGGCAGTTTCCTAGAAAACTGGGAATCAGTCTCTTCCCCATGACCCAACTATATCACTCTTGGGCATATTAAAAAGGAATGCTCAATCATACCACAAGGACACATGCTCAGCTATGTTCATAGCAGCATTATTTGTAATAGCCAGAACCTGGAAACGACCTAGATGCCCTTCAACTGAATAATGGATAAAGAAAATATGGTACATATACAACAACAACAACAACAAAAAAAACAATGACATCATGAGATTTGCAGGCAAATGGGTGGATCTAGAAAAAGTCATCCTGAGTGAGGTAACCCAGACTAAAAAAGACAAACACGGTATGTACTCACTCATAGTAGGATACCAGATGTAAAACAAAGATGACTAGACTGCTACACAACTCCAGGGAGGCTACTTAGAAAACAGGACCCTAAGAAAGACACAGGGATCCCCCAACAACAGAGAAATGGATGAGATCTATATGTGCAAACTGGACATGAGGGGGCGCTAATGAAGGCCAAGGATCAAGGGAAAGAGAGCTTAGGGGAGTGGGAGATCGCAGCTGGATCATGAACAGAGAGGGAGAACAAGGAAAAAGAGACCATGGTAAATGAAGATCCCATGGGAACAGGAAGAAGCAAAGTGCTAGAGAGGTCCCCAGAAATCCACAAAGATACCTCCACAATAGACTACTGGCAATGTTCGAGAGAAAGCCTGAACTGACCTACTCTGGTGATCAGCTGGCCAAACACCCTAACTGTAGTGGTAGAACTCTCTTCCAGTGACTGATGGAAGCAGATGAAGAGATCCATGGACAGGCCCCAGATGGAGCTCTGGAAGTCCAATCTATGAGAAAGAGGAAGGAATGTATGACCTAGAGTTGGTGAGACCATGACTAGAAAAAGCACAGAGACAAATAGCCAAACTAGTGGAAACACATATCTATGAACCAATAGCTGAAGAGACCCCAATTGGATCAGGCCCTCTGGATAAGTGAGATAGTCGATTAGCTTGAACTGTTTGGGAGGCCCTCTGACAGTGGGACCAGGACCTGTCCTTAGTGCATGAGCTGGCTGTTTAGAGCCTGGGGCCTATTCAGGGACATTTTGCTCAGCCTGGGTGAAGGGAGGAGGGGACTGGACCTGCCTGGACTGAATCTACCAGGCTGAGCTGAATCCCCAGTGGAGTCCTTGGGCTGGAGGAGATGGGGGTGTGGGTTGGGGGAATGTGGGGAGGGAGGAGGAAGGACAGGGGAATCTATGGCTGATATTTAAAATTAAATTAAATTATAAAATAAAAAAAGAATCTAAAAAATAAAAATAAAATGACTTAAATGTGTCCATTTATAACCATGGGTCAAAGAATAGCATGAGTTGCTGATATATAACTTCAAACTGGAGGGTAGCCAAAGGCCTCATTTATTTCTTCCATATATAATTTACAAAAATAACAAGTGAGTAACAGGACTAGAATTTGATGAATTTCTCATCTACATCAGTTATCTTTATTTTGCCCAAAGCAAAGGTAATTAATTAAGATAAAAATAATATAGGATCAGAAGCAATTAAAATAGTATAAATTTTCCTTAATTAAGTCTCTCAACTTGGCAGTTTATCATTTTGGTACTTTTAATTTTTCAGAAAGAGCTGAGCAAACTGTCATTTTTTTTCAGAAAGTATTTCTTTGCTTTATCTGTGTTTATCCATAAACTACAGATATACACACTTTGTTAATACATAATTCCTTTGAAAAATGTTAACTGAACTAATTATCAAAGAATATGAGCAAAAATAATGCATTATTTCTTCTTGAAGAAAACAAATAAGAATCCAGTTTTGCCTCAAGTGTTAAAGCCCCTAATGTTTGTGATTATTTGCGTCCTCAGCCAAACAGATGGCATCCTTAAATTCTCCAAGTGTTAGCACCTCTCTGCCTTTCCCAGTTCTCTGTCAAAGCAAACACCACTTGTTCTTAACTTAATAAAATCATAGTGAAGTATAAAGTAAAAGATACACTTTCACTTAACATATTTGTATGAAAACACTTCAAATTAAACTATTAAAATATTAAATTCTCTAACAATTTTCAAGGAAGTGGTTAAAAAAGCTACTCACATAAATAATAAGAATAATTGAATCTGTGCCAAAGATTTTGTATGTTTCATCTCATTTTGTAAAATATTGACAGAGTAGTCTTCAGAAACCTTAAACAGAATTGTATCTCAAATTCTATGGAAATTCAGATGAGGTAATGTACAGAAGGAGCAGAAGGTTAATCTACTGATGGTGCCTTGTTCACTATCATTCCCTCCCTTTTCCTCTTTTTTAAAAAATTTTCTCTCTCTTCATTCTCTTGTGTCTTCTTTTTCTATCCAGTTCATTCAACCTACATATACATAGGCTAAAAATTCTATAGGACTTCATTAACCTCTCTGATTTTTTATTTAAAATTTATTTGAATACTGATTTTGCAATTAGAATATGCATGGAGTTCATTGCTTTTGATGCCACTGTTTAAATCATCCTACCCAGTCATGTCACATTACCAATATGAGCCTATGTTCTCTTGCCTCTCAGCATTCCAGTGGCAATGATGTACCACCATTGCAGAATCTGATCTCTGGCTCTTTAGGAAGTCAGGTTAACATGTGATGTTTTTCTCCATTGTCTACTTTCATAGTCTAGTGGCTATATCATCTTTTATTATATTCAAGAACCATCTTCCTCATTTACTCAATTACTTGTTTTCCACTTCTTTTAATAAAACTGTCAAATATATGACATAATGAAACCTGCCTGATCTGTCAATAGTGGCAGCCATGACATCCTTAATAATATAAAAACTATGGAAGTATTCAGAAATTTACATTAAATCAAAATTAAAAAGTCAGGAAATATATGTCTTTAACAAACACTAATAAAGTTAATAACCATTTAGAGTAAATTGTTCATTTCATTGCTACCACAGTTTGATATAAAATAAAGAATTTATAATTATGATTAAAACATACATAATACACTCCCAGTATTTACTCATCTTTTACTATGAGTTCATTGCTTTCTAAATCATCTTTACTTTTAATATTAGCAATACAAATATAATTTCAAGGGTTCAAGTGATACCTTAGTCCGTTAGAAATTAGTTGTGTGAGTTTAAGGACCTGAGTTGGGATATGCACTAGACAAGTTAACAGAGGGATGTGGTACGATACGCCAGAAATTCCAGAAATGGGAAGCTGGAGACATAAGAATTCTTGGGCTTGCTGGCCATCCAGTCTAGGAGAATCAGTGAGAAAGTCAATATCTCAGTAAATACTGTAGAATATGACTGAGGACTGCTGGCATCATCCTCTGGATTAATATAAGGATGCATAAACATAAACACACACAGTTGAACCCATAAACAAAAGGAATGTACATTTGACCTGGCATTAACTGAGAGACACATCTCTGGGAGAGTCCATGAGGTGATCTCAGGAAATACTCACTGAAATGGGAGAGACCTTCCCTCAGCATGAATGGTACACCCAGCAAGCAACACAGACATAAAGGGCTACACAGAAAAAAAGCCGAATACTGTCTGGCCTTCACTCCTTGCATCTCAGTGAAAGCATACTTTGCTCTTACTGCAGTCATCTACTAATATCATCCAGACCCCATCTGCTAACGTGAACTGAAAAGCAATGACTATCCTAGAATTGTCTAGGATTTTAACATTCCAGATTTGGAGTGCAGAAACTTCCCGATTGATGGACTGAGCAACTCCTTGATTCTTGGCTTCTTCAGAATGTAAATGAACATTTTTAGACTACCTGTGTCCTACCAACTGGAAGCCATTCTAGCTAAATGCTTTTTAATGATGTACATGGATTAAATGTATATTAGTATGTACACATATTTATTGTACTCTTTCTTTTCTTCTAGAGATCTAATATGATTGAAGTGCATTTTCATATTTTGTTGCTTAATATTTGTAATTCTTACTCAGAATACAGTAAAAAAATCAATAATACTTAGTGAAGCTAAAAATGAAGCTTAGCCTACATATTTTTTATTTTAAGATTTTACACATGAAGTAAGATTTCATATCACTATTTGTACCCAAAATTAATACAAAAAAGTAGTATATAGAAAACTATTATTTGAAAATATTTATTCCTTTGATACACAATATGTAGGAATAGAATTTCTTTGTCTGACATGTAAAGATTAGGGATGTTTCTCATAAACATCACTGTGTTTATAATTCATAAAATTACAAAGTTTCAAAAAAGTCTTGTTAGTCAATTCAGGCACTTTATAGTGATTAAAATTTTGGGAATAAAAGTCACAGAAACTTATTGAAATGACAAATGTTTTTCTTTGGTATTGATAATGTTGAATGCTATCAGTCAATAAGGTTTTAAAATAAATTTTATTTATACTTTATATTTCAGTAATACTTTTTTTCCATTCTACAGAAATATGAAGTAAGGTTAGCTGGAACTAATAACAAATAAATGCAATTTTACTAAATTTTTTATCAAGTTTATATGCATATAGGAATTATTTAAAGAATCTATTGAAGTTGCTTTCTGGGTGTAATTTATGGAATTATGAATGTCATGATTTACTTATCTGCTATTTTGAAATTTCCTACAGTGATTGGATGTAATGCTACCTGTTTCACAAATGGGAAGCCTATGGATGGAATCACTGAGCCAGTTTTGACATCTGATTCAAATAAAAGGATCATAATTTTGCATTTTGTTAAAAACACATACTTGGAATATGTTGAAAAATGGCCAGATAACTAGTGTTACTATTTTCCTACTTTCTCAATAACAATGACAAATGAGTGCAATGTTAATTAAATTACACTTATTGATTTTTTTCTGTGAGTGTAGAAATATGCTGACCCATTGTGTTCCTTCATTAAACATTTTAGTTAGCTAATATTACTTATTTATAATGTGAGAAATTATAATTCAGAAGGGTCATGAATTTTGAAGGAAAATATCCAACATAGAAATTTTAGCAACTTCATAGCAGCATACAAATTTAACTTATTTATATATATCATGTATAATATAATGTTCTCAGAAATTAATTATTATATTCCAATTTTCCCTACCTGTTAATATTTAATTTTAATGTTAATTTAAGACCAATCATTTCCAAATATTAAGTTCTGAGGCTTCCATGATCCATTCACTAATTTTTAAGGAAGCAGCAAATTTTAATAATTTCATATGTGTTTGTTTACTTAATTTCATGGAAATTGACAGATCAGTGCATCACTCAGCCTTCATTACAGAAGATTCTTTAGGCAGTAGATGAGATTCAGTACACCAACTACCAATTGGTCAACGTTCAGAGACTCAATCCTAAATATCATGTATTCATCAAACCCCTTCTCTCAGGGATCAGGTGACTGCAGAAGATGAGGTAAGAATATTATAAAAGCCAGAGGTAATAAATAACTCAAAAGAAGCATAGTCTCCCAGACACATAGGATAGATGCACATATGTGCTCACAGAGACTATCACAGCACAAACAAAACCAGTTCAAACCAGACAAAGTCCCAGCACTAAAAACAGGAGGCAGAGTCAAAGTCTTACCACTAATCAAGAAGTGATTTTCAGGCCACTTCCTGAGACTCAGAGACCAACCTCCAGCTCCCATCTGCCCGGAACTCCCATCTGCACCAGAGACTACAGGCAGACCATGCAGTCTCCACATCCTGCCTCCACACCCATCTGCTAGAGACCCCAGCCACTTCCTGAGACTCAGAGACCAACCCCCAGCTCCTGTCTGCCCAGGAACTCCCATCTGGACTGGAGATGAGGGCCTGGGGTTATAGCCAGAGAGGCAATTGCCCCTGGGACCCAGCACTGGACACAGGCCATCCCGGGACGACCTGACAAACTTGGCCCCAGCTTCTAGCCAAACAGTGGGCCATGCAGGAAGGCTCCCCTTTTCCAAGACTGCAGGAAGACCCTGCAGTCTCCACCCTGCCCCAATACCCATCTTCCTGAGACCCCAGCCACTTCTTGAGACTCAGAGACCAACCCCCAGCTCCCATCCACCCTGCAACTCCCGTCTGGACCAGAGACTGCAGGCAGACCCTGCAGTGTCCACACCCTGCCCCCACACCCATCTCCTGGAGACCACAGCCACTTCCTGAGAATCAGAGACCAGCCCCCAGCTTCCATCCTGCCCTGGAACTCCCATCTGGACAAGAGGAACTCCCATCTGGACAAAATAAGGAGACCCGAGGGACTTCCCAAGACTCAGAGTCCAGCCTCCCAGCTCCTCTCTGGCCAGCACTCTCATCTGGACCAGCACTCCCATATGGCCCAGATCTTCCATCTGGAGGAGAGAGAGGCTCCCTAAATCTGTCAGCTCTCTCTGGGCCAAGTAAACTGATAAGACCAAGAACGAACCCAAGAGGAGATGGGTGGATTTCAAGACAGAAGTACATACAACAAAATAAAGAGCAATACAGCACCACCAGAACCTAGCACTTCTCCAACAGCTAGACCTGAACATCACAGAATGGAAAAGAAGAAAACAACCTTATAAGAAACATCATGAAGAAGCTAGAGCCTTATATAGAAGGAATCAAAAATAAAGTAGAGGAACAGACAAACAAAAAATGGGAAGAATGTTATAAAAAACTAAAGGAAAGGACAATTAAAGCAGAGGAAAACAATAAATCCTTGAATGAAAATCATGAAAAAGCAAGGGAGACACTCCAAGACCTGAAGAGGGAAATAGAAAAAATGAAGAAGACACTAGCAGAAGGAATGCTGGAAATAGAAAATCTGAGTAAACAAACAGGAACTTCAGAAGCAAGTATAACCAACAGAATGCAAGAGATGGAAGAGAGGATCTCTGGTGTTGAAGATACGGAAGAAGAAAACACTAAAACAGTCAAAGAAAACACTAAAACCAACAAAGTCATAACCCAAAATGTCCAAGGAATTTGGGACACTATGAAAAGACCAAACCTACAAATAATAGGAATAGAGGAAGGAGAAGAATACCAACTCAGAGGCACAGAAGATATATTTAACAAGATCATAGAAGAAAACTTTCCCAACTTAAAGAAGGAAATGCCTATGAAGATACAAGAAGCCTATAGAACACCAAACAGACTAGAACCCCAAAAAGACCCCTCGCCACAAAATAATTAAACAACTAAATGTACAGAATAAAGAAAAAATATTAAGGGCAGCAAAGGAAAAAGGCCAAGTGACTTATAAAGGCAAACCCATCAGAATAACACCCGATTTCTCAATGGAGACTTTGAAAGCCAGAAGGACCTGGACAGATATAATGCAGACACTGAGAGACCATAGATGTCAGCCTAGACTAATATACCCAACAAAACTTTCAATCATCATAGATGGAGTGAACAAGACCTTCCAAGACAAAACCAGATTTAAACAATACTTATCCACAAACCAAGCCCTACAGAAAGCACTAGAAGGAAAATTCCAACCTAAGGAAGTCAAATACACCCATGGAAACACAGGCAATAGATAACACCACAGCAGTAAACCCCAAAGAAGAGAAGTACACACACACACTACCACCAAAAAATAAAAATAACAACAGGAATGAACAATCACTGGTCATTAATATCCCTTAATATCAATGGAATTAATTCACCTATAAAAAGACACAGACTAATAGAATGGATATGAAAACAGGACCCATTTTTCTGTTGCGTACAAGAAACACACCTCAAACTCAAAGACAAACACCTCCTAAAAATAAAAGGCTGGGAAAAGACTTTCCAATCCAATGGTCTTAAGAAGCAAGCTGGTGTAGCTATCCTAATATCCAGCAAAATAGACTTCAAACTAAAATCAATCAAAAGAGATGATGAAGGACATTACATACTCATCGCAGGAAAGATCCACCAAGATGAAGTCTCAATTCTGAACATTTATGCCCCAAACACAAGGGCACCCACATATGTAAAAGAAACATTACTAAAGCTCAAATCACATATAAAACCCCACACATTAATAGTGGGAGATTTCAACACCCCACTTTCACCTCTGGACAGATTGGCCAAATTGAAACTTAATAGAGACATAATGGACTTAAATGATGTTATGGTGCAAATGAACTTAATCAATATCTACAGAACATTCCACCCAAACAAAAAAGAATATACCTTCTTCTCAGCACCCCATGAAACCTTCTCTAAAATCGACCACATACTTGGCCACAAAGCAAATCTCAACAGATACAAAAAAATTGGAATAACCTCCTGTGTTCTATCAGACCACCATGGTTTAAAGTTAGATTTCAACAACAGAAAAAAACTACAGAAATCCCACAATCTCATGGAAACTAAATAATGCTCAACTGAATCACCAATGGGTTAAGGAAGAAATAAAGAAAGAAATTAAAGACTTCCTAGAGATCAATGAAAATGAATACACCACATACCCAAACTTATGGGACACTATGAAAGCAGTGCCAAGAGGGAAATTCACAGCACTGAATGCCCACATAAAGAAGCTGGAGAAATCTCATGCTAGTGACTTGACAGCACACCTGAAAGCCCTTGAACAGGAAGAAGCAAAGTCTCCCAGGAGGAACAGACACCAGGAAATTATCAAATTGAGAGCTGAACTTAATAAAATAGAAATAAAGAGAACAATACAAAGGATGAATGAAACAAAGTGTTGGTTATTTGAGAAGATCAACAAGATAGACAAGCCCTTATCCAAACTAACCAAAGACAGAGATACATCACCCTTTACAGTGGAAGAGAGAAAGCATCTTCAACAAATGGTGCTGGCATAACTGGATGTCAATGTGTAGAAGGCTGCAAATAGATCCATGTCTGTCAGCATGCACAAAACTTAAGTTGAAGTGGATCAAAGACCTCAACATGAATCCAGTTACTCTGAACCTGATAGAAGAGAAAGTAGGAAGTACTATTGAATGCACTGGCACTGGAGATCCCTTTCTAAATATAACACCAGTAGCACAGACACTGAGAGAAACAATCAATCAATGGGATGTCTTTAAACTGAGATGCTTTTGTAGAGCAAAGGACACGGTCAACAAGACAAAGCCACAGCCCACAGAATGGGAAAAGGTCTTCACCAACCCCACATCTGACAGAAGGCTGATATCCAGAATATATAAAGAACTCAAGAAATTAGACATCAAAATGCCCAACAGTCCAATTAAGAAATGGGCTATAGAACTAAACAGAGAATTCTCCACAGAGGAAGTTCAAATGGCTGAAATACATTTAAGGAAATGCTCAACATCCCGAATTATCAGGGAAATGCAAATCAAAACGACTCTGAGATACCACCTTACCCCTGTCAGAATGGCTAAGATCAAAAACACAGAAGACAGCTTATGTTGGAGAGGATGTGGAGCAAGGGGAACTCTCCTCCACTGCTGGTGGGAATGCAAGCTTGTACAGCCACTTTGGAAATCAATATGGCACTTCCTTAGAAAATTGGGAATCCATCTCCCCCAAGACCCAGCTATAGCACTATTGGGCATATACCCAAAGGAATGCTCAATCACACCACAAGGACATTTGCTCAGCTATGTTCATATCCGCATTCTTTCTAATAGCCAGAACCTGGAGACAACCTAGGTGCACTTCAACTAATGAATCGATAAAGAAAATATGGTACATGTACACAATGGAGTACTACTCAGCAGATAAAAAACAATGACATCATGAGGTTTGCAGGCAAATGGATGGATCTAGAAAAAAATCATCCTGAGTGAGGTAACCCAGACTCAGAAGGACAAACATGGTATGTACTCACTCATAGGAGGATATTAGATGTAAAACAGAGATGACTAGACTGCTATACAACTCCAGGGATGCTCCCTAGAAAACAGGACCCTAGGAAAGACCCAGGGATCACCCAATGACAGAGAAATCGATGAGATCTACATGAACAACCTGCACGACAGTGGGAGTAATGAAGGGCATTTGAGGGAAAGAAAGCTTAGGGGAGCAGGAGATCCTAGCTGGATCAAGAACAGAAAGGGAGAACGAGGAATAACAGACTGTGATAAATGAAGACCACATGAGAACAGGAGTGCTTGAGAGGTCCCCAGATATCCACAATGATATATCCTCTGTAGACTGCTGGCAATGGTCGAGAGAAAGCCTGATCTGACCTAGTCTGGTCATCAGATGACTACACACCCTAACAGTTGTCTTGGAACTCTCATCTAATAACTGATGGAAGTGGATGCAGAGATCCTCAGCCAGGCCCCAGGAGGAGCTCCAGGTGTCTAACTGTTGAGAAAGAGGAGGGACTGCAATAGCGTTAATGGTTGAATCCAAGATTGCAAAAAGCACAGACACAAATAGCCAATCTAAAGAAAGCACATGAATTATGAACCAATGGCTGTGGAGTCCCCAGCTAGATCAGACCCTCTGGATAGGTGAGACAATTGGATAGCTTGGTCTGTTTAGGAGGCACCCAGGCTGTGGGGCCAGGACCTGTCCTTTGTGCTTTAGCTGGCTGTATGGAACCTTGGGCTTACACAGGGACACATGCTCAGCCTGGAGGGAGGGGACAGGACCTGCCTGTACTGAATCCACCAGGTTTAAATGAATCCCCATTGGTGCTTTGGTCCTGTAGGACATGGGAATGGAGGGGAGGGGCTGGAGGGAAGTTGGGGGTGGGTGCAGGAGTGGGGAAGACAGGGGAACCCATGGCTGATATATAAAATTAAAACACATAATAAAAAAATTTCAAAAAAAGAAGTGATTTTCAGTTGATACCTGATGGGAAAGAAAAAGTCAATTTACTTCAGGACAGTGTCAGTGGATATAGCAATCATACACTAGGATAGGTCCTACTCCTAGGAACAATTGGCCAAAAGAAATTAAAATGTATTCTTTAATGATTGTGTGCTTGTGGAGGGGTTGCCATTTTTTTCGTCTTGATTTGTTTTTGTTTGGAAAGAGAAAGACACACACATACACACACACACACACACACACACACACACACACACACATGAGAAAAAGAGAAAGAAAACATGAAGTTGGATGGGTAGAGAGGTAGGGAGGTGGGGAAGACCTTGGAGTGTTTGGGGAAGGAGAAAAACATGATTCAATTATATTGTATGAAAAAATTTAAATAAAAACAGAAGAAGCAAAAGTCTCCCTGTCTGGGTTCTCTAGGAATTTAAAACAAACAAAAAATTCTTTGCTTTTTAAAAAAATCAATTAAACCAGAAATCACAGTATAAGAAATTACTTTCTCTGATAGTGTTTGAATAAGTTTGAATGTCTACTTAATAAGTAAGATTCCTTTTGTAATTTTAACATAAAATACGGATCTTAGAAAGGAGGGGTTGCAATTATTTCTCCTCATTATAGTTCTTCTTTCCAGTATATCAAACCACATATGATAGTAATTGTGTTATGATGTTAAGGAGATTGATAACATAGAAAAGATAATTTTTGAAGATGGTGTCCTTGGCCACTTTTTGATGGTATAACTCCTGTAGTCCAGACTGGCCTAAACCTCTTTAAGTATTGAAGTAAGCCTGGAACTTCTGACCTACCTACTTTGATCTCCTGAGTGTGAGAATTATTGCATTGCCCAACTCAGCTATGTAGTGCTGGGGATCAAACCCAAAGATTTATATCTGTTGTGCAGGTGTATAACTGATGGAGCTCCAATCCCTACCCCTCTTTATTTGCTCCTTGGTTATTATTAGTGGTTTTACTAGAATTAAAAAGATGTCCTTACCATTTCCAAAATTTCACTTATTATGTTTGTGAAATTTTAGAAAAATGTAAAGATTTCTTTAAGTAACCTTCTATCAGTAATTGCATTTGAAGAATGTAACAAAGCTTTGTAAAAGTGTTTAATGATTTAATTATCCTGAATTAAAATTCCATTGAAATGAAGCCATATTAATGCTAATCATTGAGCTATTTATATAATTATTATTTAACATTATATGAACACATTGTGTTAAATGAGCTATATTACTGGCTATGAATACAATTTATTGTAAAATTTTGTTGATAGTTTATGTGCTTATGTACTGTTTTATTGCTGTAAAGAGATGCCTTGACCAAGACAATTCTTACCTAAGAATGTATTTAGCTGAGGACTTACTATAGTTTTAGAGGGTTAGTCTATGATCATCATAGGGAGAAGCAGTAAGGCATGATGCTTTAGTGGTAGTTGACAGTTTTACATCCTGATTCACAGGCAGCAGATGGATAAAGTGGGGGGAGAAGAAGAAGAAGAAGAGGAAGAAGAAGAAGAAGAAGAAGAAGAAGAAGAAGAAGAAGAAGAAGAAGAAGAAGAAGAAGAAGAAGAAGAAGAAGAAGAAGAAGAAGAGAGAGAGAGAGAGAGAGAGAGAGAGAGAGCGAGCGAGCGAGCGAGCCTGGTGTTGGCCTTTGAGACCTCAATGTGTAATCATTTCCAGCAGCATACCCTTCCAAGAAGTCTCTACTCCAGCAAGACCACATGTCTTGTCCTAATTTTTCACAAATAGCTCCACTAAGCTGGAAATAAACTTCAAAATATATGAGCCTATGGGAGTCGTTCTCATTCAAATCACCTACAAATCAAATCAAATTTCCCACTACTTTCTGGCATCCACAGTCTTATAGCTTTATTATAATGCAAAATTCATTCAGTCCAACACCAAAAGTCTACATAGAGTTTCACAGTCTCAACACTATGTAAAAGTACAAAGTCTCTTCTGAGACTTTAGGCAACATCTTGTCTATAAAAACATGTATAGGCAAAGCAAATAGTATATGTTGCAGGATAGTTGACCATATTGTGAACCTGAGATTATGTTAATAAAATGAACCTTGAATCAGAGGGCAGAGCCAGTCACTAGTTGAAAAGCATCAGTCATAGAGTAGATGGAGGACCCAGGATAAGGATAGAGAGGCAAAGGAAGGAGTTGGGAGGAGTTGTGGTTTTTGGACTTTCATTTTGGTCTAGGAAGTGTTGAGTGAAAGTCAGCTCCTCTGCTGCTACTTTGACCCGTCAGATTTTCACCCCAATATCTGCCTTCTCAGTCTTTATTGTTAATAGAACATCTTAGATAAAAATAAGTATGAATACATACCTCCAATATACAGAATATATATTACCTTTCCAAAAGGGAGAAAAATGGAAGACAGTTGGAAAATACTGGGGCTAAGCAAGAATAAAACCCAGCATGCCAAGTCCTTAAGTTCTGTAGCTCCATATCTATTTTATGGGACTTATTTGATGGATTCCATATTTATTAATCCTTCTACTGTTGCTGACTACAATACATTTCTCTCTCCTGGGCTGATTTCCCACTCTTTCTGCAACATTTCTTGGCAAATATTTCATAGTTGTAGCATCGCTAACATCTTGGAGGATCCAATACAATAGTTTCACACAATGACTTTTCTAGGCCTCCATGCATGGACTCTCTTGCCAAGTGTCTGACCAAGTGGCTTTCCTTAACAATGAAGGAAACTCTTTTGTTTCGTTGGTGAATATCTGAGTTTATTTCACCATATGCTGAGGTTCAAAATATATGGAATATGCAAACATCTGAATATGGAATTTAATTTTGCTAATATGGAAGTCTATTTGCTAGTATAAATATGTTTTTTTTAATTTCAAATATTTTATTTTCTCCCACAGATTCCACTTAAGGTACAAGATGTCCCATAAAGACAATTATTTTTATTACAAAAAAATGTGCTCTATTGCACATATTAGGGCTATCTTTTATATACTAGAAACACACTATGACATAAAATCTATTTTATAGATGCATACCGTTTCCTCAAACTCTACTTGGAAGATACCAAAGTTTCATCCTCAAAATCCAACTCTGGCTGTGGTCTCAGCTAGTGGATAATCTTTTGTGCCCCTCAGTGATATTTTTTTTTTCTTTTTTTTTTTTTTTTTGAGAATAAAGTTTGCTTTTGGTTTAATAGACTTTGGTGGACTGTGCCCCATTGTTATGCAACTCCAGACACAACACAAGAATAGCCATCACAGAGACTATGGGGACTGTCATCATTGAAACCTCCACATTGTATTAATTTACTTGTTAGTTTTAGAAAAGATTATTTGCTTAGTTAGAGGGCTATAGAGTTTGAACTAAAAAGTCATTCCTGCTCCTATGTTGTCTGTAGGTGAGGTATACAAGAATTAGAAAGCAAAAGAACTTAAAAGACCATGAAAGATACACATCACCAAAAATGGAGAAGTCAAAGTACAGCTGTAGGGCAAGCAGACATGTTGTATACCAGCAGTCACAGTACACAATGAAATACCAACTCGGAACAAAGAGGTGTTCTAAGAACAAGAAACTAAGTTTTGTTGGAAGCTAATATTTTTTCCTGAAATTTTCTAATAGAATAATTTTTTTCTATTTATATAAAGTAAAATTCAAAAAAGATTTTTATTGCTCAAACTTTTTTTCTGTGTATTTATAATCATCAGTATTATACTGAATATAAATATTTTTATATGAAAATGTATTTGTGTTTAACTGATTCTTTGTGAAATCATGAGACATTTATAATTAAAACTCTATTTTTATAACTAAATAGCAATAAAATATAAATCAGCCAATATTGGGATAATTGTCATTTTTCCCTATTTATAGTTGTGTGTGTGTTTTACTTGGCACATATTTTCCAAATGCTGGAAACAGCCCTCTATTGATCAGGAATCTCATGACTGTGTCAAAAAGAAAACCATGTTTCCCATACAACATGCAATATGAATTATGAGAACCTTTGGTAATATAAATATATTAACTACTATTTTGATTAAAATTCACCAATATTAGGAAATAGTACATATTTTTGTCCTAGTAATTTTGTGTAAAGCTAAATATTACAAAGTGTCTGACACAGAATTGATTTTAAAATACACACACACACACACACACCCTTGCCCACAGTGAACTTTCTTCTCAAAATTATATAAGAAATACTAAGACACTAATAGTGACACTTCTAGATTAGATATCCTTCCTTAATAAGGAAATTATGATTGTTACCTTTGGGAAAACTGTATCATAAAATATTTCACTGCAATAAATAATTACCTCATACTGTTATTTATACTTAAAAATGATTGCATTTATAAAGCATTAACCTGACACATGTACCTGTCCTTTGGAGCATAATATGTAAATTAATCATTTTAAATCTACATTTTTCAAACGGAATAGAAAACACAAAGGCCTAAAGAAGGCTTCACAGCTTCATAACCTTAAAAGAAACTTAAATATTACATTTTAGAAAGTAAAGGCTGAGATGAGAGAGACATATTGTTTGAACAGTTTGCAAAAACAGCATATTATAATATTGTTCTTAAAGTATGTCCTATGATATTTTGAATTTTATGTGTTGACATTATTGACATATACAACATTTATATCCAATTTGGTTTAGCATATTAGAATAACATGGGATTCAAGAAATCTTTGACATAAATGCACAATGTTAAATGATCTAGGTGTCGTTCAGGGAGAAAAGAGGCAACATGTGAACATGCTGATAGTGACTTCTGGGCCTTTATGGATAAGGCAGCTTGTTTCTAGACTGATTACACTGTCATTCACTAGGGCCTATCTTGTCTGTGGCTGTCATGCTTGGTCTTTGACATTAACAATAAGATTAGAGCCAATACTGACTATCACAGCAGCAGCCAAGCTTAGAAAGATAGTAGAGAACTCACCCTGATACAACTGCATTAGCAGAGCAATCATTCCATGCTTCTAAAAGACACATTTTCCAAATTATATCTAAGTGGAAAACACATCTGAATTTTTATAGAATTTGCAACATTAAATTGGTAAACCATGGAATATGATTATTGCATTATTAATGGAAGCAGTAAATGCCTTTTAGTACACATGAGTAAATTCCCTGCAGGATAATGTGTGTAGTCTTATATACCATAAGTAAATAATAATCTCAATGAGCTTAAATCTTCCTTTCATATTTGATAATGAATCATTTCTTCTCATCAATCCAGGCCAGTGTGCACTGTGCTCTCTAATGCATATCTACTTGACCAGTGTCCTTCAGAGAAGGAATTATTTTCAGAACATAAAAATATGAAAAGTATTGTTCCTTAAATCACAAAGTGTTGCTCTTTTTTTTATCTCAAAATGCATATAAGATAAGCACTTGTTAAACTTCAGTTCCATATTTTATATAAAGTAGAAATTAAATAGTACTAAAAACTATTATAGTATTTGTCTCTTATGCTTTGTTGCATATCATGGGACCCTGAGAAGCTTATGCACTTCACATACATCACTTATTAACCCCTGTGGAACAGGAGCCTGCATGCAAGTTAGCTAGCTTCTCTGTTGTGGTTTGACAGTAATTAGATTAGTGAGCCAGAGCCTTACAAGGCAGCAATCTAGATGTTATGTGGCACTCATTCGTATCTGGAAGCTTTCCTGGAAAGTAGCTCACTCTAGTATCATTCAGGTAGTTGGGAGAATTTGTTCCCAGGAAATGACAGGAACATATTTTTGTTGGCCATATGATGGAGGTCACTCTAACCTCTGAGAAGCAACCCAAGGGTCCTGGTCATGTTGTCCTCTCAAGAGCTCCTTACAAGTGGCAGCACACTGCCTCAAAGCTAATAAAGAAGTTTTGCTCATTTCAGTTTTGTATTATTGAGTCCTGCATATTTTTATCTTATCCAAAGATTAGAATGCCATCACCTTCACTATATTGTAATTCCTTAAAAGCAATTCACATGGTTTCTCATTATATGCATCATGGGAAAACATGCAGACAGTGTATTTTATGTTATTCATGATGAAGTCTTATTTTGTTGGATATGACTGCAATTCAGAATTGAAAAATATAAAACACACAGTGCTGGTTCATTCTTACTAAGAATATGCATGAGATTTTAGTCCAGAAGAGTGTCAGATCAGATACTATCATTTGGTGTGTTTCAGCCAAATCTTCTAAGAACTGCATCTCATACTTAATCCATAGTTAGAATTTTGTGATTTAAAAACAGTATTTGGAAGACAAAACTTGAAATCTTTAGAAATAGAAACAATACTGCATTCCATTTGATTTCCAAAAATGGTCCTTTACCTGCACACACTGTGTTCTGTGGATAAAGTTAACTCATGTACCAGCATCAGTGGACTGGCTTCCTATTGATTTTCACTAGAATTCAGCAAAACAAAGACAAGAAAAAAAGCAGAACAGAGGAAGAGAAACTGAGTCAATAAAAAGCCCCCATTTAAACTGCTCAAAATTGTAATGCCAGTTACTATGTCTTTCAGAGACCATTACTTCTTTTTGATTCCAGAGCCTTGGTGTTAGTGTCTTATAACTGTCAACCATGCAGTAAGCGACTGTCATGCTGTTCCTTCTGTATGTTTACTAACTGGAAATAGAAAATCTTTCTCTATCAGACTGCTGATTGACCAAAGGGCATGTAAAATCAGGTCCCAGTTTCCAGTTTCCCATGCAGTGAGAATAATACCCATCCACAAAGTACAGTTGTACCACAAAAGAGAAGCTGAAATTCAGAAACTCAGAGCTGATATATCTATATATCTATATCAGTAGCTTATGTATAGGCTAAACTCTTACGAGAAAGATTTTTTTTTCTCATTAAGAAAATCTGATAATGTGTTGGTTGGAAATGTGGATCTTTACATTAAAAAGGAAAATAAAACAGGAAAGTAGTGCTATGAGAGAGAGACAGGTATGCAAATATTTATGCAACAACAGGAACTTTAATTCATAAAGCACTATTGTCATTTAATTATTCTTTATCAGAGTGCATCACTATTTTATAGGATAGTAATCATGGAGATTTTTTCCAATATACTGTTCAAACTTCAGTGTTTTTCTCATTCCATTTCTTGCTAAGATCTTGTCTCATAGAGAAGAAAAATTGTAGAAATGTCACTGAACCCATACAAACTGGCTCACATGGGTGTTATCCATCATTTAGGCATATGTTCTGAAATCCCAAGTTTTAATTCATTGTCTGCAACTAGAAAATAGTCAATATTACACCATCAAGGTTTTTTTATTACATTTATCTTTTCCCTATGTTTAGAAGAAAATTTCTCTAAAATATAAGCATTATAAGAGGGAAGCAAAAAAAATACAGCATTTCTTTATTTTAATACTCAGTAAATTTAGAATCCCTCTTTGACTACTAAAGTTACTATTTTAAACAAACAACAAAGACATTTTACTTTCATTGAATCTTCTTTTAATTTTGCTCTTGTTCATATTCTTTAGTTCAGTATCCTACACTCTCACCTACACTATAACAGCAACATAAAATATATTTTGGATATATTTATGAATATAATAAAGCTAGCATGACCCATTTATCTTCCCTTGTGAAATCAAAGCTAAATTACTCTTTCAGTCCTTTTTTGTTTGTTGTCTTTTCCCAAGTAAACAGATACAAATATTTCTCTGTGCCACTCTGAGGGACTAGGAATAGTCCCGGCTTCCCTGCTAAGGGGAGAGAAGGGGAGAAAGGCCATGGTTAGGCAATAAAAGTAGAGCACTTCCAGGCTGGCTTCTTCCTCACACTCCTGAATGGAGACATAAGTGTAGTAGTTTAAAACAAAGACCTAGAGATCCTTATTCTCCTGATATTAGGGACCCCTGATGGACCTGATCAACTAGTTGAAGGCCATCAGGACAGGTTTACACAACAGTTGTGCACCAATCACCTACCAACCTTAAGTTAGGAGAAGAAGATTATTTAGACTATAAAGCCCCAGCTCATAGAAGGGCCCTGTATTTTTGCTTCCTGGGTTTCCTCACTGCTTTGCAGAGTTTCTTATTCCTCTCTTTGCCTACTGAATGTATCTTTTCTCTCTCCCAACAAAAACCTTTCAACGGCTGGTTCTGTCTGCTCCTGTTGGCTGTGTTCGAGATTTCTCTGATACCTGTCAGAGCTTGATATTTTTTTTCCTGCTTTTAATTCTTTAACTGGCAGAGAAAATGCACCGGATAAAGACTCCTAGACTGCAACAACTTCATTTATGTCAGGGCCTTGAAACCTGGCTCAGTTCACCGTAATGTGATTATAACTGATGTCAGCCACTTTCAGATATGGGCTATAAAACACCTTATTCTTTTCTCAGGCATTCCTTCACCTGGTCTTTAATGTGTCTGTGTCAAGATGGATGGATACAAATTCCTGGGTGAACAATCAGAGTTCTTTCAGGTGAACTTTCTAAAGAGCATTAAATTGTGATAGAAATAAGAATGACAATTTTATTCCTTTCAGCCATAAATATGGTTTTTGTAAGAGCAACAGCTGAAATAAATTAATGAAAACACATCCTTTTTTTAAAAAAAAAAATATATATTATATTATATTATATTATATTATATTTGTGTTTTAATTTTACACATCAGCCATGGGTTCCCCTGTCCTTCCCCCTCCCGCCCCCGCCCCCACCTTCCCCCCAGCCCCTCCCCTCCATTCCCATCTCCTCCAGGGCCAAGACTCCCCTGGGGATTCATTTAAACCTGGTGGATTCAGTACAGGCAGGTCCTGTCCCCTCCTTCCAGGCTGAGCAAAGTGTCCCTGTGTAAGCCCAAGGTTCCAAACAGCCAGCTCATGCACTAAGGACAGGTCTGGGTCTCACTGCCTGGGAGCCTCCCAAACAGTTCAAGCTATTCAACAGTCTCACTTATCCAGAGGGCCTGATCCAGTTGGGGGCTCCACAGCTTTTGGTTCATAATTCATGTGTTTCCATTAGTTTGGCTATTTGTCCCTGTGCTTTTCCAATCTTGGTCTCAACAATTTACACTCTTATAGTCCCTCTTCTTTCTTGACAATTGGACTCCCGAAAACACATCTTCTATACATTATACTCTATTAAAAAATATTAGCACAAACTATAAAGCAATTGGACAGGTGAGGAAATTTATCCACTCAAGTGATCCTTCAGGCCCAAACGACCTTCAAATGTGCTCTTTCTGCACCACCTCTTCATTGTCAGTGACCAAATACTCAAATTAATATCTTGTTATGAAAAAATTTAAAAAGCCTGGCACACACAGGGTATATCTTATATTATTCTAGAAAAGCAGATTGGCATATCTCTAGATAGATAGTTCCAAGAGAATTTCAGTGATTATCCTGAACCCAGTATGTGTAAATTTAACTTCTAATCAGTTCCTTTAGTTCAAGTGACATCCCTTGAATATTGTTTCATTTGATGCTGATTTTTTTTTTATTTCTGAACCTATAGCAACATAGCAAGAATATTATGAATTCAAATTCTTATTTCCTTCCTTAGGAAAAGCAAATTTTCTGTTGTGTATGAATAATTAAATGAATCAGTATTTAAGTATATATTTATATATAAGCAATTAGATTTTGAGTTTTACTTTGGTGTTTGTTTTGTTTTTTGATTCTGAGATAATCTGTAGCACAAATTCTAATTGGTCTTAATACAAATTCTGAGTCAGATATTGGGGTAAATGCTGAAAGATCAGAGAAGTAAAGGAGCAGGCCACCCTGGGTTCGATCCTCAGCTAAAAAAAACAGAAAGACTCTTTACCTCTGCTGAATCCTCAGACTGAAAGGGCTGTCTTCGCCAAGCCCTATCATTTCCTCTTTCTAGGCAACCTTATCACTTCCTGCTCCCTGCTCTCAAGTGCTGGAATTAAACACATATGCCTTCCATGTATGAGATCAGTGGCATGAGACCTTAAATGCTGGGATTAAAGGTGTGGGCCACCATTGCCTGACCTCTAGTGGCTAATTCCACACTATGATCTCCAGGCAAGTTTTATTTGTCAGAGCACAAACAAAATATCACCACAATAATCATCTAACATCTTCTTAAATATGGAATCACAATTCTCCTGTTGCTAGAAATTATTTGTAGATGAAGCAAATGAAGGAGTCTTTCAACTTAAGGAAGATTCAGTGATTTCTTTATTTTCCTTTTCTTCATATAGAAAGAAAATAATCTCTAGTAAATGGGAAGTCCTAAACACACCAAAGCACTTATATCAATTCAGTTCATTACAAGTTGTAATTACAAGAAAGATAAATGAATATGTCTGTAACCTTAGCAGGCATGCAAAATGTCATTAAAACTGAAACATTGCAGCTCAGCATGCTGGTACAGTCATGATCCCACTGCTCCAGAAACAAAGGATGATTCAAGGACTTCCAGGAAGAAATACTAGTTAAATTTCAGCTGCTGTTTTATGAGACAAACAAAAATAAAAAAAAAATATTGAATGCTTGTTGCCTGGAGAAAAAATACTTCAGTTGGATTAGTGAGTATTACTAAGTAAAGATTACACCTAAACTAGCAAAGAGATTGAAAGAAAGTATAAGGGATTTGATTGTTTTTCATCAGGTGATGTTTTAGCAGGCTCTGGAGGTTTATTAAAGACACACAGCATCACTATTTAAAACCTTTCCAAGAAGACAAAAGTGTATTGTCCGTCTCTAAAAAATACAGTTCGTCCCAATTAACATTGACAATGGTGTTATTCTGAATAAGAGTCTGACATGATTCTCTGAAAGGCTTTGCTTTCCATTTCTCTAGAGATATCATTGACATTTACCTACTTGGCCGGTACAATTAATTATCCCTACAAACTATACTAGGCTGCGTCTTTTTGTTTTAATGATTGTTCCTAATCTCTTCCCCCCAAATTGGGAAGCTTGAGGAGAAATTTTTGAGGAAAATTAGAATCATTTAATTAGGATAACTGCTTACTAAAGTATCTGTGATCTTTATATGGAAGTTACCTACATTCCATTGTATGAATGTGACCCACCTCTTCTCTCATTAATTCTGATGAGGTAAAGAATCTCTGGGCAGATATCTGAGTGAAAAATATGTGCAAAACTGTCAGAGGAAGAATATTCGCAGAGAAGCTGCAGTGACTTCAGGTTTTGAAATAATAATAGAGGTTGATGATTGGTCTTTCAATGGAACTATGAGGAAAACACCACAACAGCTGAACAAAGTGGAGGGGCAGCTAACTGAAACACATCTTCCTTCGGCTGGCTCCACTATTATTCTAGATCTATATTAAAACACTAGATTTTGTTCTGATATGAAAGTATTGAGAATTTAGCAAAGATATGATGATTTCTGAATGAAAAATTGAGACAGAAGAGGCATAAGAGAGAATGTAAAATGTGGAGGCAGTTTGAAATGATACAGATGAGTGGTGATACTTCCTAGGTCCAGATGGCCAAGGTGAAGACAGATAGTTAGAAATGACTTTTCTCCTTTACATGATAATTTCAGTGTCCTTTAATTGACAAAAAGTTAAAAGAACAACATTTAGATTTCAGTCTAGTAATTATATCACCCACTATTACGATACAAAGCATATACTTATAATCTATATGATATGAAGCATATACTTATAATCTATTATTGCTCATAATAGAAAATACTTATAGTTTTTCAATATATGATTTTGAGGGTTATAACTGTACCATAGTTCCACAAATAATTATTAAGGAAACTCATAATTTTATTGTTGAATTAAATTTCACTAGGAGGATTATATTCTTTCCAATGAAATAGAAGTTCACTGTTAGTAGAGATTGAAATAAATATACTTATTAGCCTCATTTCAGAATTCCGTCTATGAATAGCTACAATTTCAACAAGTTTTGAGAACTCATGGTATGCAATTTGAAATTTCCATATGGTAAATGTTTAATGTTTCATTTACATAGAATCCAACTGTGCACAGTTGCCCTTTGTGACATCGTTTACTATCCCATAAGCCTTGATGTTATATAGGCCTTTGTCTTGATAATAACCTACCCCAATCCCCTTTCCCATATTTCCCAATGTTTCAGAATGACCATAGTTACTATAATTTGTATTTGTCTAAACAGAAAAGACAATACCCTACCTAATTTTTTTTCTCTTTGTTAAGATCAAATATTCAAGTATTTTAAAACATGGTCATAGATTACCATTTCAAGATCTCTGTCTTCAATCCATATAAATACTAATAAATCTTATAAATAAGGGGTTGGGGATTTAGCTCAGTGGTAGAGCACTTGCCTAGCAAGCACAAGGCCCTGGGTTTGGTCCTCAGCTCTGGAAAAGAAAAAGACAAAAAATTTTATAAATAAATTATTAATTACATTTAAATGTATATTTAAAATATAAAGAATTAAATACTTCTTTCCTTTTATCTGCCATATATAGGTCACTGAAGTATGAAACAAGAATATCTACACATTGAAAGATCTGGGTGTTTAAACATAGAAAACACAAACCCCGAGTACAGAAATATCCTACCATATACATTCATAATCAGTGACATTATGAGAAGTTTGGGGTTGTTTTCCTTATATTCATATTTTATTTTTCAGAAGGGACAGGCCCAGAGATATGACAGCAACATGGAAAATATGTCTATGAATAGTCCTTCATCCTTTCATAGGAATGATTCGCTGTTTCTCTGATTTAACTTGAATGCAATACAAAAGCAAGTTCCAGACAATTTTCCTA
The DNA here is from genome assembly GCF_903995425.1 of Onychomys torridus. Classification (NCBI taxonomy): domain Eukaryota; kingdom Metazoa; phylum Chordata; class Mammalia; order Rodentia; family Cricetidae; genus Onychomys; species Onychomys torridus. The sequence goes on along the minus strand of NC_050451.1, from coordinate 83,590,698 downwards.
AATATCTCCTATCCTATCCCTGCCCTCAAAATGTTTTCTACTTTTAAGCATCTGTTCTGCTGAAATAACTATAGAAAAGACATGTTTCAGGATGCCAGGTGGTCAGCTTGATGATACACAATCTGCTACTTGACTTTTTGGACAAACACAAGGATGTTCATACATTATAATTAAGAATTTTAATTTCTTTCATGTTATATATGCCTTATGTTAAAATGTTTTCAAGGCCTAAACTGTCCTCCCTTGTCCTTAATTAAACTGCTATTTCCTAAGAGAACAGACATTTGAAACCTTGCACAATTATTTCAACAAAGTTCATACCACAAAATCTATCAACTAAGTTTTAAAGCTAATGTTCTTTACACTTAAGCAGTAGATGAGTACAGAATGACACCATTTACCTTCTCAAAACATAAAGATAATACATTTTGATTCTTAAGTTAGATTTCTTTTCTTAATTTTCCTTTATTTCATTTTGTGGTTTAAGCCAATTAAACTATTTGCTTTGTTATGGTTTCTTTTGCTGTGAAGAGACAACATGGCTATGGCAACTCTTATAAAGGAAAATATGTAATTGGGGCTAGCTTACTGTTCAGAAGACAAGTCCATTATAGACATATAGGAAACATGGCAGCATATAGTCAGACATGGTGCTGGAGAAGGATCTAAGAGTTCTATATCTTAATCTGCAGGCAGTAGAGAGATACTGGGTGCCATACTCATCAAGTAAAACTTGAGTATATAAGACCTCACTGCCTGCCCCCACAGCGGCACACTTCCTCCAACAAGACCACACATACTCCAGCAAAACCACACCTCCTAAGAAGGGTAGTCCCTATGGGCCATGTGTAAAACCATGTCAAAGTTATTTTCTAATTCCAACATTTTAGTATGGGAAATTTTATCCAGATAATCCTTTATATGAGTTGAATATAATAATTAAATTGGGTACATGTACTGATATTTGGCATCTAATACTTACCAGTTTCTTTTTTAGCCGTAACATATAGAAATGAATTCAGTAAATAATAAAGCAAATGCAGCCACAAAACTAAATGGCAATACAAAATGGTGCCTTAGAGTTTCTTAGTGCCAGGAGTTTATCTATGTACTTAATTTGTGTCCACTAAGCTTGTATGTGCAGCCTATCACTCGGCTGTATCTAAATCCACTTCTAATTCTATCTCTGACAGAAAATTATTACTGTTATAATAATAATCTAATTATATATTTGTCTTTGTGTATAAGGAACACATCCTTCTGGCTTGTCAATAGGGCACAACATATTGATTGGTGAAAATACACTTATTTTTCAAGAGGATCTCTTCAAAACAAAATTTTTGAGTTTTAGGCAAACAAAACCTCAAAATTTTCAACTCTGTTGTTTTAATTTTTGTGAAATATAAGAACTTCCACAGAGCAAGTTACTTTATTTCTGAAGGAAGATTAGTGTTTAAGTAGAAAGAAATCGGTATATGTAGATGCTTGTTTACTTTGTAGAGGTCCACCTATTCCGACGCTGTAACACTTGCAATTGTGTAAAGTTTTGAAGACCGGAATCTTCAGTAGTTTCCCACAAACTTTGGTCAGTATACCATGGGAGGCTAAAGTGTTCAGTTTGAGGCCTTTTTTTCTATCCTGCCCTTTACCAATCATCTCAACTATTTCCAGAAGTTAGGTTCTCAAAATTATTCTGCGTCAAGCATAACCTTATAACATACTACTTTGTTTTGTTTAATTCAAGCCAATTTTGGTGCCAGGCAGCACTCTTAATTAACAATATTTGTAAAATCAAATGCTTCAGTGCTAAATTCTTATTGACTCTCTTGATGCCACTGACTTTGAGAGTAGAAACCTGAGGTCAGGTATATTAATTCCCTGATGAGCTTAATTTCAAGAGATTTGCAACCTCTGTCTCCATTTATCTCTTCTTTGATGACTACGCAATATCTTCTTTTCTATATTTGATGGTACTAAGGGTCAGTAAAAAAACACCATTTCAAAAGCCCATACAGACTTGTTCCATTGTCCATTCAGGCATTATGGGTTTATCCTCTGGCTATCAGGGTTAAGTTTATTCTTCTGACTGAATTCACCTGCTTATATCCTTCCAATTTCCCTTTCTTACTGCCATAGATGCTTGTTTTTCCAACAGTTTTTGGTGTTTGTATTAATCAATGCTCTCTGTTACTGTAGATTCTTTTTCTTTGAAGCTTCACCACTTTGTGACCTTCAAAATTATATCACACCTGATTTTTTTCTTTGATCTGGATTTGATGCATCATATTTCACTAGATCCATACTGATATACCTCAGTGCTTTACTTTTTATAAATCTGTATTAGCATTACTCATTTTTATATTTTTAAGGAATACTACAATGTGAACACTGGCAATAAGTTCACTTCAATTTCTTAGGTCCAAATCTCAAACAATGTACCCATCTTGTGTGTGTAAAAGTAATGCTATTCATATAATTTAAATACACATTTTCTATTTTCAAATTCCTGCTCTCTGTGCTCCCCTTCAAACCAAAATACACACACACACACACACACACACACACACACACACACACACACACACACACATATTCCCAAACAAAGAAATGCCAATCCAAAACTCCACAAGCAGATACTTTCTTGAAAATTAAAAAGTGGAATCATCTTACAAGAATTTTTTTTCTGGTTCACACATGAAAATGTCAACTGTCTATTGTTTGTTTCTGTGACTATTTATAATTGCAGATTTGTCTTAGGCCAAACAGTGGATTGTTATAATGTTAAATAACATGCAAAAACATTGTCCTCTGACACTGACTCAGAAAAAGTATTACAGAATGTAAGAAAGACACCACTCGGCAGTGTTTTCAAAGAATGAATTACATGACTCATGAAAAATGACTGGCAGCTTGTTAATCAGATGAGCGAAAAGGAGACATGCAAGCACAAAATCTGACATTCCAAAGCTGAACAAAACGTGCTCTTTAGGAAGCTTACTTCTAAATTGCAAAGTGGGGCTGGAGAGCAGACAGAGAAAAACAGGAATTTGTAGTTGAATACTTTCTCTCCAAAGTAAGCTGATGCTCTTCATAGCTCTTATTCTGTAAGTATAGGGAGTTTGCTTCAGGAAGACAGTGTGTACTGCTGGACAGAATTACAGAATGACTCCTTTTTTAAATCTTGCCAGTTCTTGCACTTGTGCATCTATATATTCATGTAGAGACCTGTACAAATATGTAAACACAACCCAATGAGTACATTTTGTTTATGTGTGTGTATAAAACTTCACAGCTGACCACCTTCTATTGTATTATTATGTTCTCTTAAAGAAATCAGTTTCTTTTCTTGGCAGTCACTAGTTACCTATGGTTACCTATACTTTGTCTAGAGTTTTGGTCCTGTGAGATTTTCCACTTTTAATACTAGCAGGTTTATTTATATTGCTGTTATTTAGGTCTTACTATGCAGTTTTGCTAGGAGGTTCAATATTATTGCCGATTTCTTGTTCTTCTGGCTCTCACTGTCTTTTTTCCCATCTTTCTCTCTTTAGCTATTTCCATGAGGCTTAGGTGCGGGAGATGTGCTGCAAATTTATCCACTGTGACTAGTCTTTCCAAGATTTCTTGGTCTCAACACTGAGTCTCTTAATGGAATAAACACAAATCAGAAGAGACCTAAAGTGATGAAACATATTTACAATATTGAGTTAATAGGTATATTTGATAGATACACATAAGTAATCTAAATGGAATCACCAAATAAAGGGGGGGTTGCAAAGCAGCAACCAAATATCTCTTATTTCCAAATTAAACTCTCAGTGCTGGGAATGGGTTCCATCTAATTGAGTTCCTGGCCAATAAGGTTCCATCTTAACTCCTGAACAACTTGGACTATTGCCAACACCATTAATTGCTCTCCACAAACTTACCCTAAGGCTCTATTGCTGACGCATTGTCATTGAACAAGAGAAGTTGAGCTATGCCAACCTATAGTCTTTATTAATACTGACTAGTGTATAAGGTGCTCAAAGGTCCTCTGCATACTAGCAGAGAAGAATGGTAAAACAACAACCCACTTACAAGCTCTCTGATTTTAAAAGGTGATCTTACCTGGAAGGTATGCTGGTACAATGGTGGCACAAAACTTGTAGGATTAGCAAGTCAATACCTGGCTAGATTTAAGGTCCACTCTATGAGATGGAAACCAATGTAAGACAATGCTCAGTTGTCTAAAAACCTGAGACTAGATATGTCATGGATCGGGGAAAACTAAATACTACTGTTCTGCTCAGGGAAGATGCAGCAAATAGCACTTAATGATATTCTGCTATACTCATTTATCAGTGTCTTGTTTAGCAATCATCAGAGAAGTTCCCACTTGAAGTATTTGGAAACAAAGGCAGGGAACCACAACTGGACAATGTGCAGAGTGGGAGGCCTTAGAACACCTAGTCCTAAATGCAATGTCTCCATCAAATCCTTCCATTCAGTGGAGAGGGTAACTCTGTAGAGAAGGAAGTGGAAAGATTCTAAGAGCCACTTGGGATGCAAGACCTCAAGGATACAATGCATTCTAGACACAAGACTGGCATACAGGTTAACTCACAGAGATTGTGGCAGGATGCACACGTTATGCAAGAGTCTAAATCAGATGGATTCCCAGCTCTTAAAGCAGACATGACACAAGCCCTCATACTTAACCTGGAAGCTATGTACAATTTACAACTACTAGTAAGGGAAAATTTAGTTTTTTTTTTTTTTCCCCCAAGGAATTTCAATATATAGTCAAACCACACTAAAGGGCAGGCCAATCTAATCTCAGGTTACTTGCCACCCAAGCAGAGTCAGTTATGGGCTCCATATCATGGAGTGGGACTTAAATCTGATCAGGTGTTTGTTGATTAGACCCACTATTGCTCCAGAACAAGCGTGTCTTTCAGGGTGGATTTTTTTCTTCTCTAGTAGTGTGCAGAGTACCTTCCAAAGCCATGAATACTAGTGTGATGTATACCCAGCAGTAGAAGGCCAACAGAAAATGAACTTAATGGTATTTTGGTTTTGGAGTCTGTTTTTCTCATAATGCTTTGTCTGGGCATTCTTTTCATATTACAAATCTTTTTCATATATAATATGGTTTCCAAATGTTTGGATTTCTCTGTGGGTAAATGAATGTATCTCTGCATGTGTATGTGTTCCTTGTGCTTTTTCCCCCCTTTTATCCTATTCTTTTATCTTCTTTTTATTTTTATAATATTTTAATTTATTGTTATCATTTTTATATTCCTTTTTGTGTTCTAATGAAATAGAGAAGGAAAGGGCATGGATTTGGGTGGATAGAGAAGCTCATGGGGAGTTGGGAAGAGGAAGTAATAATTAGAATATATTGTACAAAGAGTCTATCTTCCATTAAAAATAAATGATTTATAATCAGGAATCAACAATTAAAACCAAGCTCAAAAGAATAAAAGACCAAAAATTAGATCATTGTTAATGAATTCATATAACTACACTGTATAACTAACTACCTTTAGTTGTTTTGTGCCCATAGGCTGATAATCAGCAATGTTCATTGAACTGATTTTTAATAAATCCATGTCTTTGAAATACACATACACATTTTGTCTTGTACTAATATTTGTATATAATACTCAAATTTTTACTTGGGATTGTAGAAAATGTGATGGGGAATTAATGTTTATATGTTTCAGGTCTGTTTATAAAGATAAACTATGATTAAAGTCACTTCAAAATTGTCCATGAATTTGATTTAGAATAAATTAAAAAGCCTGGGATATACCTAACTGGAAAAATCCTCCCTAACATACACCTGGCACTGGGTTCCACACTGATAAATAACAGAAACAACAACAACAACAACAAAACATACACACACACACACACACACACACACACACACACACACACACACACATACCACAAAAACTTTATTTCAGTTATATATTCCTGATAGGATACAATCTCAAAATTTGATTCTTAAAATAATACTTATTCTCTATGTGATTTTGGCACCTGGGATTCCCGTACAGCTAGGTGGGTGTTCTGCTTCATATGTTCCTTGTTTCACTGAGTTGACTTGATGTTATTTCACTGACAGACTGGCTTGGCTAGAAGTTCCAAAGTAGCTTCCCTCACATCTGGCTCATTGGTGTCAGTGACTGGAAGGATAAGCTCACAGGCTGGTCCCCATCTCAATTTCTCCCCCACATTATTTCTCTATACAGTCTCTCTTATGGTGTTATCAAGTTTTCTTTATTAGGGTTCCTGCTGGAAAGAACGTGTGCCATAAGAGGGGAATCTGAAGATTCATTTGTTCTGAGTGGTAGCATACAAGTATTTCTTTGCTACCTAGTAATGGTAAAAAGATACCAGGGTATTTTTAGATTTATCTAGATGTAGAAGGTATATTCCTAACATTTATTAAGAACAAATTAAAGACATCATTCTAGTCAGTAAATCAAACAATGATAAAAGGAATGCCTTTTTAGTAAGAGCTGATTTGATTATTTGATTCCTTATCATTTATTTCCCTCTTCTTACTAACCAAAAGAATTTGAGTATATAAATTGTATATAGTTGTCCATCAGTTATTTGATATTATTGACCTTAAAATAAAGATAATAGAAGAAAAAAAGAGATATTTGTCACTGTAGATCTGACTTTATTTCATTGTTTTTTGTTACATTTAATACATTAATTTACTTATATTTATCAACTGCATTTTATTTAGAAGAAATATTTAATTATGCAAACTACTAATTTAGTCTATTCAATGTAATTATATTCAAATTAAGTGTGCACATATTATTTAATGCATTTAAATTTTGAAACATATTACAATATTCATGATATAATTTGGGGCACAATGAAGATGATTATCCTTACATTATTTCTGAAACATTCCTAGGATACTTAGTAAAAATATTTGTGCTAGCTTCAAAAATACAGCTGTATCCTACTTCCTCTAATTTTCTACAGGAAGGAAATTATTTGGTTATCAACCAAGTGCAACAGAAGCTTCTGTAAATCACTTCCATTTATAGGCATCGTTTGACGTTCTAAAGGGAAAATATCTGCTAACCGCAGACCAGAAAGATTAATTCTGGGTGGTGGAATTAACATGTAGTCCAGTAAATAAAAATTTCAGTTACAATTCATTAATATGTTTTTAAGCACATTTTTTCCCCATTGCTACCCATGTAGAAGAGAGACAGCATCCGCTCCTGACAGCTGTCCTCTATACACTTTCTGTAAACAGAAAAGGAAGCAGCATCCCACTCATTCTCTCTGGAAAGACAGCTTTCAAAGTGCTATGCAAATGACATGACCCTCTAGCTGTGGCATATTCTTCAAAAAGACACCTACCTTCAACAGTGACAGAAAGTAACGATGTGACAAACGAGCTTGCCGCCTGCACACATGCCACAGATTTCACCTAGCATCCTTGGATGTGATAAAATTAACATGACCTCTATTGCCAAGGACATTATAATCAATGCAACACTGACAAATAGGAGAAGAAAATGTGGAGGCTCTGTCCTCACCCACTATGTGTTCAGTTAAATCGTTTAAAAATCAATTTGCCTTTTATTTTGTTTTATTTTCTTTGGCCTGAGATTCACTCACTGAGACAATCTCTATTGTCTTACTTACAAGAAGTCAATGTATTTTCTGCAGTCAGGAAGAGTGGTTCTGTATGATATACTTGAGTAATTAGAAGGTAGGTAAGCAATGTAAACCAAGAAAGTTTATTGATATGGAGATTAAAGGTCTTGTCTTATTGCTAACATAACCTAATACAGGTTTTTCTTTTTAATGATTGATATTTTCTCCAGTAAAGGGAAAAATCAAGTGCTGTATTTTTCTTTTTTATTGTGAGACTTTTACAAACAAGTACAATAAAACATTTTGACTGATTCTACAAAACAGGTAAAGTACCAAAGGATGTATTTTTGTGCTGTACACATGAAGGGGAAGCA